>NC_059369.1:26870000-27181000 GCF_019703515.2 Myxocyprinus asiaticus | reverse complement strand
GGCTTTCTGTTCCTATTGGACAAAGTAATAGTTCCAAACCATGCCGCAATACAACAGGACAATACAGATTCAAGAAAACGGTTGTAAAATAAGGTCATCATGATGGACCAAACCTTGAATGTTTTCAACTTCCACAAGAAAAACAACCTTTGTTGAATTTTTGTACAGACTAGATTAACATTCGGTTCAAAGCTCAGGTTGTTGTCAATCAGCATTCCCAAGTACTGGTGACTTTTTAGGTCAATTATCATATCCTTAATTTTATCAATATTTAATTGAAGATAGGATTGACTACACCACACCACAAATTCATCAACCACAGGACAATGCCCAAGATCCTGCTCCTGAAAAAGACTCACGATGACAGAGTCATCAGCATATAATATGTGTCTTTTCTCTTATGAGCTTTGACAGTCATTGGTGTACATAATGTACAGAAGAGGTGACAAACAACAACCCTGAGGTGAACCAGTAAAGCAATATAATTGTTTAGAAAACACATCTTTGACCCTAACATACTGCAATCTGTCTGCAGTCTTTCTGTTACAAAATCCATCCAGTAGTTTTCGAATCAAGATTAATAATGGAGATAAGTTTGTCTACTTACAGATGAGGCTGAAAAGTATTAAAAATGGAAGAAAAATGAGAGTCTGGCAAGAGTCTTAGATTTAACAATGTAAAAATAACATCCACAAGACCTCTGCACGCTCTAAATGCAAACTGCATTGGGTCAAGACTATCCTCAATCTGCCACAGAATATTTTGTTTAAGAAATTTTTCATAATTAACGAGGTTAGAGCAATTGGTCTAAAATCATTAAATTCTTTTGGAGCACTGATTTTTGCCAGGGACTATAATAGATTGTTTCCATATGCGAGACACCCTTTGCAATCGAAGAGACTGCAAGAAAATACATTGAAATATCTCACTCAACTGTTCTGCACGTCTTTAGCAACATGCCTCTGATCATACCAGGACCGGGCTTTTCTTCACATTTGTTGAAAAAGACTCTTAACCCTTTGAACATCAATGTTTATGGATTGACTGGATCTTGTCTTCTATTTGAAAGCACAAATCTCTGAATTAAATTCATTATTATCAAACCTTGAATAAAATACGTTCAATTCATCAGCCGTTGTATATCCAATTTAAAACCGTCCAGTCTGATCTCCCTAGTACCACTATCCTTACATCCCACCATAGCTTTCATTCCCTACCAGGCTGATCTTAGATTGTTACCACCTAATTGAGCTTCAATCTTATCTTTGTACATTAACCTATCTTTATTAATTTACCTTAACCTATTTCTGCTCTCATTGCCTTTTTAATTTCCCTCACTTTGTTCTGGTTTTGTTGCTTAAAAGCTACTTTCTTTTTATGCAAAAGATTTCTGGTGCTGTTTGAGAGCCTAGGTTTGTTATTTGGAAATACTATAAACACCATATATGGAATAAAACATTCAGTACAAAAGGAAACATATTCACACACAACCTCAGTGAGTTCATCAATATTGTCCAAAGTATCATGAAAAACTGTCCAATCAGTACAATCAAAACAACACCGACTTTTAAGCCTGGAGAAGATGTACTGCATTATGATCAGAAAAACCAAGAGGAGGACCGGCGACCGATTTCAT
Source organism: Myxocyprinus asiaticus (assembly GCF_019703515.2). Taxonomy (NCBI): domain Eukaryota; kingdom Metazoa; phylum Chordata; class Actinopteri; order Cypriniformes; family Catostomidae; genus Myxocyprinus; species Myxocyprinus asiaticus. The sequence goes on along the minus strand of NC_059369.1, from coordinate 27,179,364 downwards.
CGCCTCTTTAATAGATCCATAGCACAGGTCAAGTGTCTTGTTGTGTCTGGTTTGGCAGATGACATACTGACAGAAATCACTCAATGATTTCTTTAAGTTACAGTTATTAAAGTCTCCAAGAATACAATTCGGGGCATCCTGTGAGATTGATTGCAATTGCGGACAGTTTCAGTGGCAATTATATTATTTGCTCTCGGATGATTATATACAAATAGTAGTGGGAAATCCCGAGGTAGATAGAATGGTCTAAAGGACACAGATAGCAGTTAGATGAGGAAAAAATCCACAATGTTTCTTCATAGACTCAGTCCATAACCATTAGTAGCGTGCATTTGAAGGGTTTGGTTTGGAATTTGTTGTGTGTATGTTTAAATGCATGTTGCATCTGTTTCAATTTGTTTCACATAATAATCCATCACTGCTAAGGGTATCCCATCAAACTGTGCATAATTAATCTGGGGATTCATTACAGAGCCTAATTTCTCAAGAGAATGTTGTGTTTGGTGTGAGAATGCACAGTGTTTTATGTAAATAAGTCATTCAAAAGAGAGTTGACATTCTGCTGCAGTGCTTTAATTTTATAATGCTGTCAAGAGGACAAAATTTGAGAGTGAAGCGTAAAGTGTAGATTGTCTGTAGGCTCTTATGTTTAAATTGTTTATGTCAGTTCAAAGCTTACCGAGTGCATTATTAAAGCTCCACTAAAATACTAATTTGTGGATTCATGTTCCACAGTAGAATAGAACAAAAGTGAACTTAAATTCAAAAGTAAATTCAAAAGTGAACTAAAATTGGGATTATCCAAACCAGTACTGATTATTCTCTCTCTCTCTCTCTCTCTCTCTCTCTCTCTCTCATGTTCTTTAAATCTAATTGCTGCAGTTTTGCAAACACTATAACATGTAATTGTATGTATAGTACAGTTGAGATGTAACATGCAGATGATGTAGTCAGGAAACAGGGAGGCTTAAAGAGATTTTTCAGGTGAGGAAAATGGGAAAGTTTAACCATCTTTAGTTATTCCTTGGATTGTTTCAAAATACCATCATACCATAAAATTCAATTACAAAAGTATTTTCATCTCCTCCGGCTGAGTGGTGGGTAGTTGATGTGTACTGGCAATTGGAGAAGATTATTAAAACGCATCACAGAAACCCATTGCTTGCCGGCATGAAATCTTTAGAACCAGATTGGATATGGAGCATGGTCATTTTCCACTGGATAACTTGATATATTCGGGGCTAAGATCAGTGTGTTGCAATGGCATGCTGAGCCAATGGAAATATGGTGACCATTTTCCACCTTAATGTTTCATGAATTATGTTGGCTCAAGGCATTCAAGAACTGCTGTGACTCACTGACATGAAATGTTACTAATTTATTTGTAGTCAGGTCCACTGACTTTTTTGACAGCTTCATCAGCCTGGTCCAAATTGCTCAAATAAAAAATAAAAAGATACAAGCAATTTGAAAGTTACCTTTCAAGCCATTTATGCTGCATTTGACTTATAATTAATAAATCTCTTTGAGGAAAACCAATGGAACTCTTTTACTTTTTTCACTGCACTGGCATTTTCACTGACAGATAGTAGGTTGTAATACAAACACACACAATAAACAATTGTCTTTGATTAAAGGGGCTTCTGAACCCATTTGCATACAGACTCCCAGTAAATAAATTGTGAGGACAAATTAAAAATATGGCAAAAAAGATGACCCCTTTTTTCCTTTCCTTACTCTTTTCTCCATGGACAGCACAATGTCTAGGCCATCTTTGGCTGCACACTGATCATTCCATTAAGATTATTTTTGCTTCCTTTTGCTAGGTGCACAAACATTGATTATGTGGACTTATTTGCTATCTTCAAAACTTCAATAAGCAAATTAGAAAGCTAATAACGACAAAACAACAAATGTTAAAGGTTTAGTTCACCCAAAACTGAACATTGTCTCATTATTTACTCACCCTCATCTCGTCTCAAACTTGTATTACTTTCTTTGTTCTGTGGAACATAAACAAATATATTTTAAGTACCGGTAAGTCAAAGGAGTCCAATACTTTCAAGCTCCAAAAAGGACATAAAAGCAGCATAAAGCAGTGGCGTATCCAGGACATTTTTACTGGGGTGGCCAAGATGGGGCACAGACCTAGTGTGGGGTGGTGATACCGGGAGAACCTTTATGAATGGCACATGATCAAAGTGTGTAAATATCGCGTTGCTTTGCTTCAACATCTACACATGTAGAATAAATGAATTCTTAAACTCATGTTAGCATTCACTGAATTGTTTGTATTCAATATCAGACTGTTGTTTTGACATTTGACAGTTTTCTATTCCTGTTCTATTTCAACCTATTACAGCTTCTGGGAATCTCTGGTTATTTTAACATAACATCCATTTTTAAATCAGTAATTGTTTAGGAAAAGTCAGTTCCACATTTTTAAGAGCTATTCTCATTGTAGAGAATTAATCTGCGTATAACATCAGGTATAGTGTATAATCATAAAAAGATACAAGTACAGGTGATAACTGATTGAGGCGCAATTCAATCAATCATTCAATCAATTATTCATTAATTTATTAGATATAACTGCACTGTCCAGAAGAAATATTGTTAAATTGGGTACGAGGGCTTATAGGTGTCTGTCTGGAAACCCTAAAATTGCAGATTGAGCTCTGTATACAGTAAAAAACAAAACTCTATTTACAGTGTCTACTCAGGTTTATTTTCCACATGTTCTGATAGCTTCAATTACTTTGAATATTACCAAATAAAATAGTTAGTCAAATCATTTGCGGCATTTAAGTGCAATTTGCCCTGTCTCTGCATATTTAAAATGTCAAATAAGGTATAAAAACTTTGAAGATTTTATTGGTCTGACTGACCATTAATACACATAAAGAGCTCATAAATAACTCATGTAAAGATTTAAAGTACAGTCACAGCACAAACACACAGGTTAGCCATATATATAACTTCAGCTATTGAACATATACATCTGTAAAATGCTTTACACACCTCCGTCATTAAATCAGAAAACATGGCATTTCATATTTCATGTCAAAATCAAGAAAACATACTGAATGTGGTGTAGGGTCTAGCTTACTCTTTAACTTAGCTACTGTAACAATGAAAAAATATTTTCACATTCACATGGAAATTCTGGATAAATTAAACGTTAGATTAGATGAACATACCTCTCAAATAACAGCTTTCTTTTTGACCACAAATCGATGTCGTCAACTCATTGGAAGTTGGAGGTAGACGCTAGCTCGTGTCAGCTTCGTGCTTCTGACCGACCATTATACTCCAGACCTGGCGCCTGCTGCCCACGACCTGCGGCACCTGCCTGGCCACCCGCGGCCTACCGCTCCCCCCACTGATCAAAGATCAGCTCACACAGCTTCAGTCCCACCACTACTATAATGGTCAGAAATATAAAACTGACCCTGGGTCAGTGTGGCTCTAAATCAACAAATGACCTGAGACGTCATCTTTGATTGACAGGTGTTTCTATTGGTTCTTCGTTCTTGTGTTGATGAACATGATGAACTACCCATCAATTCTGGGGTGGCCACAGGGTGGCCAATGAGATTTCAGGGGTGGCCCAGGCCACCACAGGCCACCCCCTAAAATCGCCACTGGCATAAAGGTAATCCATTCAACTCAAGTGGCTTAATCCATGTCCTCTGAAGCGATACAACCGGTTTTGTTTGAGAATAGACCATAATTTAAGTCCTTATTCACTATAAAGTTTTGGCACTTCCATGTGCAAAGTGCTGTGCACGAACCAGACACAGTGTTGCCAGGTTTGAGGTTTTCACCTGAAAATCCAGACGTGAGTTAAAATGATTACCGCAAGTGCCATAGTCACCAAAAAGGTTGATGATGAACACTGGAAATTGAAATTGCTAAGTCTTATTGATGTATAGTAATACTGGAATTGAGTACCTGGCAACCGCGTTCAGCATCAAGGCATCACCGCCTGTAAGTCTTCACTGTGTTCCAATCGGGTCAGAAGTCAAGATTAACAGTGTATAAGGATTTCAGTGTCAATCTGTTTCTCACCCAAAATGATCATACTGCTTCAGAAGACATTGATTGAACCATTTGAATAATTGGGATTACTTTTATGCTGATTTTATGTCTATTTTGGAGCTTAAAAGTTTTGGACCCCATTGACTTACATTGTATGGACAAACACGCATCATACACCTTCCAAAATATCTTTGTTTATGTTCTGCATAGCCTATTTTTAAAGAAACCATTTGCCCAAAAATAAACACAAATGAACACAAATAAAATAAAATAAAAAATAGAAGAATATTTCAGCTCTGTAGGTCCATACAATGCAAGTCAACAGGGTCCAAAGCTCTGAAACACAAAAAGCATATAAGGACAGCAGACTCTAGTCAGTGGTTAAATACATGTCTTCAGAAGCAATATGATAGGTGTGGGTGAAAAACCAATATTTAAGTCATTTTTTAAAAGAATCCACTTTCAAACAGCCCTCCTATGCGCTCTTCTCTCCTAAGAGTTCTTCTTCTTTTGTTTTTGCAGATTCACATTCTTCATGCACATCGCCACCTACTGGGCAGCGGGGAGAATTTATTGTTATAAAATGACTTATATTTTGATCTGTTTCTCACCTATCATATCGCTTCTAATGACATAAATATAACCACTGGAGTCATATAGATTATTTTATGCTGCCTTTATTTGCTTTTTTTTTTGAGTTTCAAAATGTTGGACCCTGTTGACTTGCATTGTATGGACCTACAGAGCTCAGATATTTTTATAAAAATCTTCATTTGTGTTCTGCAGAAGAAAGAAATTCATACACATCTCGGATGGCACGAGGGTGAGCTTTTTGGGTGAACTGTCCCTTTAAGTTGAATGGCAGACAAACGTCACGAGGGAATGCATAAATGATAATGAAGTTAAAACTATTGGATTAGCTTTTTGATTATCTAGTCTTGAAAACTTTATTTTTCTCAGAAAACCTAATTAATCATTCCTTTTATCTGTGTGCTGGCTACAATAAATGGTTCTGGTGGTCTATGCTGTCCATCATTTATGACTGGCACTTTATAGTTTATGGAATCTTTTACCATCTTTAATACAGTTAAATAAATATCTCCTAATGCAAACTCACATTTGTCTACACAAGCTGGTGTATACTTTTTGAATAAACTGTAAGTGTCATGAAACTGAAAAAACAGTCACAGTAGGAGAGAGCTGCCTCTTTATTTGCATGTTCAGAAATGGTGCGTAAGCACACGAGCATTGTTCCTAGTGCATTCTGAGCCTGGAAGACAGTGAAAACTGTCAAACATATTCTCAGTGATCATAATTTTGTCAGCTCTTTCAAGGGCGTATCAGTAGCCCCACACGTCCCCCATATTTTTTTAAAAAGGTGATTCGGTCCCCCACACTTTTCCAAGCTAAACCCATACTGAGTCCAAATGGTGGATTTGTATACAGTATTCTTTGTGTTTTGTTACTTTGGGCTGATTGAGCGACCATCCAGCCAATCACAGGTGAGTTTCATGAGCCGAAACAACCCTTACATAATAGGCCGTCAGTCAGACAGTCTGATCAATGCGGCTCCATTCATTTCTACAAAGTTGCTTTCAACAATGCTCATTTATCCATGTTTTTTATCAGCATTGATGTTAGTCTAAATTAATAATCTAGAGATGAGGAACACACAAACGAGAGTTACAGTATTTATCGACATATTGTTCTTGATTGGCAGCATTACGTGAAATGCACTGCAGAAAAAAAACAAGGACGTAATTTTAACGGTATAAGACTGTAAAAATGCTACAGTAAAAAAACTTTAATTGGTTAATGGGTAGTTACCTTAAAATATACAGTAAAGTTCTTTATATATATTTAAAAAGACAATACATGTAGTTTTACGCTGAAATTTTGAAAAAAATATTATTTTTTAATGTAAAAAGTATGATTTTCTGTATAATTAACAGTAAAAATGTATATTATGTTTAACAAAAGAGTACATGTATTTATTATGGTAAATTATTGTTAAAATTACTGTAAAAAAACAATAATCGGGCATCCCAGAATTCCCTGCATGACCCAGTTCATTTCATTTTATTTTATGGGAATAGTTATGTTTCTTCTTATTTTTAATATCAGTTATCTACATTGGGGTGTTCTGAGCTATATTTGATGTAGTTTAGTTCATGTTTTTTGAACATGGAAGCGCCTGAGTCTTTATTAAGTTATGCTTTTTACATTATGTTTGTGTAGTTTGATCGGTCATTTTTGCCAATTTAAGCAGATTACTAGATCTGTGTTAAATATGTAAAGCTATTTTTAATATCAGCTCCTGTTTTTTAACTCTTTATTGGTGTGCAGTCAACAAACTGTAGGAAAAAAAGATTGATCTGCTGTGTTCTTACAATACTTACACATTTTACTGAAGTGAACAGATATGCAGACATGCTTTTTTAAACATGAAAACATACAGACGTTATTGAAACTCATAATAATACAAGACTATTATTGTTGTCTTTTGATAAAAGTTATGCTCAGCAGCTCACAAACTGTAGTGTAATGATGATTTGCTTTGTTCTTATAATGCTTAAACCTCAACTAAAGTCTCTTTGTAGGTCTATAGACATGCAAATTTTAAAGGATTAAATTATTTTGATCATTCATTCATTTCACACAAGACATCACCAGGTGGCATCACCAGAAATGATCACTGAACCAATCATTAAATGGATCTGAACGAATTTTGGTGAACGTAGTCAAAACACTTTAACTAATTGGATAAATTTAAATCCCACAATGCACAAGCACACAGTAAAAAATAAAATTTTGCCCATGCACAATTGGCATTGTAATTGATTAAATAATTTATTCAGGACAGGCTTGTGCTCAGTCTTTTATTGTCATGTGTGAAACAGAAGCAAGTGCTCCACAAGATGCCCTTTATTTTTGCAGCAAATTTTGCTACAGTTTGCACTTAATTTGCAATACTTGAATCTTTAAAATACTACAAATACTACAAGTATATAATACTTATATATTAATACAGTATAATACTTAAATCATACTGTAATATATAAATACTGCACTGTACGTGTTGGGTCTGTGCCAGCCATCTAGTGACACTGTGTCCCCCCACTTTTAAAATGACTGTTACGCCACTGATCTCTATTCCCCAGCTACTTCTGCCAGATACACTCAATTCGAAGCCCTTTACAAAGAAAGCTCATTTTTAATATTTTAAATTTGTAATGCCTCTCTAAACATCCTGAAACACTATATGAGTGATAACCCTCAGTGTTACCTATTAAGCAATTATAATGCCTAATTGTGTTGGGGCTGTAGATCTCTGAAACAACCAGAGAAAATCAGTTTTTCATATTCAGTTTCATATCCACGCCTTCTGGCTCTTTTTACCAATCACAGTGTTTGACTGAATACATAACATCCATATATGACCTAATGCTGCCTTGCCTTCAAAGTTTCAAGGGAACTGCTACCCTTCAGTTGTCCATTGAGTGTCAGCTGGAGGAAAAGCGGAGAGAGGACGTTCGTGTTTTACCTTCTCTCTTTTACTTTCGCTAAGGTGGAAGAAACATAAGCATGAGGACGTGAAATGTATGCTAACAGTTCGCTAACCTGCTTGGGCAGTTAGAATGGTCAAGCTTTGCAGAGAAAAGGGCGGAAAATTACCTTTGTTGCCCAGCGCGAGGAACCAGTGTGAAAGAAGAATAGATTTACATTGCGCGTTCTAGTTCAACGTATTTCTGGAATCGCTCAGCCTGGAGAGGCTCTCATCAAGTCATGTCTTTTGAATTTCGAATATTGATGTATGGAATCGGGACTGTCCTTGTTATATTTGTCATTATATCCGAAATATCGGAAGTAGAAGAAGAAATCGCGTAAGTAAATTCGGGATTGAACACTAGGCGAGCGGTAAACGTGCACACAAGTGCGGCGCGTGCAAATATTCCAGATTCATGTTTTATAATTTTGGTCTATTTTTTTATTTTTTTTAGAACACACGCACCTCTGTTGTGCATTTCTGTTAACCCTTTTCCTCTATGTCTTGCTTCTCTCAAGAGAGACTTTGTAGAAGCCCAAACGCTTTACTTCAAACAATGGAGAGTCCATTTAGGACTGTCTACATCACGTTTGCTTGCATGAAAATTGGACAGAAGAAAGAAGAAATCCTTTTGTTTTGGTTGCGTATTTTGTGTGTATTGGGCTTAGTATAACTTCAAGCATAGTAGAGATTTTAATAGTCAAGGGAAGAGAGTCAGAAGAGATTCGGGGATGTGGAAGACAATGTGTTGCGTGTCCTGGGGTCCATTGTTTGCGAAACCACAGCCTGTGTATGAGTACTTGAATTTGAGTGAATACCTCACAAATCTGGTTTGGTTGATATCACATCAGTTTGGTGGAGTTGATAACAGTTCTGAAAATTTTTATATGGATTTGTGATTTTCAAAGCCTTTAAGGTTCATGTTTTATCCATTCAGATGAATTTGCATGCAGAGTAAGAGACAAGGAAGAAACACTTGATAGAACAATGTTATTCTCTTTAGACTCAGGTTACAAATGTTATTATGCATATGCAAAGCAATTATACGAAATGAGTCCTTCACACTTCCCTCTTCCCTGAGTTTGAAACCTTGAATCAGAGCCATCAGACAAATGTGGCTGACCCTGGTGCGGATGGCAATAGGACTGTGGTTTTGTACTACTTTAAAGTGTGTTCTGTATGCCCCTATTTATGCTAAGTGAAAAGACAGTGAGACCTGTGGTTTGTTGTGGCATCTAGTGGATTTCTGTTTGTTTTGTGACTTTTTAAACCTACAGCCTGGAGACCAAAAGGAACAGTTTGCCTTCAGATATACAGTAATTGAACCCTGTAGAAGAAATCCTCAGGCTTACATAATTGAAAATCTTGCTGCCTTGGGACATGCACCCTAATGCATTTGATATTAAGAATGTTTGGGCATAGATAGATTGATTGCAAGAATAATTGCATGAGGACAAACAACACTCTCTCAGGCTCTAATGCAAGTGTATGCTGCCAAGATGCACATATAGTGCTTAATTTTGCTCATTTTTAAATGGATCATGCTTTGGGTTGCCACATTTGATATTTTCTGCAAAGTGTTTGGCTTGTTTGCTCTGTACAGCCACACTGATTAAGTGTGGAAAGGGAATCATAACTCCCTTGTATTACCCTGAAATATCCCAGGGACAAATTTAATTGTAAATTTCCAAATTGGGGTTTTCACACCTCATTTACTAGCTGTCAGACACATTAGAGGGCACTTATGATCTAATTTTTCCTTAGATTATTGGTGAGATTTCTCATAGAATTATTAAAGTGAAAATTATAATATCAAACAAAGTATCTAAGGGGCATATCTCCAACCAGTTAAAAAAAGCATCACAGTCATTAAATTTGCATTTGAAGCTGCTCACCAGAATTATAAGCGATTTTTGCTCTGTCTGCTTAATAATGCACACAGCCATGCTATTGGGGGGAGAGATTAGAGAACATTATTGAGAGTGGTAGACAAATTGGACAGATTTGCTATCCAGTCTTAACAGTTGTACTCGTGCACAATTCTTATAAAATGCAGCCACCCAACAGGCAGAGGTGGTAAAGTATGAACGGCATGATGATCTTTGCTGTTATGTATTAAAGGGTTAGTTCACCCCAAAATGAACATTTTCATAATTTACTCCCAGATGTCCCAGACTTTCTTTCATCTGCTGAACACAAAACGAAGATTTTTAGAAGAATATCTCAGCTCTGTAGGTCCATACAATGCAAGTGAATGGGTGCCAGTATATTGAAACTCCAAAATCCACTTAAGGGCAACATAAAAGTACTCCAGACGACTCTGGTGGTTAAATCCATATCTTCAGAAGTTATATGATAGGTGTGTGTGAGAAACAGTTTTCAATATTTAAGCCCTTTTTCCATCACTTTCACTTTCCTCTCCTTCTAGTGTTGGTGATTCACATTCTTTGTGCATATCACCCCCTACTGGGCAGGGAGGGGAATTTGTGATAAAAAATGATTTAAATATTGATCTGTTTCTCACCAGCACCTATCATATTGTGTCTGAACACATGGATTTAACCACTGGAGTCATACAGATTACTTTTATGCTCCATTTATGTGGATTTTTGAGTTTCAAAATTTTGGCACCCATTCACTTGCATTATATGGACCTACAGAGCTGAGATATTTCTCTAAAAATCTTCATTTGTGTTCTGCGGAAGAAAGAAAGTCATACACATCTGGGATGCCAGGAGGGTGAGTAAATCATGAGAGAATTTTAATTTTTGGGTGAACTATCCCTTATGGTATTGTGTTTTTTATTGTTTCCGAATCACAAAGAGTGTCATTGTTATTATTATGTTCCTTATCTCTCAAGAGGAGTTCATTTAGATGAGTTATTAATAAACAATATATTTGGATGAACGTGGCTGACCACCTTGAACAGTTTCAAGATGCTCTCTAGATGTAGTCCAGGGGTCTTCAATGTTTTTCAGGCCAATATCCATTGTAAGATATAGAGGAACAGAGCAGAGACATATTGTATTGACTAAAAAAAATTAATTTATGACAAATATGCTTCACTCAGTTGGTGGATAAAACAAGGGTTAAAACCTAGCTAGCCATGACCTAAAACCCTTACAATCAACATTAATGTACTAAGAAAAGAGGTTGGAAATAGAAAAGTGGAAATCCCACATTTAAGTCTTAAATCAATATTATCATTGTAGTAAATATATGTTTTCAGTCCTGTGTCTAGCTTAATTGCCTCTTTACCCTGATTATCTATTCACTGATGTGTTTTCAGAACTTTTATTAATGGTGATATTACTAGATAATTATGATGACTCTTTTATGCCCCCTGCTCTTAGGAACATTGAGGATTCACAGAAATATCCCTTTAAAAGCTTTGTCCTTCAGTCCAACAGGTTTGTAATCTGATTTGTCACATCATTTATGATGTTTTCAAAGAAAATGTAATTAAGATACATTCAAGCAAATATTTAACTCCCTGCTTTTTCAGTCTTGTGCTTTAGCCTGAGGGTAATGTGAGAAATCTGAAAGGTAAATTGTAGCCTACTGTTGTTGTGTTTCTTGAAGCTTTTTAATTATTGAGATTTTAAATTGAGGAAAACATTTCTTTTTATTTGCTTTAATCAGATTCAAGGAGATCTGGTTTATCACATTCAGGTTACTACTTTATCAAGGTTTTGAGAATGAATGGGCCTTTTTCACACTTTAGGGTTTTGAAATGCAGAAGTAAACGATTGCAGGGTAAACTTCAGTGAATGGGAGATTACGCCACATATCATTTTTGCTTACACATTTGCTTCAACATCATAAGAAAAATGGCACTATTATGTTACCACAGCTTTCCAAGTGAAGGAAAAATTGGAGGGCGATGGATTACGACCATCAGAAGAGATAAGATGGCAAACTTACTGTCACTCTCTCAGCAGCTGTGTTAGAAACCTCATCGCATCTGTGGTAGCTTGTTTTTTAAAACTAATTCCAGGGTAATACAAAGTATAAGGTTAAACATTTACATTAAATAATTAAAAAATTGCAAATATAAAAAAGTTTGCTAGATTTACGCTGCTAAATAAGGCTGAAATGCGTCATCACAGTCTGTGAAAAGGGTCCATTGCATATGATTTACCAAAACATGGCAGCCATCTTTTGAAGTAACAGATGGACTTGTCTCTTTCTCTTCAGAAATTCGGTCCTGAATGCTATTCCTACATCCCTTGTCAGCTACAGCAAAGGCATAGTCTCTTCCTCTCCAGCTACACTGCCACGAATAAAAAGCAAAACCAGCAATTTGTCCTCACCTGAATGGACTTTTAACAGAACCTTGTCTAACCTCATCAGGTACAACTTTAAATAAAAAAATAGTTAACCCAAAATTAAGATTTGGTCATCATTTACACACCCTCATATTGTTACAAACCAGTATGACTTTGTTTCCTCTGTGGTGCACAAAAGGAGGCAGAATATTAGCCTCAGTCACCATTCACTGTCATTGGCTAACTTTCTGCCTAAAATATCCTTTTGTGTTCCACAAACTATCACTTTAAGAATGTCGTTATTGCATTCGAAATATTTCTGAGGAATGTAAAATGTTATTAAATGTTATTATTGTAGTTTTATTCCCTGCATTGATGACGTATTTATGATTTTTCATCTTCCTATTTCAGGAAAAACATTTTGAGGTTCCTAGATGCTGAGAGGGACATCTCAATTCTTAAGAGCACCTTTAAACCCGGTGATGTCATTCATTATATTTTTGACCGCCAGAGCACCACAAATATCTCTGAGAACCTCTACCACCTCCTGCCGACAGCATCCCCCATGAAGAACCAGCATCATAAACAATGTGCCATCGTAGGGAATTCTGGGATATTACTGAATAGCAGTTGTGGTCGAGAGATTGATGCGCATGACTTTGTCATCAGGTAAACACCTCTTCTTGTTAGAGATGGTATTGCCTTTTGTCTTATATCGTCCAATAGTCTGCTTTCTATTGACATAACCTGATTTAAGTTAGTCATAGATGAATGCTTTGCAAGCATGTGAAGAAGTCTGTTTTCTGATATTCTAATAAACCAACTTTAGAGAATTGTGATAAAACAATGTCATAAAACTAACAGCATATAGCTTGTAGTAAAATACTCTTCAAAAGATATAATTGTACCTCCTTTGGCAACAAACACATTGCATTTTATTGTCTCATCTTTAGATCACCAATACTTATTCTGATCCAGAATATTTGTGTTCTTAATACCTAAATGTGCTGATGTGATAACAACACTAGCACCCTATAATTACTATACAAACAAATAGTATTGCACTGAATTTAAATTCTCATTTTATTAATATGGCAACATTTGTAAATTAAAGGAATATTCAGGGTTCAATAAAAGCTCAGCTCAATCGACAGCATTTGTGTCATAATGTTGATTACCACAAAAAATTTATTTTGACTCGCCCCTCCTTTTTTAAGAAACAAAGTAAACATTTAGATTACAACTTACAAAGTAAGTAAATTGGGCCCGTCTATAAACTACTCACTGTTTCAAAAGTATAGCCACAAGACATAAACAATATGTGTGTTAATATGATTTTAATGTGATAAAATCTCTTACTAACCTTTTCTGTGTAAAGTTCTATCTAAGGGTGTGTTCACACTTGGCAGGTTTGGTTCGATTAAAACGAACTCTGGTGCGATTGTTCTGTTACAGCAGTTCATTTGAACAAGTGTGAACGCTGCCATCCGAACCTTGGTGCGCACCAAACAAGCGGACCGAGACCGCCTGAATAGTGAGTCTCGGTCTGCTTCCAAACGAACTCTGGTGCGGTTCGATTGATATATGAATGCAACATGGACCAAAGATGTCTAAACGGACCAAAAACAGGAAGTAATTTGCCTAATACTGACCTTAAGCATACCTGGTTCTTCTCATCATAGGAGCTACGTTGCCCATTACAGTTCGGTACAGGTGTCAGAACCACCGTCAGCCATCCTTGCAGCATATCTTCGTTTGTGTGTGCAACGGAGGAATTCCTGGTGCTGTTTTGACTTCTTTACACATTTTATTAGCTCTTTGTTTGTTCTCAGCTGGTAAAAATACCACCATATATACATATTTAAATCTAATGAGCGCATTTCGCCCAGCAGCCAGCATTGTTTTGGATGTTCAGCAAGTTCCGTCGCAAAATATATGTCATAAAAGCTGTCCAGTCAGGTTGTGACTTTTTCCTGATGCCTTGTGTTTCGTATCTTTAGGTTCGGTGTTAAAAATGCCAGTGTGAACGCTAAGCGAACCAGGACTAAAAGTATAATTTTCCTTTTTTGGTCCGGACCAAAAAATGATTTAAACAACTTTACAGCTCAAATAATACACACGTTTTAACAGAAGAATGAATGTAAGTGCTTTTATAAAATTATAAGCTTCACATTTCTGCCTTTAAACCCACTAAAATTTGGCCACATTTTAAGCGCCTCACTGTAACCTTGATTGTTGCTTCTTTTTTTTGTTGTTATCAAGATTATGCCACAAATGCTGTAGACTGAGCTTGACTTGTATTGAACCTGGAATATTCCTTTGAGTTAATTACCGATATTTATTGGCCATTTGTATTATTGCAGCAGATTATGCATATTTTCAACATTTAAGTTTACAGTCACTTTAAAAACAGCTGGTTGGATTTCAGTATGCAAACAATCTGTATGTCACTCTATTTCACTTTTTATAAAATAACTGTCAGTACTGTTCCCTGGCTAACTCTCTGTGTCTGATGTCTGAAGGCTTTTAGAACTGAAGGGCGATACATGCTGCAATTAGGCACCAGCAAACCTTAGCAAATTTCACATTTGTTTCAGTCATATTATAAGTCATGGCGGTTATAGAGGTTCATTTGTCTACAGAATTTTTTGCTGACTGCATTCAGACCACAGTACTATCCCTGAAAGCCGATTGCTTGGAGAACAGTTTACAGTAATGTGCTTTATGTGATACCTAATGCAATGTTACAATTATTGTGAGATTCTTGAAACTAAATGTCCCCATCTGGAATAGTGATTTATAATGACCCCTAATTTGTACCAATTAAATAATCAATACCAAGGTATTAGCATTGTATTACAAACCTGTTGTTTCAATGCTGTTATCATAAAATGGGAGGAAGCTTTTGTTGCTCTTTCCTCTTTAATTTGATCCCCAGCCCAGCTGTGACTCTTAGGCCTTTAATGTCATTCAGCCCCTGTTCAAGGCACAGGCAGAACCTCAAAGATTAAGTAATGGAGGAACTTAATTCCCTCCTGTGTGGTTGGCAAGGCTGCTCAGCAGGGCAAGGACATGTTCTGTGCGCGTGTGCGTGTGTGTGTGTGTGTGTGTGTGTGTGTGTGAGACAGCTAAGCCTCAGCAGATGGCATGGTGCCAGTGTTGAGTTGAAAGGTTTTTCCAGGTATTAGGTGGCTACTGGCAAGATGATAATGCCACTACCTTGATCTTAGTCTTTTGTTTTAATGTCACCTCTGTCTGTTTTCTGGAATCTGATGTAAAATGATAGGATGAGCACTAAAAGATGCTTGCTCAGAATATTCTCAAAGTTTTTTGTATGTGGATAATCTTATGGAAGATTAAAGTTAATACTGACACAGCATTTTATACTAAAAAATATTGATGTTAAGTAAGTTATTTTAGATGAAGCACATTTTGAGGGATTGTCAGGTAACCTAAAAATGTGTATCACACAGTAACATCTACAGTAAATTTAAATGGGTTTATCAAGTCAAAATGATCTTTTAATATGACAGAATCAACCTGACCATTTTAGGTTAGGTTACACCTACGAAATTCATTTTTAAGGTTTAGGTCAAATAGAACCTTAAGTTAACAGCTCCAAGTTACCAGGTAAGGTTATAGAATAGGCATTGTAAGCAGTTTTGAAGCTGATGTTTGAGAGGACCATGACAAACTTTGATTGCTGAAAAGTGATGTCACCAAATGTTGTTTAGCACAGACACAGTCAACTAGCTGCAGTTGTTGGACAGCATGTCTGCAATGTGATACATAAAAGTAGAATTGTATATGTATATAGGTGAATCATTTTATTGGAACCTGTCAAGAAAATGCCCTAGTTATATTTAACCACAAATCAATACAACAATAATATGAAAGTGTTTTGCACAAAGAAAATTAAGTAAATTACATTAGGACCATTAATATTGTTTGCTTATTATTAATTATCTATTAATAATAAGATTATTCTCAGGACACTTAAGCACATTTTACCCCTCAATTCTCATCACCGTAACACATCAGGACGTTTAACTTTTACCATTCCCCTTGTTTTCATTGATGATTCTCATTACCGTAACACAGTCATTTTTTAACTGTATTACAGTAAAAAAGATGTTGTTGCACAATGAGCGAAAATGAAAGCAGTAGCAAGAGAGTACTACCATGAAGTATAAATACTTCACAATTGAAATAATATATTTTTTCCACATTCTGGTAATGAGAATATCATAATAACCATCTTTTTTTTGCATTCTAGTGAGGCACAATATGTGTAACTGTCATGGAAATAATGTCACGATGTAAAAAATCTTAATGGCCCTAAAATAGGCTTAAATTTCAATTTGCAAAAAAGAATTTCTTGGGGGTTTTTCTTTTTCTTTTAATTATGGAGTAAAATAGGACCAGGACATTTTCTTGATGGTTTCCAGGGAATCACCCATACTGTATGTGTATGTATATACAGTATATTTGAACATGTGCGTTTCCCAGGTGTAACCTGGCTCCAGTGGAAGAGTATGCTGCTGATGTGGGCTTGCGCACCAGTCTGGTGACCATGAACCCTTCTGTGGTGCAGCGTGCCTTTCAGGACTTGAACAGTGAGGAGTGGATACAGCGCTTCGTCCACAGGCTGCAGAGCCTCAGTGGAAGTGTGCTGTGGATCCCTGCCTTCATGGCCAAAGGAGGAGAAGAGAGAGTGGAGTGGGCCATCCGCCTCATTCTTTTACATACTGTCAACGTCCGCACTGCCTTCCCCTCCCTGCGCCTGCTCCATGCCGTCCGAGGGTACGTGCCCATGCATTTAAGACTACTCAGCTCTGTGCTCACTTAAGCAGGTGTAAAAGGCTTCATGCTATATATAGTTCAGCCATCAATACAATTCACACCCTACACCATGACCACAGCAGCACAGCAAGGAGCTGTTCGAGTAAATTGATTATGCCAAACTCTAAGTGCACACCAACATCCATATATTTGTATTCTTACAGAAGGTCTTAGTTGGTTTGCCAAGCGATTTCTGGCCCCTGTGGGCTCGATTGTGGTCAGCCCTTGCCTTTAAATAGCACAACCTTTGCCTCCTCCATTGACCTCTGCATATTTCAAGACCACTATTCATCCCTCCCTCAGAGCAGAGTGCCTAGAATCCACTATCCTTACAATACACCTAGCTGTTGAGGCCTTTTACTTAGATCCAGCTGTGCAATTTGGGTTAAAGGTCAAGCAAGAGACAGCTGTTCACTGAATGGTCAATGGACAGCAATACTCCATTAAAATGTTATAGCTACTCAAATGATAATAGCTAGGTTCTTCCATAATAGTGTTTTTAAATATATGTTAAGAGGATATTTTACCCAAAAACTAAAATTCCATTTTTATTTATGCACCTTTATATCATTCCAAACCCATTTTAAATGTTTTATTTCATTGACAGTTCCTAGTGACCACGGCTATCAAGCTTCAGAAAGCACAATAAAAACACCCTAAAAGCACTATAAAACAAGTATATTCCAAGTCTTTAAAAGTCATACAATAGCTGTATATGGCGCATTGAGATGCCACTGATTTGATTCGGGATGCATTATTTCATATTTAAAAACGGGACGATCCCGTATTTTACGGGACAGGTGGCAATGCTACCTGGAGGTCTAATACATTCTCATATGCAAAGTGCGGATGCGGAAAATCTTGAATTTATCGGGAGAAATTGTAAATCGGGAGTACAGCGGGAGGAGGGATGGAAAAAAGGGGAGTGTTGGCAGGTATGCATCGTTTATTCACCCTCATGCCATCTCAGATGTGTATGACTTTCTTCAGCAGAACACAGCAGAATGAAAATTTTTAGAAGAATATCTCAGCTCTGTGGGTCCATGCAATGCAAGTGGATGGTGATCAGCACTTAAGGCCCAAACATCACAGGCAATCATAGTAAAAGTTATTCATATGACTCCAGTAGAAATTAATAATTAAGTTCAAATAATGTCTTCTAAAGCTATATGATTGTTTTGGGTGAGAAACAGATCAATATTTAAGTCCTTTTCACTATAATTGTTTACTTCCAGTCGCTGTCCATTGTGCGTCCATGAGGGGAATTAGTTCATGCTGCCTGTCACGTAACATAATGTTACGTGACAGGCAGAATGGAATGTTCACATGAATGTTCATATATATATAAAAAAACAGCATACAGCTTTGGAACAATATTAGGGTAAGTAAATAATGACAGAATTTTTAATTTTGGGTGAACCATATCTATAAATACAAATTAAAATAGCATTAATGAACAGTCTTAACAAAGATGGCATTAGTAGAATGTACAACTGGAGTGAATGAAAATTCCAGATGTAGCTTAAAGAAATGGGATTCAAGACCTCTCTGTTTTCTGAAGCTCCTTTCCTCCAGACCTCCCACACCCCTTTTTTTGCCTAAGCAGTCCTGAATGAATGACACCTCACGGATACACAGAGAGAGCCCCATTGTGAGTGTTATTCAAGGGTGAGTGGACTGCTTAGGCTGGAGAGGGTTCAGTGCATCTTAATGGACATTGTTAAATTGCCTGATCACCTCTTTTTAAATGTGGAAGAGCTGTGCAGCCACCAGATGTATGTGGGCGAGTTTTGCATGAGCATATTTTAAATAGGGAATTTAGCCTAAATTCAGCAGATGAGGTTCCTTTTTTAGTACACTTAGCTGTTGACACACTCATAGGATTTTATAATCCCCCGTTGCATTTGAAATGTAACTTTGGACTGTCACTTTTTTAAAACCTTATGTCTAATTGTGACTAAAGAATTTTATTTAAAACAAAGAAGTATACGCCTTTGTTTCATGTCAATGCACAACATTGTAGCTACTATTTTCTGAAGGTTTTGCAAATTTGCAAACTGTTTAGAACAGAATAACATTAATATTGTATACTGTGACCACAAAAATTATTTGGACACTTAAAGGAATATACAGTTGAAGTCAGAAGTTTACATACACTTAGGTTGAAGTCATTAAAACTCATTTTTTAACCACTCCACAGATTTCATATTAGCAAACTATAGTTTTGGCAAGTCGTTTAGGACATCTATTTGTGCATGACACGAGTAATTTTTCCAATAATTCTTTACAGACAGATTGTTTCACTTTTAATTTACTATATCACAATTCCAGTGGGTCAGAAGTTTATATACACTAAGTTAACTGTGCCTTTTAAGCTGCTTGGAAAATTCCAGAAAATGATGTCAAGACTAATTTAGCTTCTGATTGGTGTCAATTGGAGGTGTACCTGTGGATGTATTTTAAGGCCTGCCTTCAAACTCCATGCCTCTTTGCTTGACATCATGGGAAAATCAAAAGAAATCAGCCAAGACCTCAGAAAAAAAATTGTGGACCTCCACAAATCTGGTTCATCCTTGGGAGCAATTTCCAAATGCCTGAAGGTACCACGTTCATCTGTACAAACAATAGTACACAAGTATAAACACCATGGGACCACGCAGCCATCATACCGCTCAGGAAGGAGATGCATTCTGTCTCCTAGCGATGAACGTAATTAGGTGCAAAAAGTGCAAATCAATCCCAGAACAACAGCAAAGGACCTTGTGAAGATGCTGAAGGAAACAGGTAGACAAGTATCTAAATCCACAGTACAACGAGTCCTATATCGACATAACCTGAAAGGCTGCTCAGCAAGAAAGGAACCACGGCTCCAAAACCGCCATAAAAAAGCCAGACTACAATTTGCAAGTGCACATGGGGACAAAGATCGTACTTTTTGGAGAAATGTCCATAATGACCATCGTTATGTTTGAAGGAAAAAGGGTGAGGCTTGCAAACCGAAGAACACCATCCCAACTGTGAAGCATGGGGGTAGCAGCATCATGTTGTGGGGGTGCTTTGCTGCAGGAGGGACTGGTGCACTTCACAAAATAGATGGCATCATGAGGAAGGAAAATTATGTGGATATATTGAAGCAACATCTCAAGACATCAACCAGGAAGTTAAAGCTCGGTCACAAATGGGTCTTCCAAATGGACAATGACCCCAAGCATACCTCCAAAGTTGTGGCAAAATGGCTTAAGGACAACAAAGTCAAGGTATTGGAGTGTCCATCACAAAGCCCTGACCTCATTACGCTAGAAAATTTGTGGGCAGAACTGAAAAAGCATGTGCGAGCAAGGAGGCCTACAAACCTGACTTAGTTACACCAGTTCTGTCTGCAGGAATGGGCCAAAATTCCAGCAATTTATTGTGAGAAACTTGTGGAAGGCTACACAAAATGTTGGACCTAAGTTAAACAGTTTAAAGGCAATGCTACCAAATACTAACAAACTGTATGTAAACTTCTGACCCACTGGGAATGTGATGAAAGAAATAAAAACTGAAATAAATAATTCTCTCTACTATTATTCTGACATTTCAGATTCTTAAAATAAAGTAGTGATCCTAACTGACCTAAGACCGGGAATGTTTTCTACGATTAAATGTCAGGAATTGTGAAAAACTGAGTTTAAATGTATTTGGTTAATGTGTATGTAAACTTCTGACTTCAGCTGTACCCTGTTCAATACAAGATAAGCTCAGTCGACATCATTTGTGGCATAATTTTGATTACCACAAAATTTTCCACTCCTTTTCTTTTAAATAAGCAAAAATCTGGGTTACATTGAGGCACTTACAATAAGAAGTGAATGGAGGCTAATTTACGTCAAATTCTTATACTCTTTAGGATTTTTGGGCTGCCGTCTGAAATTTATCACACTTAAATTTAAAAGCTCCCTGTTCACACATACAGTGGACAAATTTCAGATAACCCCCTATATTTTAAGAAATGATTGCAATAATTAAATAACATTGTATACAGTATGTTTACAATTTTATGATAAAAAAAAAAAAAAAAAGGTTTATGTCTAAAGTTTAAAAGCATGCCATTTCAGTTCTGTGTCCTCTGTTTTCAAGCAAAAAGTCTTATTTTATTCCACTGGATAGCAGCAAGTACTAGAATTTTTTTTTTCCTCTATCACCTTCCATCACATTATACTGATATGAAATGTAGGTGGTGCTCTAATGCATTTTTGCCCTAACCCATAAACAATGATTTTTTTTTTTTTTTTTTGAAGTGCTGAGAGCTTCTACACTGTTATGTTGAATATCTTGGCATGTGAGTTGTCATTGAAAGCCCAATCTAGGTGTCATTGGAAAGCAGAGAGTCCCAGCTTTCCAATGATGTGTAACATTTCATCTTCTATAGATTGTAACCTATTTTGCTGATGATTTGTTTCTCATACTTTTTCTACCAGACTTCATATTTTATTCAAAAAATGTTTGACACAAAATTGGATTATTCATTCAAGCAAGCTAACAAACAAGTATACAAGTAATATATTTAACTAATTTTAAAGATAACAACCCAAGGTAAGATTTGTTATAAAGTTTGAGGTTATTTGGGGCTTACAGATCAGTGGTCAGCACAGAAAAGAGACGTTTACATTTTATGCCTTTCTGAAAAAAAATGTCACTTTGATATTTTTGAAAATAATTAAAACTGTGGTACTATGGGAACAAAATGAACTGTACAGTCACCTTCCTGAGAATGAGACCTTTCATTTAATATTCACTGATCAGTCACAACAGTAAAACCACTGACAGGTGAAGTGAATAACATTTATTATCTTGTTACTATGGCACCTGTCAAGGGGTGGGATATATTAGGCAGCAAGTAAACAGTCAGTTCTTTAATTTCATGTGTTGGAAGCAGGAAAAATGGGCAAGCGTAAGGTTTGAGTGACTTTGACGAAGGCCAAATTGTGATGGCTAGACGACTGGATCAGAGCATCTCCAAAACAGCAGGTCTTGTGGGATGTTCCCGGTATGCAGTGGTTAGTACCTACCAAAAGTGGTCCAAGGAAGGACAACCAGTGAACCGGCGACAGGGTCATAGGCACCCAAGGCTCATTGATGCATGTGGGGCGCGAAGGCTAGCCCGTCTTGTCCAATCCCACAGAAGAGCTACTGTAGCACAAATTGCTGAAAAACTTAATGCTGGCAATGATAGAAAGGTGTCTGAATACAGAGTGCATCACAGCTTGCTGCGTATGGACCACAGACCGGTCAGAGTGCCCATGCTGACCCCTGTCCACCGCCGAAAGCACCTACAATGGGCATGTGAGCGTCAGAACTTGACCTTGGAGTATAGGAAGAAGGTGGCCCGGTCTGATAAATCATGTTTTCTTTTAGATCATGTGGACGGCCGGTGCCTGTGCGTTGTTTACCCAGGGAAGAGATGGCAGCAGGATGCACCATGGGAAGAAGGCAGGCCGGTGGATGCAGTGTGATGCTCTGGGCAGTGTTCTGCTGGGAAACCTTGGGTCCTGGCATTCATGTGGATGTTACTTTGACATGTACCACCTACCTAAAGATTGTTGTAGACCACATACACCCCTTCATTGCAACGGTATTCCCTGATGGCAGTGGCCTCTTTCAGTAGGATAATGCGCCCTGCCAAACTGCAAAAATTGTTCAGGAATGGTTTGAGGAACATGACAGAGTTCAAGGTGTTGACTTGGCCTCCAAATTCCCCAGATCTCTATCTGATTGAGCATCTATGGGATGTGCTGGACCAACAAGTTCGATCCATGGAGGCCCCATCTCGAAACTTATAGGACTTAAAGGATCTGCTGCTAATGTCTTTGTGCCAGATACCTCAAGACACCATCAGAGGTCTTGTGGAGTCCATACCTCGACAGGTCAGATCTGTTTTAGCGGCACGAGGGGGACCTACACAATATTAGGTAGGTGGTTTTAATGTTGTGGCTGATCGGTGTATGACTTGTCTATTTAAGTGCTATGTGAAGGACTTTTATATTAATTTTATAATTTCTACAACGTAACCTCTAGGTGGGGCCAATTTGCGACACAAATGTTTTCAGGCCTTATTTTATTATTTTCTGTAACTAAATGCAAAAGTTATGGGGTTCTCTGAAATGTTCAGATTCTAAGCTTTCAAATATTACCACATATGCTTAACTTGAGCATCCAGGAACTTCTGTGTTTTAAGTGTTAAAACGGCTTCCAATATAGCGGCGGGTCCACACTTTTTCAAAAGTATAGCCACAAGACATAAACGATATGCATGTTAACATGATTTTAGTGTGATGAAATCACTTACTAACCTTTTCTGTGTACAGTTATAACCAATTTTACAACTTCATTGCCATGACGATGTAATGTCAACAAACCCTAAAATTACTATAAAAATTACCATTTAAACAACTTTACAGCTCAAATAATACATCAGTTTTAATAGAAGAATGAATGTAAGTGCTTTTATGAGCTTTACATTTATGCCTTTTAAACCCTCAAAAAATTGGCCTTATTCACTTAAATTGTAAGTGCCTTACTGTAATATCGTTTTTGTTTTGTTTTTTGTTTTTTTAAGAATAGGAGGGACGATTCAAAATAAAAATTTTTGGTAATCAACATTATGCCACAAATGTTGTTGATTGAGCCAAACTTGTATTGAACCCGGAATATTCCTTTAAGCCGCACTTAAACATGCATGAATGCCATTGCATTAGATAACAAAATATTAAATACATTCATTTTAAAGAAATATAGCACCCAAGTTTTCAAGCAAAACATTTCACAAAAATGTTTGTTAGTTTTGAAGTGATCGATAAAAATATAAATCTAGTGTTCAGACAAAAACTGTTGAGATACTTTCTGGTTGTCAAATGTTAGGTGAAACATGTCTATAGTTGATGTGATGAACTTCACCTGTGGTTACTCTGCTAGGACACCAGTGTGAACAGTTTTGGGGAGCTGACTTTATGCATTAAAAAGTCACTAAACACCACTAAAATCACCTTGGGACCAGATGGTGAAAAGTCATTGTAAAAATGGCTCAGAATAGTGAGGTTCTGAGAAAAGTTTTAGCATTATTTGTTTGCAGATGCCACTTGGTTTAACATAATACAATTACATTTTGACATTTTAAGTGTGGCTTAAATGTCCTAACACCTTGGTACGTATGGTGAGCCATGTCAAATTTGTAATCATTGACTTTCCGCAGGTACTGGCTGACCAATCACGTCCCGATCAAGAGACCTACCACTGGACTCCTGATGTATACCATGGCCACACGTTTTTGTGATGAGATCCACCTATATGGCTTCTGGCCTTTCACAAATGATCCTAATGGCAAACCAGTCAAATATCACTATTACGACAAGCTAACTTACCAATACACATCTGGTGCCAGTCCCCACACAATGCCTCTGGAATTTCAGACTTTAAGTGCTCTTCACAGACAGGGGGCACTGCGACTGCACACAGGACCATGTAAACCTCCAACATGAGCTGTGCTTCTAAAGCCTCTGATGATGCTCATTTGAAGTGGTTAGCGTGTCATACACTGAGAAAAAACAAAAAAAACAAACCTGTGGAAGACTTGTGTAAGATAGATTTTGCAAATAGCGACAGATCCTGTAAAGAATTTAGTTAGCCTGAATTTGTCAGGGGAATATCTGACTTATTATGACCAAATGAGAATGCAATACATGGACAGAATGGGGTGTGTGTGTGTGTGTGTGTGTGTGTGTGTGTGTGTGTGTGTGTGTGTGTATGTATGTGTGTGTCAGTCAAAAGGAAAGCAATTTTTTTTAGTACCCAAGGAAGGTTATTTAAATATTTTCTTGTCCGTCACTTATTTACATCCCATAACAAATATCTTAAATCAAATTGGTTTATTATTGTTATTTTAAGTGGCTACTTTGAATGTCTCATGCTCATGGAAGCATATCTGTGAGAGAATAAAATAGGATTTTCAGCCTATACAGATAGCCTAAGCATTTTGGGCGTAAAAATTGTTGTAACTTGAGTTAAGAATGTAATTTCTTTGTTGCCTTTATAGTTGCCTTTTTATGTGTTTGTTTGTTATGCCCATAGACAGCATGACTGCAGTGCCAGTCACACAATGCTGTGTTTGTAGTACAAGGTACAATTTAGACATCTATATTTTAGCAATAACATAATATTTAAATTGTTTAAAAATGGGTTTCACCACTACCGTTACGTACATTTGTTTTTTTAACAATAATTTAGTGCCTGAAGTCAGGGCCACAATGGTCCTCTATGGTTTAGCTTACTCATTGGGACCCATAGAAATTTTGTCCCTGGCCCTGTGAATTTAAGGGACAGCCCTGACTGAAGTAGGAAAAAAAAAAAAAAAGACTTTTGCTGCATTGTACCCAAATGACACTTGATAAAGTTGCCTTAGAAAGATATTGTGAGTAGTGTCGTGACCATTAGCAGGTGTCAAATTTACTCTGTTCCTACAGAAGAAGTTGTCGTATTTTCTAAAGCTCTGAAATGTTATTGTTCAGTAATACTTGTGTTGGGGGAACATGTACTACAACCCTCTAAACACGTTTGGCGTTTGGTGCCGGGTTTTAAGATGTTTGTACAGCAAAGGCAGCTATCACAGTGAATGGAGCCGCACAGTAAATGCTAATAACTATTTGGAAGCCAAATCCAGAACACTCCCAGCTGTTCACACACTTGTGTATACTCAAGGATGGTCAACTGGAAACAGCGTTTGGGTACGTTGACTATGTAAACTTAAAAATGTGTTGAAGCCACATAGTATCTTCTTTAGATAACAAAAAGTGGCTTTTCGGGTGGGGGCAGGGGATGAAATGTTTTGCAGTTCTTTTGTATGTGACATACAGTACTTGTTTAAGTGAATGTATTTGTGATAAGTTATGAATAAAGAACGTAGTGCTGTACTCATTTGCCCAATGTGTTCAAAAAAAAAAAAAAAACCTTCTTCGAATGATAGCTTTTAATTTCATTACATTTGCTTTGAGGTCTGGTATGACTGACTTTTTCTTAGAAGTTGGGCATGTTTGTTTCTGGAGGGGGTGGAGGAAAAATGTTTTATACAAATAATATACAAATATTTGAAATGTGTTTTCTGCATACATCAGCCCAGTAAAGAGCCAATCGTGTGCTTTAAACCACATGACCTGTCTGTAAAAAGTGTTTTAAACATGAAGCCTCCACTACATGTTGCTCTTATTATGTCTCCAGTTACGTTAAAAATAGATAATTGTCTTACCACAGATGTCAGCAGGCCATCCGGCATAATGAAATTATTTATCTGTAAAAGCACCCCTGTGTTTTGAAAAAAATTGAAATATTCAGTAACTAATATGACTAAACCCAATTACAATGCAACTGACTGCGGGTCAGAGCATGGAGGACATTCTGATAAGAGTGTCTGTTTTTTGTTTTTGTTTTTTGTTTTTTTTTTGTTTCGAGGAAAAGGGGGATCCTTTTGTTTCTGTTTTTATTGAAGGACCCAATTAACTTCACACCCCAAAGAGCTCTGATGTAGTGCATTTATGTGGGTATATCTGAGAGCTGCTTTTTTGTGTGTGGAAGGACTGAAACAGAGTATAATTTCTTGTTGTCTTGTTCCTGAGTACTTAATGCATATTTTCAGTTGGACACTGGATCTGGTACACAAAAACCCTCTGAGCTAAGGCAACTTAAAGGAAAGTGATATGGCATAGAGGAAGATTTGGGCTATAAAGAAAATGGGAGACAGGAAATGGATGCCATGAAATTAATCCAGCTGGGGAAAAGCAAAATAATTTATGGTCTCATGAGTCTCATAAGGGCATTTCAGCAGATATTTTCTGAGAAAGATGTGCTGTGGTGTATAGTCAGGCTAATTTCTGGAAGTGAGGCAGGGTTTACAGGCTTGTGGTTAACCAATGCCTGAGGAGTACAGCTCAACTCTTAGCACGATTTCAGCTTTACAAAGTTTGTTTTTACAAAACTTTGACACAGAGGAAAATTCTTTTAAAAAAGCCCTTTCAAGTTGGGCAAAAAAGGAATTTGCAATATTCTGTGGTGGTGCCTCACAAGTTAGTTTTCATTTAGAGGGGAAAAGCCACAAAGGATGGAGGGTTCATTTAACACAAAAGTTCCACATAAACTTTCAAATGATTTTTAAAGCCAGAATTGTGTTGTGTGGAAAAAAAAAACAAATGTGTCTGCCTTCTGCTTGTATTGAAGTGACATGGTAAACACATCCTTAGTTTGAGGAAAAGAGATGGTAAAAAAAACAAAACAAAAAAAAATATATATATATAATTCCAGAAACTTTCAATTATTCATTAGATACTGGCAACAGCCAAGCTTTCTTCAAAAGCATGATGCTAAGTTATAACACAAAACTAATAAAAAAATAAATACAAACTAAGAGGGCCATCAACATGTCATAGGATACAAGTGTACCTATAAAGGGCCTCACCAATAATAAAACTATGACATTCCCTATTTGTATCTATTTCACATCCTTTTCTATATAATTATATCAAATAGTACATGCTTTAGCTCAAGATTTATCAATTGAAAAGCTGATTATTAAAAACAAAAAACAAATAAATGAAAAATGTTTGGTTCAAGTGTTGCTGTTTACTTGAGAGCCATTGCAGGTTACTGGTTAACAGCTACGTGACAGAGCTTAAATGCCAACTCACATTTCAGCTCAAACCAGTTCCTAAATATGCTGCTGGATTAAGATTTTATGTATTTATTTTTGTTAACTATGAAAAGTACATTAAGATTTTGTACTAGTCAGAAACAAACATTTTACAATTAGCTCAGAAGAAGTCATCTTCAGAAAGAAATTTGGTTGGTGATATAATGAATACTTTATACTTTTTACTGTCCAGTGTTCAAACTAGCAAACATATCAGGGGCTGGTTGCATAAAACTTTTTATAGTCTAGACTTACTTGGTAGTCGTCTAAAATGTTGGTCTTAACTTTTTCAGTCAGTTGCATAAAAACTTGTCTAAGGTCTAATTTAAGACCAATATTTAAGACAGCACACCCCTAATTGAACTTCTGTTTAGATTTTATGTTGCCTTGGAAAATAACTAATTTTTAATTTTTTTATCTGGGTTAAAATCACTAAATTTGTTCATTAGAATCAATTTTGAATCATTGTATTCCTCTAATAAGCAAATATTTTCAGCGAAGGAAAACTGCAATGAATGTTCACAGTCAGACTTTTTTTTTAAGCTGTTCAGTGTCTTACCTTTCCCACAATACAATGTGAATTAGACTGTCTGACTAAAGACAACTGTGAGCTTGTTTTATTCTAAAGGCTTTCTATGGCGTCTTTAGCTAGTCAGACTACTTGTTAGATGAGTCTTAAGTTGATGGCTGTTTATGCAACCGGCCCCATGTCAGACAAAACTAGGTTTTATCAATCTATTTTCAAAGGTGTTTTAAATTTTCAATCATTGCTGAACACCCAATTGTCGAAGAAAATAAAACCTAAAAAACAAAATAACACCTGAGACAAGAGCACATGTAAGTTTTACATTCACATTTAATAATGTTTCATTAAAAAAAAAAAAAAAAAAAGTTTCTTTACTTTGGAGCAGTGCAAAATTACACAGCATGAATTCTGAATTGTATGAAACATTTTGGGCATTTGGAATAATAGAAGGAGAGAGAATTAATTTCTTCTTCCATCACATATCTTGATTTAACTCAAACAAGAATAGCTACACCATAAACTTACTGAATAAGCATTCTTATTGACAGATAGAGATCTGACACAAGTTCTTCACACTGGCCATCCCTTATAATGATAAGGTAGTCACACTGAGCTTAATGAATAGTCATATCATACTTTATATCAATATACTTCCAAAACAGTGCTGCTCTAAATCTGGTGCGTCTGGGGAAGATAATTTTATAGGATAACAGTTAAATAAGTGTTTAAACACTTGGCATGTGGCACTGCAGTTTTCCACTGTTAATTAGCATCTAATTTTGTGTGCTATTTTGATGTGCCTTAATATATGCGACACAATAAAAAATCTTCAACCTCAGAGAGCAGCAATATGGCAACAATATTCTCCCAACCCCACACACTTCCTCTCTCACACATACATTCAACCCTTATACAGTAAATATGCACAATTAGTGGTTAGTAGATAAATAATATTCTCAAAATATAGGGAGGTTTGAAACATATTACTCTTATTAAATAAAAAAGTTTTGTTTTAAAAAAAAATAACCTATTTCTGAGGAACAATTTGCATACAACATACTGTATATACAAACAGTATATTATATAGTAAAGAAAGTAACATTTTCAGTATTGGAACATAAACATATCCATTTAACATCATCAATAATCAAATGACTCATTTGATAACTTTTCATTGGTCCATCCATGACACGTGTATCTTCATCTTTTCATCTGAAACTTTTAGCTGTGATTAACCTTTTTTCTCTTTTTACTCAAATGTCTTTTACTGCTACAAAAATATTACTTAGAAATAGTTTCAATGTGATCATGTTTATATGTAAATTGTTTAACATTCATGGGCATTTATGCATATGACTTTCTACAAACTACTGGAATGCTTTTTATGGCAAAAAGAAAAACACCACAAGAAACAGAAGTGTAATATTTAGAGCATTCAGGGCATAGATAATCAGAGAGGACAACGTTTGTGTCTTCTACCTTTAAAGTATTAAAAAAAATATATATATATTTCTAAGATTGATAACTCTCTTTACTTCATTTCTCAAAGGTATGAAAGTTAGGTTTGGAATGTCAGGACAGATGAATATACCTAAAAATATTTGTTTTATTTTGACAAATTGTTCCACTAAGGTTTCTATAGGCTCTGGGGAGATGATCAAAAATAAAGGTGCGGGGAGAACATTTCCAGTATAGATGTGCTCACAAAGGGGTTTCCAGGGGTTTTTCAACAATGACTGAGTGCACAATGTAATTCACCTATAAGAAAGCAAAAAGATTAAATGTGATTATTAAGTCTAATAAAAGAGATTGCATATTATCAAGTTTCAGGTATACAAAAAATAAAAATAAATAAAAGAAATGTGGTCAAACTGGTCACAACTGGTTTGCCTCACTATCGAACAGCTACAATGCCAATACAAATCTAACAAACAGGGAGCCATGCCCAGCAAAAAGGAAGCAGGCTCTCAGTCAAAGAACAACTGAAAGGACGGAAGGGAGAAGTCGACTCTTGAAGCTCACTGAGGAATTTTCCGGGTTCAATACAAGTTAAGCTCAATTGACAGCTTTTGTGGCATAATGTTGACTGCCACAAACAATAATTTAGACTTCTGAAGAAACCCTAGAAACCCTTTTTATTTAAAAGAAAAAAGGCGAATCCATAAACATTAAAACACACCGTTTCAAAGTATAGCCACAAGACATAAACAAAATGTGTGTTAACTTCACAGACCCTTTCTGTGTAAAGTTATATCCAATTTTACAACTTTGTTACCCTGATGATTTACACAACTTTACAGCTCAAATAATACATGAGTTTTAACAGAAGAATTCATGTAAGATATTGTAAATTATTAAGCTTCATATTTCTACTTTAAAGCCTCCAAATATTTATTGAGGAAGAACTGGGTTATTGTTGGATTAGGCTTTGGCTTTCCTGTGTTCCATCCTGTTATTTAACATTATTTAACAGGAGTCCTAATACTGCAGAACCATTCCATGTGGTTTATGCACATCTATAATCTATGCATATATTGTTATTATTAAAACTTTATAGCAAATAGTTATGACAAATAAAACTTTGATTTTTGCTTTGAACAACTTTTGGGTGTTTTAAGTACCAATCAATGCAGATACCTAACAAAGATAATTATTTGTAAAAGAAGCATATTCCTTGGCTTATATCACACTGCTAAAAAAAAGAAAAACTACTGCAATGTTGTAAACTTTTGGTAAGTGACTTAGGGTCCCCCCTCCCCCCTCCCCTGCTTTTATAAATTAGAGGCTTTACATTATGCCTTTAAACCCTCTAAAAATTGATCCTATTCACTTCCATCGTAAGTGCCTCACTGTAACTTAACTTTAAGAAAAGTGGGAACAAGTCGATTTATTTTTGGTAATCAACATTATGCCACAAATGCTGTTGATTGAGCTTAATTTATACTGAACTCAGAATATTCCTTTAAGCTGCACACATTTCAATGAACATGCCATTTATCTGTAGAGAGGAGGACTTTGGGCTAGTGTGTTAGATCTGGAACACAGCAATACTGCTGTATTAACATGTTTAAAATTGCAGAATTTTACTGAAGAAAACTGTGTAGCTGCACTGCACAGACAACATTTAATGGCTTCTGAAAAGAAAGAGAATCTCGTTTTCCTGTTAAGGTATTTATAGGCAGACTAGGAAACAAATAAAAAATAACCCACACCAACATGCCATTAGTTTATCCATAAATCCCCGTCCGGATTAGAACACAGAATTTACACCCCGATTTTTTAAATAGTCAATTTGATTAAAACCAGTAAACAAAAGGGAGTGACTGTTCAATAAACACGAATTGCCTAAAGGGAGAAAAAAAATAAAGATCCCTGTTTAAAAGAGAGTTATTCATTCCATGTCTTTGCAAATAAAGCGTCTTCAGGTGCCCTCACCTCACCTGTATTTGACATCGAACATGGCTGAGTCATCATCATCGTCATTTTCTTCATTTAAAGGTGCCATCTCAACGCGCTCGGCGGGAGTTGTGATAATGTCATACTTTCGCGTTTTTCTGATCTTCTTTCCAGATCTAAATCAAACCAGTGATGAAAAGAAGACAACAGATGAGTGGGGTTATGACTGGTATGTTTAAACAGTAAGAGAATATTCCGTCAGGCCTTACATCTGCTCTCTCAACCGTTAGGGGCCGTTTACACCGAAACCGCTTTACGTACGTTTATTAATTCATTTTATTGTATTTACCGTTTTATAATTGATTCTCTATGTAAATATGCGCGCTAATCGGAGGTCGTCTTTGACCGTTGCGTCTCGCTAGTGTTTTTTAGAAAACGTGTATTTGGCTAGATATTTTAACGCACCGTGTCTGAACGGCCCCTTAATTGTGCGAGAGGATTAAGTCAGCGGATAACGAGGCAACGACAAACCTGCATTTGACCATCTAGAATGTTCCAAATAATTGACGAAGACATTCATTTGTTTTGGGGGGTTTTCTATTCTGGCTTAGAAAAAACCATTGGCCACAGACAACACAGAAACAAATTGAGATATGACGCAAATACGAAGAATTATGAGACATTTTCTTAGGAACAACAAAAACAAATGAGTTGCACAAACACACAGACTAACTTAACCTAAAACCGTTTAAATGTAGGCCCCAAACTATACGTTACCTGCATATTTTTATGACAAGGCACGTGATAAGCAAGGTTGTTAGTACGCAGATGAAAATCGAAATATTTTTGATGGTAGGAAGATCCCTTAAAATGGTAGAAATGCGAGATCCAACCATTGCATCCGTAGAATTGTATAATGAATCCTCTTGAGGGGATAATGTTGAGTTCAACTGCGACGCTGAGGATGAACGCGTATGTGGCTCTCCGTTGATCTCCTGCGCAATAAAAATAAAAGCAATTGCAGAAAAATATGGCCACATTTTTTTCCAGATTCAAATCGCTTTCTTAATGTCTTGTATATTCAAGAGTCAGTATGAAGAAGGTCTATGCTCTATATCTCCAAATGTGAACAACAGCTGGAAGACGAATGAAGTTGGAAAATCACAGACTTGTGCATTTTCTCTGACATCTCAAGTATTCCGCAGTCGGTTGTCTAAAACCACCTATGTCGATAGTATCTGGTCATCTTCCGTCTTCCACTGCGAGTTTCATACTCACAAGCAGCACGGCGCGTTATCCACTATCCAGGATGTTTTCTTGGGAATGCGTGTCGTCAGGAGGAAATGTGGGTTTCCGTACTCGGAAGAGCTCCGGGAGTGTCCAGGGGCCGGTTGCACCAGCTATGCGTACGTTACAACTTAGCCCAGTTGTAGCGTAAATGGGCAATAAGTCACAATTTACGCACTACTAAATATTTGAGCGTTGCACCATTAAATTTAGGTAGGACGTAACCCTACGTATAAACTAAATATTTATGGGAGCCTCCGACCAGGACGGTTGGAATAAAAAAGCAGACTGATATTTTATGACATCAATGAGCTCATGTTTTGCGTGACAGGCTTCAGTCCTTTCGACATATATGATGGTGTTGGCATTTACACTCGTTTACATTTATGAGAGAGAGAGAGAGAGAGAGAGAGAGAGAGAGAGAGAGAGAGAGAGAGAGAGAGAGAGAGAACGTACTTTAAGCGACTCTTCAGCATGAAACTGATCAAACGGTGCAGTTTTCAGGATGCGTCGCCCGGTGTCAAGTTTCAACACATTCAAAATATATATAGGATATTAAAATGAATAAATGTCTATTTTTCCAGCATGTTGTATTAGTATTTATTTATCACCCCTTTTTTATTTTAGATACCGTTCCTATATATTGTTATTTACACAGGGCAAATATATATATCAAATCTACTTTTATTACGTATCGTATTTTAATGGGGATATAATTTATTACAGCTGACAGTTACGTGAGCAGACATGGTTTGAACATCAACCGTAACTAGATAAAATTCAAATTCACGGCTTTTTAATACTTCTGTGAATAAATATGAAGGCTGCTTATTGGATAAATACAGGTAAACGTCATATTATGCGACTACGCATCACTTTACGGAGAGCTTACGACCTACTAGTTAAGTCTTGCATTAAGAACAGGTGGTGCAACCAAATTAAGCACTGACTTAGTTACAAACTAACTAGTAGTTACTAAGCCTTTAGTGTGAACTTTACGTCCCAACTTACGCACAGCTGGTGCAACCCGAATCTATCGCAGCTACTTCAGGCAGATTAACTGTATAAACCCATGTAAACATCCAAGATAAGTGTAAATAAATGTCTTTTGCTCTGCCATTCACGTGATCGACAACTAGAGCGCGAACAGACAGCATTTCTGCGCGTGCACAGCGAGGTGCGCTGGGCGTGCGCGAGGCGATCGTATGGCGAAGAGAGTGGTTGTGTCCGCAATCGTTCACTCATTCACGATTTCCTATATAGTGAATGGCAGTTAGTGCACTATATCTCAGCAGAAAGTGAACGAAATGAGTGAATTCGGACGCTGACTATACACCGAGTGTCGGAGCTCTGGGGCTGTCACAGAAACAATGTCACATATACATTTAAAAAAAAAAATGAAATAAAACATTGCAGGAGTGAAGGAAGCAGTAAACTCCCAGCTAGTACGTCTTCCCCCGTGGTGGTTTGTGGGCAATTAACCATTGTCAAGTGTACGTCACTCGAAATTAGAGTGCACTGTGGGTAAAAATGAGTGAACAAATGTAGAGAACGAGTGGCCCACTCAGAATTCAGACACTTCTACAAAATGGCAGACACCCCAAATTGTGCACTATATAGTGGATAGGGGCGGTTTCAGACACAGCGATTGTTCCAGGAACGGGGTTGTTGCCCTACGCAATAGGCTGCATATATGCATTTAGAGAGCGGTGGTACTGCTGTGTGGTACCAATGATCTAAATACTTACGACACTGAAATAAGAATCCACATGGGACTTTAAAAGCTATGAAACAGTGAAAGAAGGCATTAATAAAGCATGATCTTGCTTTGGTTTATATTTCAGCATTATACTGTATATAATGTCCCTGTGGGACATTTTCACATTTTCACTGTAATAATTACTACAAATGTAACCAAACCTCTCTTATTGACAAATTAATCCAGATCTGACAAGAGCCCTTAAAGGGATAGTTCACCCAAAAATTACAATTCTCATTATTTACTCACCCTAATGGCACCCCAGATGTGTATGGCTTTCTTTCATCTGCTGAACTCAAATGAAGATTTTTAGAAGAATTTCTCAGCTCTGTAGGTCCATACAATCCAAGTGAATGGGTGGCAACATTTTAAAGCTAAACAAAATCACATAAGTCAGCATAAAAGTAATCCATAAGACTCCAGTGGTTAAATCAGTATCTTCAGAAGCGATGTGATAGGTGTGGATGAGAAACAGATCACTTTCACATTCTTCTTGTGTTTTTGGAGATTCACATTCTTCTCTGCATATCGCCCCCTGCTGTCTAGCAAAAAATGACAAATATTGATCTGTTTCTCACCCACTTATCATATCACTTCTGAAGATATGGATTTAACCACTGGAGTCTTATGGATTACTTTTATGCTGCCTTTATGTGCTTTTTGGAGCATCAAAATTTTGGCCTACAGAGCTAAAATATTCTTTTAAAAATCTTAATTTATGTTTGCAGAAGAAAGGAAGTCATCCATATCTGGGGTGGCATGAGGGTGAGTAAATGATGAGAGAATTTTAATTTTTGGGTAAACTATCTCTTTAAAGTAATAGCTCAGCCATAATTTAATATTCTGTCATAATTTCCCTACCCTCATGTTGTTCCAAACCGGTGTGACGCTTTGTATTATGTCTTATGTGTAACACAAAATATGTTAGACAGAATGTTAGGGACTGACAATCTCGGTCACCATTCACTTTCAAAATATGGAGAGAGAAAAAAAAAACACATTCACTGAAAGTAAATAGTGACCAAGGCTAACATTCTGTCTAAAATCTCCTTTGTGTTGCATGGAAGAAAGAAAGTCATACGGGTTTGGAACAACATGATGGTGAATGATGACAGAATTTCCATTAATAATAATAATAATACAAATAATTATTATTATTCTGTAATACATGTTAAATGTGTATTATGTAATGGAATATAGGGGAGTTAATGTTCATTATGTCATTTGTGAAAGTAATGAGTTACTCACTACTTGAGTACTCTTTTAATTGGATACTTAGTTTTACTCAAGTAATTATTTATGTTAGTACTTTTACTTCTACTTGAGTAAATATTAAATTCAAGTAATTGTACTTTTACTTGAGTACAGTTTTTGGCTACTCTACCCACCTCTGGTTCTGCAGCATAGCTTCCACACCATCTTGAAGCTTTGTTCTAAAGCACGTGTGTGTGTGTGTGTGTGTGTCTATATATATATATATATATATATATATATATATATATATATATATATGTGTGTATGTGTGTGTGTGTGTGTGTATAAAATTTACATTAGTGTGGTTTGTTGCATATCCTTTGGATAACCCTTTTTTTATTAGAATTTTTTATTGTTTTCATTCTTTTTAGGAGCTGAAGATCCCCATGGTAGGGTGGCTAGCTGTTCCTGTCCCCTGGTGGTGGTATTTCCTGTGTGTGTGTGAGATCAGATAAGCTCTCAGCTAGCCTAGCTCACTACCGGTAAGCCTCAACCTTGTTAAGTCTTTTTGTTTATTTTGTTCTGTGTGGAGTAAATTGTGAACATTTCTCTGGTGCATAGGTGAGTAACATCTGTTCAACCTTGTCAACTTCAGGTTTTATCTATTTATTGTTTTTTGTTCATTTCAGTAAATAAATCTATTTTTGGACTGGGGCCCACATCTCTCTGCCTCTTCTTAGTAATGAACCTGTGTGCCCTTTTTGGGTTATAATTTCCCTGGGCAATGTCCCAGGGTGGCGTAATTGGTTTAATTGTACAAGTTGAAGTATATGTAAGCAAGTTTGCTGGTTTTTCCTACACCCGGAAATGTAGGAGAGAGAGAGAGAGAGAGAGAGAGAGAGAGAGAGAGAGAGAGAGAGAGAGACACACGAGTTATCAACTACTGTGTGTCAGGTTTTTTTTTTTTTCTTTTTTTTTGAGCAATGAGGTTACCCAAGCATGCTTAAATGTGTTGGGTAAGGTTCCAACATATCCAGTAAGGGATATGTTGATGATGTGTGTGCGGGTAGTTTTAACAAAAAGCTACACATTCCTTGGGTTATATCATACTGTAAAAAAAAAAATAAAAAATAAAATAAATAAATACAGCAAAATTGTAACCTTTTGGTAGACATCTGCGGTTTTATGTATAGGCAGCTAATAATTTTTTTAAACTGAGCACTTCTCAGACTGAGAAATTCTTCTGAGGAAAGTTATTATTATTATTATTATTACATTGTTGTCAATTCTGGAGCATCTTTGAGATTAATATTTATTCATGTTTGTGGATTATTTCCTCATTTTTCCCATGGTATGCCCTCTTTCTTTCACGCTCTGTGTAAACGAGTAAGCATGCACAGGGAGATTAGTTTAAATATGCCACATGATGGCGCAGTCTACACGGAAACCCTATAGATCTTTCTACTACAGTCTTGGTACGTTTTTGACAGTTCGATTACCGTCTTGAGAAAAAAAAATCGCGGTTAACCGTTTTTACAATTATTTTCAAATTTTCTTATGCAACAGCACTGATGCAAAAAATATATATCATATAACAATTGTCTAAGTGGACGTATTTCTGGGGGATATGTGGACGCAAAGCCCTATAATAAGAAAACTGATAAATACACACACACACACAAGATGCAACTTTTCAAAGTTTATTCGCTGATAGCAAACACACGCAAATGCACCTCACGTTGTCAGCACGCTTAAACATTACAAAAAGTGGCATCTTTAATTCATCACTTTAAAATCAACACACCTAAAAATAGAAAACTTACTAGTTTGTTGCTGGAGGACTAGTGGCGCGTCCTGTCCCATTTGTAGAATGTATCTTTCTAGGACTTCTGTCTGCTTGTTTTTCATCCGTCGTCTTCAGTCAGTCATTTAAATGCTGCCAAACAGCCGATTTACGTCGTTTGTTTGATGGATATGAGTAGATCGAATTCCTCTGTTATATTTTGGAATTCGTGTGTTTAAGCTTCAGTTTTACGTGAATTGAAAGTTCACCTTCAGCTTGTGACACCTGGCCATTAAAGCACCACGGCCAACATCTGTAACCATAGTAACAGCTCCAGTACCCACACAGAGTTTTCCCATTTAGGCTTACAAAATCTTACGAAAAACTATTTTATATTATATATTTATACATTATATTTAATATTTTGCCACGTGTAAATAAAGCATTTCACAGTTTTAACCGTGGATTCTAAATTCTTACGGTTAAATTAACCGTTATATTTTTAATCGCGGTTAATAGTAAAACCATATAATCGCGTCATCCCTAATTCAATGCGTACTCTTAAATATTTATACACTGTATAATATCAAACATTCAGAAAAAGCATTAGGGGTAATGTTTCATAAAAATAAAAAACAATTACCCTTACCTGCTCATCTGACATGCTTGTCTGCTTTCCTCACCATGAAAAACAACGGATAATTTCTATGGACACCTTTAACATCTTCACTGACCCACATATGACTCATATGATGTATTTAATGTTTTCTAAATTCATACCAAAGTTTTGTGTGCAACAGACCTACAGACCGAAATTGCACGTTGTCCGCCACTGATTTATTCCTGCAGGGGGCGCTTGACGCTTGAAAACCGAATCCTCCATTCATCCACATTTATATCCATTTTATATTTTGGTCTATTCTCACCCTAAACTAAGAACACTTTATATCCATTTGGAGACATTTTACACTGGATAGTTATTTTGAACAAAAACTGATAATTGCAAGGATTCATACCTATGAATGAAAATCCACCACAGCATTATCTACAAAAGCATTTGTAAAAATCCTCATCCAGTAATAATAAACGACTGTGAGTTCATAAATCCTGGCCAGCGCTGAGAAAAGTAACAGGTACCACGTTATTTAAATGTCTACGTAAGTCACCTCTCAAATATTGTTAAACTAGTAATGAAAGAACTGCTTTTTGCTTTACATCAAATTTGGTGTTATTTGTGACACAAATAACACCAGTACATATAACACCACTGGTTTTATATAACAGGCCACAAGAGGGCTCCTAGACATACAGTATGATATGTGTATTTTTCACTTCAACTAAAATGCCCTTGATTTTACAGCTTTGCAGTATTCTGCCATAGAATCAGTGTTTCCATATTTGTGTGCACATATAAATACAGTATCATATATTACACACTCATAGAGGACAGAGAAAAAACACTGACACAATGGCATCTGGGCTTGGATGCCTCTTTCTAATCTATTAATACTTGGTATCTTTCAAAAATAAATAAATAAATAAATAAATAAAAATTGTCGAGTCTTGCTTGTAAACAAATAGTAGTGTGTGGTTAGCTTGATAGCCTACCTATAAGAGAAGCCACCTGGTGCCTTTGCCAATGCTTACGTGACAGGACTTATGAGAAGGAGGAGACAGCCAAGGGCTGATCCAATTACAGTTGCTAAGCTACCAACTGTGGTATGCAGACTAGCTGTTGGAGAAGATGGAAATGAGCCTTTTGGACAGAGCTGAGGTTCTGCTACTGCTCATACCGTACCTGCATAGTGCATAAGTTTGAGGTTATTGGCCCCAAACAACCTATTCAGAGTTTTAAATCATTTCATTGTTCATATTTTAATGTTGCATTCAATGTTTTGTATGGTTTTAAAACTATAAATGTATAATTTGGGCTCTTAAACTTTTTTCTTGTTAATTCTTGCTGCATTGGAAAAAGTACTGTTTACTGAAAGCACTGTATGTATTAATAGACTGTACAACACTACATTCTACTTAAAGGAATAGTTCACCCAAAAACTAAAATTATCTCATCATTTACTCAAAGCCTCATGACAGATGTGTGAGTTTCTTTTTTCTCCATAACACAAAAAGGATTTTTAGAAGAATATCTCAGCTCTCATACTATGCAAGCGAATAGTGACCAAAACTTTGAAGCTCCAAAAAGCACATAAGGGCAGCATAAAAGTAATCCTTACAACTCCAGTGGTTTAATCCATGGCTTCTGAAGCAATCTAATCGATTTTGGATGAGAACAGACCAGAATATAAATCCTTTATAACTATAAATCTTGACATCTGCAGTCTTCTTGGCAATCACGATTTTAAGCTCGATTACTCCTCCTAGTGCCATCTAGTGCTCTGCACATATGTCAAGCACTAGGAAGTGTAATCGAGCTTGAAGAGACTGCGATGGCAAGATGCACAGTGAAAAATAAGTTATATTTTGGTCTATTCTCACCCTAAACTGATTGGATTATTTCAAAAGACATGGATGAAACCACTGGATAACTTTGATAACTTTTATGCTCCTTTATTTGCTTTTTGGTGCATCAAAGTTCTGGTCACCATTCACTTGCAGTGAATGGACTTACAGAGCTGAGTTATTCTTGTAAAAATCTTCATTAATTTTCTCATTTTTGAACTATTAATTTAAGGGATGTGCAGCATAAATATGCAGCATTTTAATGAATATAGCCTAGCTGGAGTGGCAGCTTGTTTCGGCTTACCTGGAACTCTTAATATAGTAGGCTAGTTTTTATACAAGTCATTGAAATGTTGTTTCTCAATGACTACAGAATACCTCAGCAAATTTGTCATTAGATCCAAAAAAATACTAATCCTAAAATAAAATTAGTGTACTATTGTTGATAAATATAAATTGTTTAAAATCTTTTTTTTTTTTTTAAGCTACCAAATGTTATTGTTTATTATAGGAACAGGAATGCGTATTATTATTTGTCGTTATCTATATAATTTTTACGATCCCTGCAGTCATTATGTAGTTCTCTTAGTAATGAATGCTGTGTTTCTTCTACCCAGAATGCTGCAGTGAGAGGAAGTTGTCTGTCCTTACGCTGTAGCACAGGGCTGTCCGCACAGTATAACAGCACAGGCATAGAGGACGACGAGCTCAGACTGGAGAGAAGAGGCAGCAGTGACGGTTGAAGATGGTGGTGCGGCGCGAGCTGAGAGAGACGATCCCATTAAAACGAAAAATATTAACGAAAAGGATGGTGTCGACGCGTTCAGATGAAAGAGCAGATCTCAACGGTGGGATTATGGTAAGATTTCATTATAGGATGTAACTTATTAACGTGTTTGAGCTAGTGGCTAGTGACGCACCAACATGGTGGAAAACGAGAGGGTTCGACGAGGTGTTGTAAAATGGCCATGATGGGGCCATCGCCAAGGACTGAAAAATGGCATTTCGTCGAGTAAATCGACGATTTCCTGATCGAAACATGGTGATTTTTTTTTAGGAAAACAATACTTGGCTATGTTGCAGGAGACGTGTGAAGATTTCAGATGACTCCAACGAAGAGAAACTAGGATTTAACTGTCTACGCATTTTAAATTTGCTTTGTCCTTGACAGGACAAAATGTCCTTGTAACATGTATAAGCCGGAAAAATTATTAAAATGGAAATGTTGTAAAAACAACAACTCAGTTTTGAACGTACCATCTCCAGTCACAACATTTTGGGTATCTTCAGGTTGATTTCAAATTATTTTCTTGAATAAACAATCTTATTTAATATTTCAGTGTTTTTATTGTGTGTTAATGTCTTATAAACATGATTTTTTTTCCTTAGGATGTTCATTGTTATTGATTTTATAACGAGGGCATTTTGGATATGTCGACTTGCCATAGGAATTAGTTTGTAATTTTGATGTTTTACTTTATTTTACGATTGTATTGTTATATGCATAACGTTTATTATTTAAACATGTATTAATTTAATGTTCATTTTCCAGTAGAGAATGAACATAGGTAAATGTATCAACTTGTATTTATTGTGTTTTGAAATAAATTTATGCTGTGTTTTTCGATGTTAAATAATAGGGTGTTGGCTTTTAACCCTTTGTGGACCACAAGAGGACGTTTAATTCTTAAAAAGAATCTGAAACTTATTTCTCACTTTCTGTTTTTCCATTTTGGTAAAGACAGTTTTCACATGTTTGGTACTGCTTAAAGTACTAATTGCCCAAAATATGTACTAAAATTATTGATAAACTTAAAAACATTATCGTATTAAAATTGATTTTCTTCAAAGGTTGTTACCAGTACATAATAGAAAAGCAACAGTATAACTTAACAGTACTATTTTATTTTGTCTATCTTTAAAGTCTAAAACATTAGTTTTAAAATATCATGAGTTCTGGGCTGTTAATATCTATGTATAGAACCAACTTTTTACTCCACTGTTGTCCAAAAAATGTTACAATCTAATGTTACATGTAAGAATAAATGAACATAAAACAAGCTTTCAGTGATGATTCCATATGTTGGTGATTTTTTTTTGTTTATTTCATGCACATTAAGTACTATCATGTTACCTATGAGTATTCAGAATAATATTTAGCAGTTCTAAGTCTACCTTAATGCAAAATAAATTGTATTTTATGCAGAGAAACTGCATGACTGTAAATCATTTCTTTTGAACATTTTGATTCTGAAGTGAGTGTAAATGTTTAAAATAGTTTTGCTAAAACTTAATTCTCAATTTTCTTTTCCCCGCATACAGGCATCAGAACAACTGGATGAAGGATGATGGGAGTTTGGTTGATTGTCATGCATTGTTAATGTAAGTGTCAATAATGTACTTTAGTTTCTAGAGTATGATCTGTAGATGGTCTTTGCGCAATCCTGTGCGCTTTAGTTACCTTGTTATATTTGATCACCACTAGGGTGTGCTCTAAATTGTATAGTAGTTTGAATCAAATCTAATAAAATCCTTGTCACTTAAGGTTTGTGATCTACCTTGCATTGAAGACTGACAATGAAAAGGATTTCCAATGTAAGTATTGCGATGTAAAGAAACCCTTTGAAAATGCATTAAAGCAGTGTAAATTTCTTTGCTTTTCTTTTACGCTTTATTTTAGTTTTAGCTACTTTATAGCTAACTATACGCTATGTTTTTGTATGCTTTGAGTCCATAAATGCCTGAATTTGGCCTCAGGAATATGTAACATGGCAGTTTTTTCCACAACGTGACCACAAAACAATCAAATTAGCTATAGAGTAGGAGTGATCTCAATCATTTACATTTTTCAAAAAGTATTCAGCAACAATAAATTCTGAAGCACACATATTCCCGCCCCAGATATTAAATATGGAACCTGTCAAAGAAATCTAGAATTTACATTTGCTGTGGCAACCATAACTTGCTTTTTCTTTACCATAACTTTTTGTTAACGTGAAGTTAATGTTTAGCTACTTGCTAGCTAACATTTGTTGAGTGAAACAAGTTTTTATACAAACCTTTTTGAAGTTAAATCTTGCAGTTATTAATAGAATAACATTTAAACCTGCCATGTATTGCATAATATAGTTAATTGGGCAGGTTATGAAAAACTTTTTGCCACACTACTAAAAGTTCTTTAATGTGCCTACTAATGTTGTCACTATACCAGAATTTTAGTAAATAATACCGTACCTTTAAAATTTTCACGATTCCCAATACCAATTTTTAAATCACAGAATAAATTGTTAATATGCTATTGAACACACTCCTTTAGCGTATTAAAATGTTAAATTTCAATGCAAATAAAAAATTAAAACAATTGCATGTTTCCTTTGAGTGTTTCTCAATAAAGTAAACATTGCTTTACATTTTTTAAGTGGGAACTTGTGAAATCAGTTTTATTTTTTTCCAAAATTCTATTTTTTCTATTTTTTCCAAGTTTAATTCAATTTCATCATCAAAATTAACAGTAGTTTCACACTTCTGGGTAAGACGTTGGTTATATGACCCAGTGTGACTGAAGCACAAAATGCTGTGATTTAATTATAAATTTATAGTCTGTAGGCGCTGCACGCATCACAGTAAATGAACGCTCTCTTCTGTCATCTACTACAATAAAAACAGTGCGTGATGCCCATAAAATGTGGGGTTTCAGCATAAGCAGCATCACACATTCACTTTGCAGTGCGCTGCACATGCAGACTGTATATCTTTTTTAATCGCATCCATTTGCGCTTTAATAATCACACTTGGACATCACAACACTAGGACATCTCACAATTTTAATTTGATTAATTTTCCATTTCTGTGTAATAGGAGTACCAGAACACACACTCGCATGTGAGCATGTAAGCATTTAAAAGCAGCCGTGTGTTATTCTGACAGTGCATGAGGACCGAAATGAGTCCATGCTCAGTACTACCGGTACTGTAGAAACACTGGTATTGTTATATATTTTTTTATTTAGTGTCAACTTGGTACCGAAGTATTTACCATTAATAGCATTTACATACATACAATAGCATTCTAGCAAGTACAGTTAGACGTAGGATTCAAATGTTAAATCATTAAACATTCAGTTGAAACTTGATTAATCTTGTAATTGTAAATTTGCCAACATACCTCAGGTGCAGCAAAGGCTGCACAACATCTTTAAGTTTAGCCTTGAGTTCAGGAAATGTGATACGAGTGCAGCATTATCTGCTCCAACTCTCCGTTTGAGATAAAATATGGTAATATTTATGGTAATTCTGTATAGTGCAAAATTATGTAATGGAGTCTCCATTAGTAATTATTATGACTGACAAGGCAAGCATCATTATTATTGTTGCTCATATTTGGATTAGGGGTTTGTTCTAAACACCATAAGCATGTTGCATGTCTGCAATTGTCTAAGTTTTTTCTTATCTTAAAGGGTTTCTTGCAACTGGGCCTAACCCTAAAGTGCCAAGTATACTTCGTTCAGACGTAAACGCTAGGCGACTGCGTACAGGACTTGTGATGCAAATTTCGTCCTCAGCAGAGTGTTCGTGCACTGAATGCGTAAGGCCCAATTTTTCTAAGCATGCATACTGTGAACTAGTGATAAATCAGCTGATATTAAGGATTTTTTTTTTATTATCAGCATTGGCCAATACATTTTCCCCTTTGGCCGATTTGTTTCTTGAGGGTGCGGAAAATCGCCTGCTTGCACAAAGCGTCTGAGACATGTAAACGACCAGTCATGGTTTTTGTTATTATGTGCCATCGTGTTACTACAATAATAGGCCGGCGCGCAACACCGGTCCTTATATCAGAGCCGTGAGAGATGCGTTTGAGCTCAATGTTAAAGTGGTCGTCTATTTCATTCACCCTCTCTCTCTTCAACAGTTCTCTGTAACTTTTAACTGTCTTGTCTAATGATAAA
Source organism: Myxocyprinus asiaticus (assembly GCF_019703515.2). NCBI lineage: Eukaryota > Metazoa > Chordata > Actinopteri > Cypriniformes > Catostomidae > Myxocyprinus > Myxocyprinus asiaticus. The sequence goes on along the minus strand of NC_059369.1, from coordinate 27,134,602 downwards.
AAGGCAAATATCAATAAAACTTCTATTATATACCATCTGCAAATATGTAGATATCTCATTTAAATGGATGTAATTCACAAACCTCACGGAAATCCAGTGTTTTCTTCCTGTTGAGCGCTCATCTAATATCTTCCTCTGAAGTGCGTATTCTATCAGCCAGAATCAAAAAGTTCAGGATCAAAAGTTCCTCTTCACAAATCATGACGGTCACTCCATGGCTGCATCCAAAAACGTAGGCAGCTGACTTGCTGCCTTGCTGCTTAAAGGTGCAGTATGTAAGATTCAGAAACCCTTGTAATTAATGACAGCTGTGGCCGTTAAGTGAACTGCAGCCAGCTGCCTGTTGCTCGTGCTCTAGCTCGTGCACACACTCCATAGGGACGCGAGCAAGCATCGACCAAAACAATGATGTAAAGTACAAAGAGGCTGAACGTGATTCACCGGCATCATGCTGACAGATGAGGTAGCATAATTAAAATTACACAGTTACGATTGTTTTACTACAAACTTTGAGACTAAACTAAAACTACTTATCAAATGCCCTGCCGATGTTCACTTTAGTTTCCGCTTGACCACGATCACTTTCCCGCTTAGCCAGACAGAATTCAGTATATACATTCTATTTTTTTTTAGGTGGTGGGGGGCTTACTCTTGAGTTTGTGTAGGAGTCGGTGTTGTGCTGGGAGCTGGACGTTTGCTGGATTCCATCTCTAAGATAACATTACTTAGTGTTGCAGTTACAGCAAAAACATATTGAACCTTTAAACAGTTAATGGCTTAACTGACAACTGTTTTGAATGAATGGAACTCTTATGGAAAATGGTCTCCTAACAGTTTGAAAAACACCTTATTTTCATCCTGCCTCCGTATACAGCCTCCGAAGGCAGCATTTTCCTGGTTTCAGATGCAGCCCATGACAGTCCAAGCAGACAAACCAGGCCGTTTAAAATGTCAGGAGATTGCTTCAGAGTGCGCGAGTGCAACTTCAAAGTAAAAGCGCTTCACGTGCGCTATAAGTAAATGTCTTATTTTCTATGCACTGTGTGTACAATTGGTTTGATTCGGTATGTTTTGTGAAAATGCAACTGCTAATGTGGACATGCCATCCATGGTTGCTGCACTACTGTGTGTACTCTTATTTCCTTCTTCCTAATATTTTAACAATTATTTGCACATGAAGCAAATTACTAAAATTTGGTGACTAAACAAAAATAATAAGAAACTGCTATCTACCATTTTAAAATAATTTTTTAGGTTCTTTTTTACAGTTAAAGTTTTGTTTGAAATTGAGTAAATATAGTGGTAAATAAGAGTTTATTATTTTTTTAAATTTACTATTTTAAATTGTGTGATATATCGGCATTGTATCGGGCACACTGGATATCAGCATCGGGCATTAAAAAAACTCATATCGGTCGACCACTACTCTGAACTACTCTGTATAGGCACATGCACCTGGAATTATTTGCACTTATTAGTTGGTCCACAAGGTGGCATCACTAACAGTTGAGCTGTTGCTATCATGAAGATGCTCTAGAGCAGGGGTATTCAATTAATGTTCCAAGAGATCGGGTCTCTAGATTTCCTTCCCAGCAAAGTTCCGGACAATAACTTTAGTCAGTATAGCTATGAAATGACACAAGGAATGCAATTTTTTTGAAATAGTAGACCTAATTGTGAATTTCCAAGTTGGCAGTAATAGTACTTTTGTAAAAGAAGGAGGAGGAAAAAAAATCTGGGCAAGGATTAGGACATTGGGGCTCCAGAGACAAAGTGAAAGTAGTGTGGTTTGGGGGATCTTCTACCAAAAGTTTAAAATATTTCAATGAGTTCATCAATCGAGAGCACTTTGTTATAAATATTAAAAGTTAAAAACAACTGGGGTTTGGGTAGCTCAGCGAGTATTGATGCTGAATACCAACCCTAGAGTCGCGATTTCGAATCCAGGGTGTGCTGAGTGACTCCAGCCAGGTCTCCTAAACAACCAAATTAGCCAGGTTGCTAGGAAGGGTAGAGTCACATGGGGTAACCTCCTCGTGGTCAACATAATGTTCTCGATCTTGGTGGGGCGCATGATGAGTTCTGCATGGATGCAGCGGAGAATAGCGTGAAGCCTCCACATGCTACGTCTCTGCGGTAACATGCTCAACAAGCCATGTGATAAGATGTGCGGATTGACTGTCTCGGATGCGGAGGTAACTGAGATTTGTCCTCCGCCACCCGGATTGAGGACTTGGGCTTTTATCTTTTTGGAATTCCCAATGCACTATTGGGATTTGGGCATTCCAAATTCCAAAAAGATAAAAGCAACTGTTCGTTTTGAAGCTGAATGGCAACAGTCCAGTTGATATTTTTAGATACTCCAGGGGCATAGGAAGCCTTGTGACTATTAAGAAAATATATTGTTTGGGGGTTCAGGGGTATCCCCTGAGAGAAAATTTTGAAAATATAAAAGTCTGAATGGACCATTTTTATATTTTCCTTAAAATGAAAATCTACCAACAGCAAACAATTTACAGCACAGTAGTGAATCTTAAAAATGCTGTTAGCTAAAGTTAAGTAGGCCTATAAATGGTCAGACTATCAAATAATGGAAACTTTCTCATGAGAACTCCACAATGCTACTAGTAAAATCACATTTTTGGTTGTATTTCTTGCCATTTATGCAAGAGATGATCTTTGATTAATTTTCACAAAAATAATCTGTGAAAGACTCGAAACGTGCTGATTAATAAAGCTAATTTTAGACGGAAAAAACGTTATAAAGGCGATCTAGAAGCACATCGTCCTATCACAATCCTGGTTTAGCTGAATGGTCAGATTCATTTCAGACACATTAAGTTTTCTGCAGTGTGTTTTACCAAAGATGCCAGTATCCATCTATATTGCTGCTCACTGTATCCATGCCCGAACGCTTGCGCTGTCCACTGCCAAATGGATGACATCATGTTTTACTATAATTTAATCATGCTACTCACATTTCACACAATTTAATACAATTCAGAGGAAAGAAGGTTCACAGGTATTCTGATTATGCCTCTGATCTCAGTGATTGTCTTTCTCTTTGCAGATCAACTTTGCCTGAGGATACCTCAGCAATTGTCCAAGGAAGAGAAGACTACTCTGTAAGTCCTTGCAGTGTTATATGTATTAAAATGGCGTGACCCCACATGTCTGTCATTTTGCTTCAATTAAGACCCAAGTTCATAATTTGGCCTGGAGTGGTTTTGAGCTTTGTACACCACACAAAATTGACATTTTGTCACAATAATTAAGAGTTGATGCAGTTTCTTCTAAAGCAGGGGTTTTCAAATTGGGTGAAAGTGAGCCTCCCCCTAGAGAACTTTAAGACAGCCATGCCCCCCACCTCCACAACCACTAATTAGACTATTATTATTGGTACTACTAGGCTACTACTATTAGTAGTAGTAGTAATAATATTATTAGTATTGCTTTTAGGCTATGTTCTACTCAAAATGAGTTTCATCAACATACGTTATTTTTTTTAATTAAGAAACTTTTTTATTAAGCTATCAACATTCCATTTTAAATTCAGTTTGATTTTGAAATAGGTTATATTTTTTTCAAAACATTTCAAACACGTTCGTCTTTCTTTTTAAAACATATTGTGAACACATACTTTACAACACATTTTTACCATATTCAAGCAATTGTGAAACTGTTAAAATTAGCCTTCTGAATAGAAACTCCCACAGTCAAAAAACTAAATGAAATATTCTCAACATCCCTATAACCAAAGAGCCAACAAAATCAGACATAGAACGAAATCAGCACAATGGACAGCTCTTTTTTCTGATCACTGAACAGATAACCCTCGACAGTCAAATAACTAAACTGGAAACATGTTCATTAACAGCCACAGGCTATTAACGTTATCTCAATTGAATAAGAGCTATTTTGGAGATTTTAGGCTACTTAAGCCAATTCAACTTTGAAGACATCAACATCAGACATCAAACAACATCAGCAAGATGGACAGCGCTGTTTTGTCGCAGTATCAATTGTGTAAAAATCACTTCCATATAGGCCTACGTTAAGCCAAAAAAAAAAAAAAAGAAGAAAATCTGATTGCCGATTTTGCCTCTTCATTTTCATCGCCCCTACATCAGTGGGGACAATGAGTCCGACTTTTTGATGCGCACAGGTGATCGATGCGGGGCTGCACGGTAGAAAGGAATAAACGTAAATCGTCCTTCACCTGCAACCTTGATCGGTATTTGCTTTTAAGCTCGGTCAAAGCGGAAAACCCGCACTTACATAAGTGGAGGTGAAGGGAATCTGCCTCCTCTCCTGTAGACTTTTGTATTGTAGACACTACAAAGCGACCCATTTTGCAACATGCATATGCATAACGCGCACTTTAACACGCAAACTAGCAGGACAGATGTGTACAGACGTGAACTATGTTTTTTTCTCCCCCGCGCTGCGCCTCCCCTGGGGCGCTCTGGCGCCCCCCAGGGGAGGTGCGCCTCACCAATTGAAAACCTCTGTTCTAAAGTTTATACAAAAAGTCAATAAAAATCCTGAACCTTTCTAATGCACAATGGATGTTTATTGGGAAAGGGCTTCCTGTTACAGCTATATGTTCCACTTTTTCACTTTGTATTGATGATGACACATTTACTTTTCTTTAGAACCTGGGCATAACCTGGGGCATGCTTGGGTGCTCTCATTATTGAATCTTGTATTCAGTGGAAACTTTGCTTGAGATCAACAACTTCTGATCGGTGGTCTTTTTCTGTGGAGCCTGTTCAGCTTTTGTGAAATTTGTTTTACATGTTTCTTGATTCTGTGCCACAATTGATCTCCTTTTTTTTTTTTTAATTGGCTGTTGCATACCTTGTTGTGCATTACATGTACATTGCTTGTATGACATGGGTGGAATTGGGCTCAATTTTTTGCTTTTGATTTTGGGATTGGGATGGATTCACTGAAGAACATTGTACTGCCGACACAAATCTTTGAAGTAACAGAAAACTTGGTCTCTTACCATTGCACATGAAATAGTGTTCCTTCTCCAGTCTTTGGTCTCATGTCCTACACATAAAGTGGCTGTTTAACTGGAGCTGCGACCTAGTTATTGTAATGAAATTAAATGGTGAAAGGAGATTCAAAACCATAACCTTCGAAAGGAAATGCAAAACATGATCTCTGTCAAAAGTGACTCTGTTTTAACTTTTCAGTGCATGTTCCTGGTCTAATTGTGCACAATTCATGTCTGAAACTATGTGACTTTTTGGACAATGTCACAAATCATTTACATTTTCAATGCACATTCCTGGTCTTATTGTGCACAATTTATGTGTGAGACTACATGACTTTTCAGACATTGTCACAAATTGTTTACGTTTTCAATGCACTTTCCTGGTCGTCTTGTGTACAATTCTTTTGAACGCACTTTTCTGGTTTTCAATGTACATGATTCATGTTTGAAACAGTGCAACTTTTCAGATAATGTCATGTTTTCAGTGCACGCTCCTGGTCTTATTGTGCACGATTCATTTCTGAAACTGACTTTTCGGACTATGTCACAAATCGTTTATATTTTCAATGCGTGTTCCTGGTTGTCTTGTGCACAATTCTTTTCAATGCAGGTTCCTGGTCTTAATGTGCACGATTCATGGTTCGAAACAATGTGACTTCTCGGATCATGTCATGTTCTCGATGCACATTTCTGTTCTTTTTTCTTTTTTAACATAATGTTTGAAACAACGCAACTTTTCGGATAATGTAACGTTTCATTGCACGTTCCTGGTCTTATTGTGCACAATTCATTTCTGAAACTGACTTCTCGGACTACGTCACACATCGGTTACGTTTTCAGTGCACATTCCTGGTCGTCTTGTGCACAATTCATGCCTGAAACTGACTTTTCAGACAAGGTCACATTGTTTACCTTTTCAATGCATGTTCCTGGTCTTATTGTGCATGATTCATTTCTGAAACTGACTTCTCGGACTACGTCACAAATCGGTTACATTTTCAATGCACATTCCTGGTCGGCTTGTGCACAGTTCTTTTCAACGCAAGTTCCTGGTCTGCACGATTCATGGTTCGAAACAATGAGACTTTTCGGATAATGTCATTTTTTTTCAATGCACATTCCTGGTCTTTATTGAAAGTAATTCATGTCTGAAACAATGTGACTTTTCGAATAATGTCACATTTTCAATGCACGTTCCTTTTATTATTGTGCACAATTCATATCTAAAACGACATGACTTTTCAGACTGTCACAAATCGGTTACCTTTTTAACCCCTCCCCTTCAACCAGCTGTTCAACTGTAGTATATAACACCTACTTTTCATTATCCAATCAATTCCCACTGGATAAAACCAAGTCTGTCCTTCTCGTTGAAAATGTTTTTTTGTTGTTTTTTTTACTTTGAAATATGCCAGATTCTGGAAGGTGTTCCAAACAATGTTTAAAGTAGAATTTTAATTTGGCTCATCACTCGACACTTACAATAAATTATGAGCATTAGGCTTCGTGACATTTTCAAGCAGTGAGTAATGCCATCCATTCATTGAGAAGGAAGTTCTAATTTCATTCAAGCTTGAGTCTTCACTTGGCAGTTTCCATTTAAGGGTATTTGGTCACTTCAGTCGCTTCTATGAAATTTACTTCATACCCCAGAGTCTTCATATGAATGGCCATTGAATACAAAAGACTAATCTGATTTGCAAACTTTGTTTGTAAACTTTAATAACAATGTTATTACATAGTACGGACATGTCGTTTCAGCCATTCATTTCATTGCTATTTCAATGCAATGCTAAAGGCCTAGATACACTTCGTTTTTCATGTTTCGGATTGTGCTCTATTGACCGCAAGCTAATATGAATGTTCACATGCGCACTATGACTACTTTGGTTTACACTTTTAGTACAGTATAAAAATGTGCCGACAATGGGCCAAATGCGGACAGTCCTTGCAGACTGTGCTGATGACTAAATGTGCGTCACTCGTACTTCGCGTGTTCCAATCAGCAAGGCGGACAACCGAAGTATACTTTGACCTCAACTATTGTAGCTCTTCAACTTTTGACTTGACTTTTTTTATGCCACAATGTTGTTGCATCATCAACAATAATGGCCAATAATACATGAGAAGATACCTTTTGAGAAACAATTATAGCTAGAAATGGCTAACCACAGAAAATAAAGCTAAATGACAGACATGTTTTAGCAGTCCAGTGTTTTAAAATAGTTGATGTGGTGCGTATATTCTTGTTATACATGTTGGGATCATCTGAAATGCGGGTCTATCGTCAAGCAACTTTGACTATCAATGAGTAAATTTGATATAGAGACTTGATATAGTTTTCTGCTAGTTGAAATTGTTTATGTAGCGTTTTTGATAATGCTTAAGAAATTGCATGAATAGTGCATCTTTCGCAAACATTTTTAGGTGAAAGTAATGAAATGTCGTAAAAGTGTCTGTGACACCTTGATAAGTGTGCTATTGCTAGGATATTATCGTCCAACATGCATATATTGAGAACAATGCAATATATTTTTTTTTTTATAATTGACTATCATAATGCTTTTAATGGTGGAGTTGTGCATGCCACTCAATGTTGAAGTCACCCTAATTGATGATTTAAAGCTACCTCGAGTGATGAGGCATCTGTCTAAAACTTTCTTGAGCTTTAATCACTAGACTAGCTAAAGAACTATATAAAAAAAGGATTCTACAGGTTTATGAAATAATTTTGTACATAGCCATACCATAGATGTACATTTAAAATTCACATCATCATGAAGAATACATTGGGGGTTTACATGTTTTTCCTTCTTTTTGATTTCATTAAGAACCAATTCTGGACAGTGAAGTGGAGACTTCTGCTTTATGAGGAAGATGGCGGCTCAGATTTTGCTTTTGGATTTGGAAAGACACATTTCATTTGTTTGATTTGCTCTGATATTCGAATTGATTTATGTGCTCAACAATTGTATGTATTTTACATGTTCCTCAGCTCACTCATATTTTTCTACTTTCGTGTTTGTATCGATGAAATTATGTCTGTATTTCAAATTTTCAATATGCTATTTTGATTTTTTTAAATAAAATTTTCATGATTGAACAATTTCCACTTGCTGTTTATGGATGGAGAATTATTTGTTTTTTCAAAATATTTACATTTTATCTTTGTGCTAAATATAAAAGATTAATACAAAGTCCAGGTTTTATTTATTAATTTTTTACTCTGACCATCTGATCTGTTATGTTACTATACATTTTTAAAGTTTATTGACAAGCTAGCAGTAGTTAGCTGATATTTAAATTAATTTAAAGGGTTTATGTTCAGTCTTTAATTGGCCTTTCAGATATTTTTTTGAGGGGGCAGATAAATTTGTTCGTTGTGTCCCAACGCTAAGTACGCAACATGCAAAATATTTTCAGGTTTTATGGTGCATAATCTATTGCATTCAAGGATACAACCACACATTTCTTGTTTAATTAAAACAATTACGCATTTGCTCAAGTAGCTGCCTGCAAAAGCTTCGGTACCTGCAACTGTCCTCTTTAAAATGACTTAACATAATGATACAATTACACATACATACACATGCAAAGGGTTAAAATGGTCCAAATGGTGTCCAGTGTAGTCCAACATTGCAAAATGGCTCCTTGTGTCTCATTTCCTGTCTGTGCAGGAAGTGAAGGCTCACAGAAATATTAATATCATAAAGAAAAAGGATAAAACTGCCCTTGGTGCCTACTAATCATTTACTCAAATACTATAACTGTTGTTTAGCATTACCTTTACCCTTTAATTTATCTGTAAAACAACTAGTTTTTATTTAAAATAAAAGGGGTGGGACTTTGGTTCATCACCTGAGCTCTGGGTAAATGGAGAGAACGTCAATCAAAGGCTGAAGCTCTCAGAGCTAGGAAGGCGCTTTAGATGGCGGATGAACCTTGGGAAGGGGAGAGCGTTGAGCCTCGCACGGCTCTCTTTAGCACTTGTGTCTCAACTTTGGTGAACTTTGAGTTCCGCTCAGGACACCATAGTCGCGCGAATTCGTTCATTTTTTTACGTTTTGGAATCTAAAATTTAGATTTTGTGACTTTGTTTCGTCGAAACATGCTCTGCTGCGTGCGTAGAGTGGCCAGTCGTTGTTTTCACTGCCTTGTACTGGCAGCCATGGCGGTCCTCCATTTTTAGTGCGCTCTGCTGGGCTCCTCTCTCTCTCTCACACACACACACACACACACACGCTCTCCAGTGAAATAGCCAGCCTTGGATTACTGCTACTATTTTTCGTTTCGAATATTATTCCGAGTATTATTTTCATCGAAGTCATGGAATATTTTATATGTTTTTTTTTGCTTTGTTCTAATGGCCAAACAAAGCGATTTGTTTTGTCAGATTTGAATGTACTGCTACAATCCTCCTGTCAATGGAATAGGTATGTTTACATTGTTTCTTTTCTATTGTCTATTTGATTTTGTTTCATCGTGATGTTTTAATCGTCCTTTGTCTGATGACGCAGTAAGAATTTGTGCATGTGCCTGTGTGAATCTGTTGCCTTGAAATGCCATCGACACGTGTGTTATTTGACAACGAATAGAGTCAAGCAGGTGTCATTTCAGTTCCGGTGCTTTATACCTTAAGAAATAATGTAACATTATTTTAAATCGTCTGAGTCCAAGTTGCTTTTTTCCATATGCCGCAACTGCAGGACTTTTTTTTTTTTTTTTTTGCTGTCCTTAAAAGCCGACTGACTCGGTGGTTCATCCCACTTTCAACTTTTGACAGTTAATACCTGGACAAAAGACCATCATTAACAAAAACCCAAGACAAAATCATGATGAAGAATAAGAATAAAAAGCAGGAAGACGAAGGCTCGACCCAAAGCAATGCTTCCAGGTACGATCTTTCATATTTTTCTCCTTTTTTAACATGTGTCTTGATTGTTTACCTTTACAAGCATGATTGATCACCTGTGCAATTGTTTAAACCACAGTGTCCGTGAAATATTTGGGTTTCGGATCATTGACCTTGGCATAGATGAATAGCCTCACCCTAATTTTGCTTGCATTTTTAAAACTGAATACAAGGCCTATGGGCCTTACTGATGGACTTTACCAAAATCTGTACTTAAGATGCCCAGTGTTTTTATAGAGTTTTGAGCAGTACTTAGAATTGTAATATTTTCAGTTTTAAAGTGACTGTATGAAATGACATTGTCTGATTAGTATGTGCTGCATTGCACCACTCTATGTGAGGTTAATTACATTTTAAACAGTTTTTCTCTCACATCACACGTGTTTAGAAACAGTTGAGCAATTGATAGCTATAAATTAATGTAGCATTTCCCATATACAGGACTTGTTCAGTTTTATGCAGAGCCAATAATTTTGGAATTTACCATTTTAATGATATCCACAACATACAATTTCAGTGTTTAAAGTATCACATTTTAGAAAAGTTAGTTTATTTATTTATTTATTTTTATATATATGTATACACATGGGCCTGTGTGTTTAACATAACCTTGATTTTTGTTTTTGACATTATTATATTATAAATTATATTTTTTTATTTTATTTATTTTGCCTGTACAATTGCCCTTTTTTTTTTTTTTTTTCTTTTTGACAGGCCATTACATTTGCAGGAAGTTTAATTACTTTTACTTGACAGTGTTTTATAAAATAACAAAAGGATGGTGTCCCATCCTTAAGTGTTATTTGTTTGGTCTCACACAACCTGGACCTGTGTAAATTAAGATCTATATATTATAGGTTAAAGGTATCATATCTTTATGTAGAATTACCTAATGACATGTGGTGTTACCTCATATTATCATATTAATTCATTACATGCTGAACACATTTATTCCAAAACTAAAACCACTTGAGAAAAATAAATAAAATACTGTATATAATAAGTAATGTTCCTAAAAATATGTTGGCATATTTTTGCAATGAAAAAATAAAGATGAATTAATTATCCCCATTGTTGATGACCAAAATTGTAGGTTTGAGTCATAATGGTTTCCAACAAAACAAAATTTTTGTTTGCACCTAAAAGACAATTGATGATACAACAATACAAATGATCTATTGTAAATAACCATGTACCCTAATTGTCCCCTCACACCAAATAAAAAAGAAAAAGACTGTCCTGTTCTTATTGGAAAATGCAGTGGAAGAACATTTTTACGGTCGCTTTACTAGTGATCGACCGATATAGCCAATGCCGATATCCAGAAAGCAGGGTGGCCGGTACATTACACAATTTTATAAAGTAAATAACATAAACATAAAATTGGTAAAAAAATTAATAAACTCTTATTTAGCACTATATTTACTCAATTTCACACAAAACTTTAACTTAAAAATTTAAAAAACAAATATTCTGTTTTAAGTGGTAGATAGCATTTTCTTCTGATTTCTGTTTAGTCATCAAATATTTGTAATTTATTTGCACATGAAAAAATTGTTTATATATTAGGAAGAAGGAAATAACAGAACACACAGTAGTCCAGCAACCATGAATGGCATGTGTGCATTAACAATCACATTTTCTCAAAAAATACAGAATCAAAACCAATTGTACATACAGTGCACAGCGAATAAGACATTTACTCATAGCACCTGTGAAACGCTTTTACCTTGAAGTTGCACTCGTGCTCATGTGGATCCACCGTGAGCAATAGCAATCTCCTGACAGTTTAAACGGCCTGGATTGCCTGCTTGGATTGTCACGGACTGACAGTCATAAATTGTGAAACAGAGGAACTTTTGATCCTGAAGTTTTTGATTCTGGCTGATAGAATACACGCTTCAGAGAAAGATATTAGATGAGCACTCGACAGGAAGAAAATGCTGGATTTTCATGAGGTTCGTGAATCTGTTTAAAGTAGATATGCGCATATTTGCAGAAGGTATATGATATTAGTTTTATTGATATTTGCCTTTTTATCATAAGACAAGACAGTTAAAAGTTACAGGGAACTGTTGAGGAGAGAGAGGGAGAATGAAACAGGTGAGCACTTTCACATTTATGAGCTCAAACGTGTCTGCCGTGGCTCTGATATGCAGTCCATTTAAATGAGACTGTGTTGCACACCGGTCTATTGTAGTAACACGATGGCACGTAACAACAAAATGAACCATGACTGGTCATTTGCATGTCTCAGTCGTGTCACATGCAAGCAGGTGATTCTCACTGCTCAAGAACAAATCGAGCAAACGGGAAAATGTAATGGCCGTTGACGATAATTAAAAAATTCTGAATATCAGCCGATTTATTGGCCTGGGCGATATATCGGTCGACCACTAGACTTTACAATCACAGTTATGCTCATTTACATAAGAAAACAGGAACTGTTGAACTATTGAGTTGTAAAGATTCAACACTGGGTTATATTATCACAAACTTATGCACAGCTCATCTTTCCCAGATATTTCTCTATCTGTCTGTCTATCTGTCTTATTCAGTGGATTTTTGAAAAAGTACCCATAAGTCAACACATGGCAATGAAAGTATGTATCCACACAGCCATAATTGCAACATGGAATTGTCATTTACCTTGAGTAGTATTTTATAAATCTGCATACAGAATTAATGTAGCTTTTATAATTTTCATAAAATATAAGGTACGACCCTTACCCTGTTATATAGAAGTGGACATCATATCTGTCTAAAAAAAGATATAATTGAACACAGGAATGTTTTGATGTACTAAGTTATGTAGGGCTTATGGCCTGTCCAATTAATATGGCTGTGCCTGTCAGTAGTTTTATTCTGAATTGATACATTCTAAATGGGGGAAAAATAAAACCTTAACAACTTTCTACACAAGCTTAATGCAGTGATTTGATATAATAGTTCCAGTGTATAGGTTCTCTAGAATCAGTGTTGGGTAAGTTACTCTAAAAGTAACTACTAACTACTAATTACATTTTCTACAGTGTAATTAGATAACTGTACTAATTACTCTCTGAAAAGTAATTGCATTACTTATTACTAATTACTTTCTAAAACCCTTATCAACCTTGACCAGATGAAAAATACAAGGATAGACATGAAATTGTTCTTTTTAATTCTTTCAAATAAATCATATAAAATCAAATACATTATTCATGAACTGGCCAAAGAATTTAAGGGGGCTGCATTAAATTAGAAAACATACATTTAACATTAGACGTTAAATTTAGATTTTATATTCACTATTGTTTTATATAGAATTGTTCTATAGTCAATACAGTATTTAACACAATTACATCAGAAGTAACAAAATTACTGAAACTTTAAGAGTAATCCCTTTTTTCAATGAAGTACAGTAATTAATTACTTAATAATGCATTACACCCAACACTGTCTAGAATTGACATATAGCCCTGGATTCAAAAGATGTTTGCCAACATTTACAGGTTGAAAGAAAGTAATTTCTTCTGTGTTAAAGATGCTTATAAGAGCACTTATCAATTTGATACACTTAAAGCATAGCTTTACTGTTGTTTTGCCCAGGCAGCCATTTTCTACACATTACTGTAAGCTGTAAGAGCTGAAAGAGATTTTATAGATGCATTATTTTTCAATGCTAAAGCCTATATGCTTTATATTTTATGTTATCACATAGCTTAGTTCAACATAAAATGCTATTATGTTTAATCCCTGTATGATACTGTCTTAATTTTATGGCTGGAGTGCCTCAAAGTCACAAAATGGCTCTTGCTTTATGCTGCATAGCTTGTATTAGTTGCAGCATTACATAAAAGGTGTTTGGAACTACAGGCAGTGGAAGCAGGAAGTATTTTGGAGGTCATATGACTTCATACTGAGTTTTGATTGGGCCTTTCTTTGTCTAGCGATATGCAGCCAATGAGAATTCAGGTGAGAGGTTAGGTCTGCCCATATGTGATGTCAGTAGCCATATAAGGACAGTCTGGCTGGTATGGCTGGTTCATCAGCAGCTGTTGTGCTCCCCCTAGCAAATGAAGGGGGAGGTAGTTTCTAGCAGCGTTCCAACATATCACTTAATGTGCCCGGTCTCATGTTTAGCTCAGCATTATGTGTTCCCATGAATGTATCAAATTAAATATTTTCAGTTGAGGCATAACGAAAACATTTTGGTATGTTTGAGTTGTGTCATATGATAAAATACAGTAATCATAGTTTGGAATAATACTTTACATAATAGTTGCTTAGCCTAACTTTTAACCATGTAAGGAAGTCATGAGCTCTGTATTTCAAGATTGATTTTCGTTTATAGTAGGAAGGGGAGTGCCTTTAAAACACAAGGCATTGCATTTAATTTAAGACTCAAAGGGCAAAGTACAGCAGATCATGTGGTCTGACACAAGATGACCTAAGATTATGTAAACCTTTAACTGCAGTCTATATGTTTAAGTGGGAAGATCACTGTACATCAAAAAGTTTTTGTGAAAGGTTAATATTAATTTTAAATTTTTTTGGATTTGTACATTTGAAAGATACCTTTGCCAAATCCACACAAGAGCTGAATTTAAGCATCAATAAACAGTATTATATTTAAATGTCTCTTCACCCATGCTCAATGTAACTGCAAAAATAAGGTATTCTTAAATCTGTAAATTAAATGAATGATTCTAAAGGTGTTGTCATTTGTGTGTTGGTGTTTAATTAAATTAGCATTCTTTTAAAAACTAGTGGTTAATTTCAGTTTATGCCAGGGTTATTATAGTTTGTATTTTTTTAGTTATGATATCTATTTAAGATTACATTTCAAATCAATTCACTTTTATTGTCATACAACCATTTACACAAGTGCAATAGTGTGTGAATGTCTTGGGTGCAGTTCCGAGCAACATAGTAGTCGTGACAGTGATGAGACATATACCAATTTACAATAAACATCAGATTAACACAACACAATTTAAAATCTAGTATACACATAATTACATATAACACAATATACAAATAATAAAATACAATGTATAGTATACAATACACACAATATAGAATACACATTATACAATAATAAAAAAAAAAATTATATATAGTATATATAAAATGTACAGTAGGTTGTATTGTACTGTATTGACATTCAGGCTGTCGGTTGACAGTCAGTTGCCAGTGTGTTGTTAAGAGAGAATATAATTTATGACAGTCCAGTGTGAGATTAATAAAGTGCAGTGCTGATGTATATTGATCGTGAGAGATCAAGAGTTCAAAAGTCTGATTGCTTGGGGGAAGAAGCTGTCATGAAATCGGCTGGTGCGGGACCTGATGCTGCGATACCGCCTGCCTGATGGTAGCAGTGAGAGCAGCCCATGGCTCGGATGGCTGGAGTCTCTGATGATCCTCCGAGCTTTTTGGCAGTTTAGTTTAGTTTTCAGTCATTTTCACACTTTGTTAGTTTTAGACTAGTTGCTGTTTTCTAGTTTCAGTTTAGTTTGTGTGTGTGTTTAACTGTGTTTTTTAATATGAAGGGCCCAGAGCAATATAGAGTCAGGGAGCCCTGAATTCCATGCTACGGCCCTGTGAACAAGCAATGATTGAAGCAACCATTTGATTGCTCTAAACATAATGGTCTCTTGGTTGCCATTTTAATACAAAGATTTAGTGCTTTAAGAGTAAAATGAGGAGTTAAAAACACTAAAAATTAATATCTGAATCTGGGATTTTCTAGGCGATTATCAAAAGACAGACTTGGGGCACTGATTATTTTGTCAGTCAATTCATTATAACAGTTCATTTGAAATCTATTAATATAATTCCTAGTAAATTAATGGAGGTCAGTCACAATATTTAGGAACACCAACCATGAGATCTATGAACTCTTTCTGAACATACACATCTTTATTATTGTAGCAACTCTGCATCAGAAGAATCTAACCACTCTGGATCAGAGTCTGGTAGTCAGTCAGAGAGTGAGCAAGGAAGTGAAAGGGCCCCTTCCCGCCATTCTGAGTCCAACAGCACCTCTGATTCTGAGAGTCACTCTGAGTCTGAGAATGAATCCATTGGGTCCAAGTCCCTTCAAACCTCAGCACAGGTCAAAGACAAACCAGTCAGGAAGAAAGACAACATGGCAGATGTGAAGAAGGTAATGGTACAAAAACAGGCCAGCTTGCTCATTAAATTTTAAGATCAATACTGAAACATTTGCATTGGATTTAATCGTGGAGATAATATTTATTTGATGATTTAATGTTTAATATATTATTATATTACTTTAATTGTATCCCTGATGATCATAGATGTGGGAGGAACATCCAGATGTTTATGGAGTTAGAAGATCCAGTCGGAGCAGACAAGAGCCTGCCCGCCTCAACATTGGAGCCGAGGTATGCTGGTTGTCTGGAGAATTCATTGTCAACACTGACTCCTAGTGGTGGCTTTCATGCTACCTCTACAGTAGCTGAAAAACTAGATTGACATTTGCAGCAAGTTGACATGATGTTCTGCTTCTTGGACTTAAGTAATTTCTGACATGGTTGCTTACAAAAATGTAAACACATTTATGTTTGGGCCTGAACCCAGACCTGATCAGGCTTGACAGTCTAAGTAGTAGTGTAAACATGCTTCTGTGTATTTAAAGCTTTCTCGACATTGATGCAAATGATACATTACATTTTCAAGCCATTTAATCTGAGTGCCATACATTCAAAATGGATTTTCATGGATTTTTAGGGCAGCAGTGATTCAGAGAGTGAAAGTCCGAAAAGAAAAGGCCTACGGCAGAAAAAGAAAGAGTAAGTGTACTGAATGCATTTACATTTAGCAGACGCTTTTATCCAAAGCGACTTATAAATGAAACACATAGCAAGCAATTTGTCATACATAGTTTAACAACATCTGCAGTATAGGATTGCCAAGTTCTCACAGTGGCTTGAGTAGTAAAGATTCTAGCACAGAAGAAAGAGACAGACAAGGATTTTTTTTGTACATTAAGTGCAGTAGTAAATGCATTAAATGGGACTCGACCACAGTTTTCCATATTTACTTAGAAATGTGTGTGCTTATTATCTAATTTTCTTTCCAAAATGTCTCTGTCATTTTGATTTTTGTTTGCATCATAAAGTTACCCACATTCTTCTGACCTTGTTTTCTTCACACATTGGGCCTTTTTCATGAAACACAAGCAGAACAAATTTGTGTCTTGTATAAATTATCCCATTGAATTAAATTTACATTAGAATGGTTTTAATAATGATTTACACATTTGTTCTGCTCGTGTTTCATGTGGCCCATAGTTTATATTCATATATTGTGGATCCTACAAGTATTTTCAGTTAAGCAGCAGTTGAAATATATGAATGCCATTATACTATATAAGAACATTTTAAAATCAAGTGGCATTTTTTAAAGCAAATTATTTTGCAACAAGATGTGTGTTAAGTTTTAAATTGAAATAAATACTTCATTTGAAAATGACTGTTCATAATTAAGATAAGTAGGATTGGGACACTTGCTGGTTTTCAAACTTGGAAACTTATGTGATGAACTACACCTGTGGTGTATACATTTATGGAGAACTGAACACTTAACGTTTTTTTACATTTATGCATTTGGCAGATTTTATCCAAAGTAACTAACAGTGCATTCAAGGTATACATTGTATCAGTTTGTGTGTTCCCTGGCAATCAAACCCATGATCTTGGCATTGCTAGCACCATGCTGTACAAGTTGAGCTACAGGAACTTGACTGTGGATTCTACAGGAACTCAACTGTGGATGCAGATGACTACTTGCATCCATTTAAAATGACCTTGGGATCAGTTGGTTAAAAGCAATTGCAAAATGGTTGCAAGTTAGTGCTGAGAAAAGGTCTAGTATTGTTCGGTTGCAGATGCCACTTGGTTTGGTATTTTATGTAATGCAATGAAATTAATAAACTTTTAATTGTGGTATTAAATAAAGTCACTTTACCTAAAAAGGATGTGTACAGATATTTGACACTTTTTATTAGCAAAGATTTTAGGTAAAAATGTATTTGAATGTACAATTTCTCTGAAGTTTTTCACCATTTTAACACTCTCTTGTAACTACGATCCAAGAAATAACCAACATTCTAGCAAAATCTTTCGAAAAGATCTCTTCATTAGACAACTGCCTTTTTAAACTGTGCCTTTAACATATGGGATACTCAAAGACTTGTATGAACTTGGGCTCAGAGTCTACCTACCCATCTTTATCTCCAACTTCTTGACAAACAGATGTTTTCGCGTTTGAGTAGGAACTACACTATCAAACCCACATGTACAAGAGCTAGGAGTCCCATAAGGGAGCATCCTTTCAGTGACTTTATTCAGCATCAAAATCAGTAGTATAATCAAAGTTATTGACCCTCACATTTTTCGGAGCCTATACGTTGACGACCTATGCATATGCTATAGGGGGAAAAATATGAATATAATTGTACGACAGCTACAACTATGCATAAATAAAATAAACAACTGGTCAATAAAGAACGTATTCAGATTTTCCAAAACAAAGTCAGTGTGTATGCATTTTTGCCTTCTCCGTTCCTTACACCCCGACCCAGGAGTTGAGTATGAAGGGAGAACCCATCAAAGTAGTGAATGACTTCAAATTCTTTCTTTTACGTCTCTACAGAACATTAATTAGATCCCGACTGGATTAGGGGAGTACTGTGTATGGTCAGGCAAGGAAGTCATATAAGGAACACTTGACAAAATACACCACCAGGGAATACGTCTAGCTCTTGGAGCCTTCAGAACAATTCCCATTCAAAGCCTTTATAAAGAAGCCGGTGAACCTTCCCTCCAGAATGGGCGTCTGAAACTGGCTTTATAATACGCAGTCAAACTCAAAGCAAATCTAAGTAATCTGGCCTCTATACCAGTATTCCAACCAGAATGTTCTCATCTGTATGAAGCTAGACCTAAAGCGATCAAACCTTTTGGAATATGGATTAAACCATACTTGGAGAACTTGAACACCAATCTGGACAACATAAAACAGTATAATTTTTGGGCTGTTCTCCCCTGGATCTTGAAAAAACCAACTATTTCTATGGCATTGGCACAACTAAAAAAGGCAGAAACTCTCCCCAACGTGTATCAACAGGATTTCTTGGTACTGAAATGTACTCTCCCACTCCGGATAAACGGATAACAGTGTGTCAGCAGCAGTAGTGACTGGAGATCAACAATATGGCATACGTATTCCAGAACAGAGCTCTATCTTCACAGCTGAGGCCTGAGCGCTGCTACTGGCATTGGAAAACATAGAGCTGGGCCGAGGAGGAAACTTTTTAATCGCTACAGACTTAAAGTCTTGCCTTCAAGCACTTGAATCCATGGAGACCGATCACCCCATAATCATAAACATTTTGACTAAAATACATCGATTACAGAAGAAGGATTACGTTATCTTCTGTTGGGTGCCGGGACATATTGGTCTGGCAGGAAATGAAGCAGATACAGCTGCAAAAGAGGCATTAAAATTGGAGATCTCAGAGTGTCTGATACCACCTTCTGACCTCAGACCATTAATAAACTCGTATATCACCAATAAGTGGCAATCAGAATGGAGTGAGTGCGACGGCAATAAACTATACGAAATAAACCCCAGGGTCCAAAGCAACTACTCTCAAAATGTTTAATCTAAGCACGACCAACTAGTGTTTTACCAGATGCCGACTGGGCCATTCAAGACTAACATGCGTTTTTACTGACTGGTGAAGATCCTCCCATATGTATACCTTGCCAAACCCCTATGACCATCAAGCACATTCTATTGAACTGTAAAACTTTTGGAACTATCAGACAACGCTTCTATACAGAGACTTCCTTAATAAACATTTTTTAAAAAGTGCCATCTGAACAGATTTTACAGTTTTTATCTTGTATAAACTTAAAGTGTCTTATCTAATATTAAAAATATTTATTGACGAACCTTTGTTTACCATGAGAATAGCCTAGTTGCTGACATGGCATTAAAACTAAATAAACAAACACCATTTTAACACCTTGCCTTAACTAATGCATTTAATTAGTCTTGCGGTGTGACACATGGATCTTTAAAAGTGCAAATATTCCATGCAGTACAGTATGAGACCACAAGCTGCATGTATAATACTTACAGTTGAAGTCAGAAGTTTACACACACTTAGGTTGAAGTTTTTAAGTCATTTTTTAACCACCACAGATTTAATATTAGCAAACTATAGTTTTGGCAAGTCATTCAGGACATCTACTTTGCATGACAAGAGTCATTTTTCCAACAATTGTTTACAGACGTTGTTTCACTTTTAATTGACTATATCACAATTCCAGTGGGTCAGAAGTTTACATACACTACGTTAACTGTGGCTTTAAGCAGCTTGGAAAATGTCAAGCCTTTAGACAATTATTGTGGATGTATTTTAAGGCCTACCTTCAAACTCAGTGCCTCTTTGCTTGACATCATGGGTCAGCCAAGACCACAGAAAAAAAACTGTGGACCTCCACAAGTCTGATTCATCCTTGAGCAATTTCCAAATGCCTGTAGGAACCATGTTCATCTGTACAAACAATAGTACGTAAGTATAAACACCATGGGACCACGCAGCCATCATACTGCTCAGGAAGGAGATGCATTCTTTCTCCTAGAGATGAACGTAGTTTGGTGCGAAAAGTGCAAATTAATCCCAGAACAACAGCAAAGGACCTTGTGAAGATGCTGGAGGAAACAAGTAGACAAGTATCTATATCCACAGGAAAACGAGTCCTATATCGACATAACCTGAAAGGCTGCTCAGCAAGGAAGTAGCCACTGCTCCAAAACTGCCATAAAGCCAGAATACAGTTTGCAAGTGCACATGGGGACAAATATCTTACTATATGGAGAAATGTCCTCTGGTCTGATGAAACAAAAATTGAACTGTTTGGCCATAATGACCATCGTTATGTTTGGAGGAAAAGGGTGAGGCTTGCAAGCTGAAGAACACCATCCCAACCGTGAAGCATGAGGGTGACAGCATCATGTTGTGAGGGTGCTTTGCTGCAGGAGGGACTGGTGCACTTCACAAAATAGATGGCATCATGAGTAAGGAAAATTATGTAGATATATTGAAGCAACATCTCAAGACATCAGCCAGGAAGTTAAAGCTCGGTCGCAAATGAGTCGTCCAAATGGACAATGACCCCAAGCATACCTCAAGTTGTGGCAAAATGGCTTAAGGACAACAAAGTCAAGGTATTGGAGTGGCCATCACAAAGCCCTGACCTCAGTTCGATAGAACATCTGTGGGCAGAACTAAAAAAGCGTGTGTGAGCAAGGAGGCCTACAAACCTGACTCAGTTACAGCAGTTCTGTCTGGAGGAATAGGCCAAAATTCCAGCAACTTATTGTGAGAAGCTTGTGGAAGGCTACCCAAAACATTTGTCCCAAGTTAAACAATTTAAAGACAATGCTACCAAATTCTAACAAACTGTATGTAAACTTCTGACCCACTGGGAATGTGATGATAGAAAGAAAAGCTTAAATATATAATTTTCTCTACTATTATTCTGACATTTCACATTCTTAAAATAAAGTGAACCTAACTGATCTAAGACAGGGAATGTTTTCTATGATTAAATGTCAGGAATTGTGAAAAACTGAGTTTAAATGTATTTGACTATGGTGTATGCAAACTTCTGGTTTCGGCTGTATAAAAGAAATAGCAAAATGCTGTTTAAAGTAGTTGAGATGGAGTACCGTATGTCACACTACAAGACATGTCATGTAGTTCACTACCCATGCAATATGTTTAATGTATTTCACTACCCATACTCACATTCTGCAAAAATACAATTCATTATAATAGAATGCAGTATCTCTCAGCATTTTGAACTGCCTGCATGGTCGGTAATGTGTAGAACTGACTGGCTTGCCGCATTATGATGGCGTAGCAGTTGAAGCCATTAGAGGTCCAATAGGTGAACTTGTGGTATTTCTGTGTTGAAAGAAATAACTGGAAAGATGACTCAAATGACGATGAGGATGATGATGAGGAAGAGGCCAGCAGTTCAGATAGTGAGCAGGAAGAGCAAAAAGTTAGATCCAGACGACTTCCTGCTAGAAGGTAAGAGTGTAGCGAAGCCTGGCCTTCAGACAGCGCTGATGAATTTATAAGTGGGCTGCCATAACTGCTGTCTATTTAAATGATGGTAGAACTATTATAACTAATTCATGGGCTCATCTATTAAATGCTATGCTTGTACTGAAATTGGTGGTGTGATTTTGCTCTATCATAAATTGTTAAAACATATTCTACTTCTGGCCCAATGATTAAAATTATATGAGCTCTACCTCTGATTAGAACTGGTTTAAATGTGTGAAAAGCTGTCTCAAGGCCATTGGCTCATGAGTCAGACTGCTAGGCGTGAAAATGTATCGCTACACTAGCAAACAGATCAGGGACCCAGAATAAAAGGCAAGAAGCCAAGCATGGTAATTGAGTGCATGGATATGTATATATAGATACGTGTGTGCTCTCCTTCTCCCAGACCACAGACCAAATCCTCTGCAGGCAAGCAGCAGCAGTCACAAAAGGGACGTAAACAGAGGAAGCAGGAGTCTTCCGATGAGGAAGATGAGGATGATGATGATGATGAGGATACCCCAAAAAGACAAACAAGGCGCCGAGCAGCTACTAAAGTCAGGTATGGATTGTTTTCATCCAGTCTGTGTGAATGGAAGATGCCTTGCCATTTAGTATTTGGTGTGTCTCACTGTGCCATTGTTAACAGCATGTTTGTTTACATTATTTGCATAAAGTACTGTATAATGGCTCGGTGAAAAAGTAATGATGAAGTACATGTTTGTAGTTATAAGGAGGACCAGAATGATTTTGAGACTGACTCTGATGACCTTATCGAAATGGCAGAAGGAGCTGAGGAGCAACAGGACGATGACAGTGAGACCATTGAGAAGGTCCTTGAGACCAGAACTGGCAAGAAAGGAGGTAAGAGCTCTCTTGTTAGTTTCTTCCCATCATACTTAAAATACAGTCTCATTACTCACCTTCACTGTTCCAAATCCAAACCCGTATGACTTACTTACATGGAACACATGAAAGGCAGAATGACCAGTGAAGAGTGACTGAAGCTGTCTTTCTGCCTAACATCTTCATCAACCTTCATTTGTATTGAAACAAAGGCAGTCTTGTGTATTGATTTTATTCAGAGTTCCGTTGTTCCTTGTTAACAGCTACTGGAGCTTCCACAACCCTTTATGCCATTGAAGAGAACGGGGACCCTGGAGCAGACTTTGACTCTGAGAAAGATGAAGGGGAAACCCAGTTTCTCATTAAGTGGAAAGGCTGGTCCTACATCCACAACACCTGGGAGAGTGTGGATTCCCTCACTCAGCAGAAAGTCAAAGGGGTTAAGAAGTTGGACAACTTCAAGAAGAAAAATGATGAGCTCAATGCTTGGTGAATGAGATGCTGCACTTCCATTATATGTGATCTCTAAAAGTAGCTAATTGTAACTGTTAGCTGCAAACTATGTGTTTCATGTGTTATGTGTTTTATAGGATGAAGAAAGCATCACTTGAGGATTTGGAATATTACAACTGCCAGCAAGAACTAACCAATGACCTGAGCAAGCAATTCCATATAGTAGAGAGAATCATTGGTACGTCTTGTTTGTGATACATCACAGATAACTCTCACAAATTGTATTACATGCACTGCTAAAAAAAATTAAAAAAATAATTACGTTTACTGCCAATGATGCACTGGACACTATGCACTCAGCCATGTAGTGTATGAATTTTCAAAGTGTAGGATTGTCCCAAATGGAACAATTAATGTGTATTTATGCATGGAAGCATTCATCGGTTAACAGTTGACAGAAGCTTTAGCACATTAGCCAAAGTCAGTAAAACACTTGTATGTAAAATAATGATCACATTCACAAGGAATGGGGTGATGACAACGCATTCAACTTACATTTGTTAAGGTGCTGTCTTCACTGAAGTTTTGCGAGTTGCCACATTCTCCATTATTTACAATTGTTTTGTCAGACCGCATTGCAGCCATGTAACTCCACCCCTTTTGCTACACACTGCAAGCCGCAAATGCTGAGTGCATAAAGTGTCCAGCATTCCCCACTCTGTTTTGACAGTTGAAGAAGTACGTCATCCGGGTACTCATAGTACACTTTGTTGCATTTTCAGTGTTAACATACTAGTTGCACTACTTTCACTACAAAATAACGTAGAATAGCAGAAGTGTATGGTTTGGGACGCACCTAATGTTTATCTATTATGACTTGATATTGAATTTTCCTTTTCTCTCATTTAACAGCAACAAGAACAGGGAAGTCACAAGTATCTTCAGATTTTCCCTGTACGTTCATTGTAACTCATTGCATTCATAATTCTAATATCTTAGTTCTACATGGTTAAAGGAGATGTTTACTATATTAACTAATAACTGTCTGTTATGTTGCAACAGCCCATAAAACCACTTCCAGTGAGCCAGAGTACCTGTGTAAGTGGATGGGGCTGCCCTATGCCGAGTGCACCTGGGAGGATGAAGCCGTAATTAAAAAGAAATTCCAGTCCTGCATTGATAGTTTCCAAAACAGAAATGGCTCTAAGACAGTCCCTTCCAAAGACTGTAAGGTAAGTAAGAGATTCCTTTAGTTTTAGCCTTGAAGTGTTTACTAATGAAACTTTTATTTTTATCAGTGTTATATTTTGGGAATGGCTTGGCCCACACAGAATCTACAGACTTTTTGCATGTTCTGATTTTAACAGACAATATGTGGAATTCTGTGGAATGGATTTAAATATGTAAAATCTATTAAACTGAACTGAAAGTACTATATTATTGGTTGCTGAAAGCATAATCAGATTGGCCAAATTAATTAGTTTTAATTTTATGAATGTCTGGTGTTCCAAATCTGCGTTTTGAACCATACAATGTTATGTGTACCCTATCATCTTTTTCTGTCCAAATGAAAGGTATTGAAACAGAGGCCAAGATTTGTTGCCTTGAAGAAGCAGCCTTCTTACATTGGCGATGAGAACCTTGAACTGAGAGATTACCAGTTAGATGGACTGAACTGGCTTGCACATTCCTGGTGCAGGTACGCAACATATAAGTTGAATTTTTGGTCAAGATTTTGTTCAAATTGAATACTTTGTATTATTATGCTGTTATATGAGTTCTTGATCTCGGAAGGATCCTTGAATTCAAACGTCCATACAAAGAGACAAATCTCTGATCCCTGTTATGTTCTGTAGGTGTAACAGTGTTATTTTGGCTGATGAAATGGGCCTGGGGAAGACCATTCAGACGATCTCCTTCCTGTCCTACCTATTCCATCAGCACCTGCTTTATGGACCCTTCCTGCTGGTGGTGCCGCTGTCAACCCTCACCTCCTGGCAGAGGGAGTTTGATACCTGGGCCCCTGACATGAATGTAGTGGTCTATCTAGGAGATGTCATAAGTAGAAAGACAGTAAGCCAGTTCTCATATGCTGAGATAACCTATCCTCAGATACTGACAACAACTTTACAGTGCCATTTTGAGGCTTAGTTTGGTGTTTAATGATCTGTTTTTGACCAGATCCGTGACTATGAATGGATCCACCAGCAGACAAAAAGAATCAAGTTCAATGCACTTTTGACCACTTATGAAATTCTACTGAAAGACAAGGTATGAACAATGTCATCGATTCAGCCTAGTGTAACCACCATGTGTGTCATTGAAATTAGTTGTTCTGTCATAGCAGATTTTTGAGTAAAGGCGATTTCTGTGTGTGCAGGGAGTATTGGGGAATATAAATTGGGCCTTCCTTGGTGTGGATGAAGCTCACCGTCTTAAGAACGATGACTCGCTGCTGTACAAAACTCTGATTGATTTTAGATCCAACCACAGGCTGCTCATCACTGGGACCCCTCTGCAGAACTCACTTAAAGAGCTGTGGTCCCTTCTACACTTTCTTATGCCTGACAAGTAAGTGCTCTCAGTTATAGTTTGCATCAATCACTTGTTTGAATTTGATGAGAGCAAAGTTCAGATCGTCAAAAAACAGGTTCACATTTGTCATTAGTTTGGTCCATCTGTAACTCATAGCTCTATTAAAACAAGTTACCCTACAATATTGACTTCATTGCATTACACAACATAGCAGCAATATAAAGGCTATGGGCTTTAAGGAATATATGAAAATGGGATTTTTGCAGAAAATGCTCCTTTAAGGGTTTCAGTCATGATCATGAAAAAAACTTCCTTGATGATTTGAAATTAGAGTTTGGTGTCCTATGAAAATACACTGTAACTTTTAGAACTTAATACATTTTCCCCAGCTGATAAAGAGCATTTCATGAAACTAATCTGCAAAAAACATTCATTCTGAAATCTTGGTATTTCTGACAACAAAACCCTAACAACAACATTTGACCACCCAAATTTATATATATATAAAATGCTGTGCCTTTTATTCTAAGGGTCAGGGAGAAAATCGGAGGAAAATTGTCTTAAAAATCTAAAATCAGACTGTAACAAACACTAACAAAACAAACATTAGAATTAATTTGAAAAAATCGGGCTGTGAATCGAATAAAATGTTTTAATTGATTAAGTGCACAGTTTTCTGTAATTAATCATGATACATTCAAATATCATTGATATATTTTCTTTACATTTTGTCTCAGTGAACTTGCAAGAAATTGGTTAGTCATCATATATTTTTGTTATTTAAAAATAAAAAATATTTGCGATAAATTAGCCACATTTTTACAGGTATAAATCTTTGATACAAGTATGTGTATACATGCCATTAAATCAGTGGGCATGCTGTAATTAAACGTTAGGCTAAATTTTCTGTCGTTTTCCAGTGGACTTTATTATAGGATCAAATGGGCAGATTCATATCAAGCTTTAATGGCAAGATAAACTTGAGTGTGAATTTACAATGCATTATAAGACACTATATCCATATACACTGATCAGCCACAACATTAAAACCACTGACACCACACTTCAAAAATTGTTCAGGAATGGTTTGAGTAACATGACAAAGAGTTCAAGGTGTTGACTTGGCCTCCAAATTCCCCAGATCTCAATCTGATTGAGCATCTATGGGATGTGCTGGACCAACAAGTCCAATCCATGGAGGCCCCACCTCGCTACTTAAAGGATCTGCTGCTAATGTCTTGGTGCCATATACCACTAGACACCTTCAGAGGTCTAGTAGAGTCCATGCCTCGATGGGTCAGAGCTGTTTTGGCGGCACGAGGGGGACCTACATGATATTAGGCAGGTGGATTTAATATTGTGGCTGATCGGTATAAACAAATGTACAGATAACAACAGATAACAAATTGAATACTAGAGTTTAATTTGCTAAAGTTAAAAATCACAAAACTATAATTTTCTCTGGTTGCCACTCTCATTCACTCACACGCTGGTCTCTTTTGCATGGTTTTACTTTGAAATGTGTTTAGATGACAGTAGGTGAGTGTTTATAATGCGATAATGCTTTTGACTCTGCCTCTCATCAGGTTTGAGTCCTGGGAGGATTTTGAGGATGAGCATGGTAAAGGCCGGGATAATGGTTATCAGAGCCTCCACAAAGTTCTGGAGCCTTTCCTGCTGCGTCGTGTCAAGAAAGATGTGGAGAAATCCCTGCCTGCTAAAGTGGAGCAAATCCTCCGAGTCGATATGTCTGCCCAACAAAAACAGTTCTACAAGTAAGCACTGTTTCATCTGATTGCATGCCACTTCACAAGTCTTTGTGCTTGGTTATTTGAGATGATAACGTAGCTCTCTAAATGAAGGGGTAATGCTTTGATTAAGCACAATCTTGAATGCATGACTGCATGCAATTGGAATGCAATTGTTTCAAGGATCTGTCAACCTTAAAGTGTTTATTTTTTTAATTTATTTTTTTAAGGTGGATCCTAACAAGAAACTACAAAGCCCTGTCCAAAGGCACCAGAGGCAGCTCCTCCGGCTTTCTCAATATTGTAATGGAGCTGAAGAAGTGCTGTAACCATGGTTTCCTTATCAAACAGCCAGAGGATGGTGAGAATGAAAAGCCACAGGAGCACCTACAGGTATGATTGGCTTAGTGTATTGAAACAGAATGAGCTTGTTCCTTGGAGAATGTCATTTTAAGGATGTTTGTTGGTTGTTTCAGGCCCTGGTGCGTGGCAGCGGGAAGCTGGTTCTCCTGGATAAGCTGCTCACACGACTGAGAGAGAGAGGCAACCGTGTACTTATCTTTTCCCAGATGGTCCGCATGTTGGACATTCTTGCTGATTACTTGTCTATGAAACGATATCCATTTCAGGTATGATCTATACTGCACTGCAAATTGTTAAATGGTTTTATCTGTACCGTTTCAGAAGTAAAGTCGTAATAGCCTTATATGGAAAGACAACCATAAGTGAGACATTTGTAGGTGGCTTTCCCAGAAAAGTGGCTCAGTTTGGTGCTGTGAGTAGCACAAAAATGACTCCTTTAAGTCAAGTTTCACCACATGCATACAGTGTGTATTAATTACTTAATGAAGTAATGAAGATGTCCACATGCAATTGGTCATTTGCAGTTTCCATCATATTCTGTTCTGAGCTAGATCTTTTAGTAATGGGTATGGAGAGTTTCAGAGGTGTGGCTTTTATGAAACTGGCTAGCACTTGGCTTGGGTGATTTATGGAATCATGTGTCAGGTTCGCAGTATGTAAGTTCAGACAGCAAGTTTCCTGAGTCTATTTTTATCCACTAGTTATTTTTTGATTACCACTGATTTGAGCATTAGCACAGCTTGCTTCTAAATGCTGTTTTGGTCTGGCGTAATATCTTCAGTGCCATCTTAATATCCAATAAACTGGTGACTTTAAGATTTAAGAAGGGTTTAGGGATTTTGTAGGAGCTTATCTATCTGTGGTGCCCTAGTTTGGTCAAAGTGCCAGGCTTTATATTCCTTAACCGTATTTGTGTTTTTTCTAATGTTCAGCGTTTGGACGGCTCCATCAAGGGAGAGCTCAGAAAACAAGCACTGGACCACTTTAATGCCGAAGGCTCTGAGGTAAGAACCAAAACTGAGTTTGTTTTTTAGCAGAGCTTCACTGTCGAGAGACATTTGTTATGGTTGTGATGGTCCAGTCAAGAGTCTGCGTCAGAGCTCAGTTGACAAGGCTGGTTCTGGGAAGGCTTGATGCATGGGAAATGCAGGCCTAGTGCAATTATCAGGAGACTGGAAATGTAAGAGGACATGTAATGGGAATCAAAACTATTCTTGTGTGATTCACATATCAAAACAATTATCAATCTCTTAAAATACATTTATATAGTATATTTATAGTTCCATAAGTTTGATTAATCTTTTAATTGGTTGTTGAATGTCTTACAAAACCTGTCAAAAAAATTCCTGGTCCTATTTTACTCAAAATTCAAAAGAAACAAATAATGTAAATTTAGCATATAAAAAATAAAGCCTATTTGTAGGGCCATTGAGATTTTACATTGTGACATTATTTTCATTAATTACGCACATTTAACTACATAATTCTCATAATCGCAATGTGATAAAGCATGGTCATTTTGATATTCTCATTACAGCTACATGGAAAAGTATTTATACATCATAGTAGTACAACTCTCTTGGTACTTTCTTTTGTTTTTTAATGATTTTAATTGGAGAAAAAAATCATTGTAATACAGCATCATTTTACTATAATACAGTAAAGCCAGCGCCACACTAGCTGATTTTTCTAGTGATTTTTCAGGTGTGAGCCTCATGTATACTGCATTCATAAAGTATTCAGACTCCTTCATTTTTGTTGCAGCCTTATGCTAAAATGCTTTTTAAAAAATCACATCAATCTACACTCCATACCCCATAATGACAAAGAAAAAAAAAGATTTTTGATAACTTTGCAAATTTATTAAAATAAAAAACTGAAATATCACATGTACATAAGTATTCAGACCATTTGCTATGACACTTTAAAATTAGCTCTGGTGCATCCCATTTCTCTGGATCATCTTTGAGATATTTCTACACTTTGATTGGAGTCCACCTGTGGCAAATTAAATTGATTGGACATGATTTGGAAAGGCACACACCTGTCTATATAAGGTCTCACAGCTGAAAATGCATATCAAAGCAAAAACCAAGCCATGAGGTCAAAGGAACTGCCTGCAGAGCTCAGAGACAGGATTGTTTCGAAGCACAGATCTGGGGAAGGCTACAAAAAATGTTCAGCTGCATTTAAGTTTCCCAAGAGCACAGTGGCCTCCATAATTCTTAAATGGAAGAAGTTTGAAACATCCAGGACTCTTCCTAGAGCTGGCCGCTCGGCCAAACTGAGCAATCAGGGGAGAAGGGCCTTGGTAAGAGAGGTGAGCGGGGGGATTGGTCAGAGTTAAAGGAAAGCTGAACGCAGAAAAATACAGAGATATCCTTAATGAAAAACCTGGGCCTCAGACTGGGCCGAAGGTTCACCTTCCAACAGGACAGTGACCCTAAGCACACAGCCAAGAGTGGCTGCAACATAACAAAATGTGATGGGGTCTGAATACTTTATAAATACTCTGTACATAATCGCTGGTGGAGGGACACAAAGCACGCATTAGCATCTGCCAGTGGGAGGTTGTCAATCACTTGACCGTTGGAACTTCTTGCTGAGATAATGGCTTCAAAAACTGAAAAAGCACATCAGGCTTGCTTGAAAAAATCATTGTAACCAAGGCGGGATCTTGTGTTCTCGTGAAGTAACCAATGAGCTTCTTTTACTGAAGAACTGACAAGACACGTCAAGCTGTTCTGATCGTTTTCATCTGTGATCACTCTCCACTGCATATCATCACAAACGCAATAGTAATCCAAAGTGATTCGTCACCAAGCGTTTTTCTCCTATACTAAAATGACTAATGAAATCGGAAAGCAGAGACACAACAGTCTTATTGAACATTTCTTTACTCACTTGCCATATAATGTGGACATTCACATTATACGGCAAGCCTCGAGGGGATAAATACACAATCGCACACTTTCATAAGGTAAAGTTACTCCATGAAACGCTTCCTAAATTGCTAAATTGCTCTATTACAGTTGTTTATGCTCATGCATTACTGCTGTTGTTATTACGGCAAACTCCACGAGACTGAATCAGAGAGTGAGTTGGTTTGTCTGTCACCCCTCCATCATTCTTAATCGGCAAGTGTGATTGAAGAGAGCGAGATCTCAGCAGAACAGTCCACTTGTGTGACACCCTTGGCCAAAATCGAGATGTTTGGAGTCTGCTAGTGTGGCGCCAGTTTAAAGACCTTTTCACACCAAGTGCGAACCTTCGACGTGATTTCTAACCACGATTAAAACATTTTACGGTAACAATGGATTCCTAACGAGCTCTTCACACCTTCAACGAACGTCCACACTGAATCACGTGCCGACAAAGCAAAGCTTTTTTTTTTTTACTTGAGTGTGTCGTTTTTTTTTTTTCTCTCTTCTTTGCCCGGTGAAGAAACGCCCCGACCAGTAAAATTTGAGCTGTGAATCACGTGCCAGGAGCTGTTGCATTTCCCAAAACCAGCTGAACAGTTGGCGCTAAAGCACAGAAAGCTGTTTTGACCGTCGACATTAAAAGCTGAAGGAACTCTTGAGGAAATCCTCACTGATCAGTGAGGACATGCGTTTAATTTCCAACAAATGCCTGAAAAACTGAAACAGTTTTTTCTCCTATGGGTGCTCGTAACATGTAAATGATATTGCTGCATCACTGCCTTGCATCCCCTTTAAAAAGCTCTCTGATCTTACACTACATGGATCGTCTTCATATATTGCTGTATTTTTTCCTTTGCATTTAATCTTTCGCGAGTTCTCTAATATCTCTAATATAACATATATTGCAGAATATTTGCCTTTGTATCACCTTTTTTAATAAACAACTGTACGGATCTTAAGTGTTTTTATTCACCAAATATTAATAAAATGAATACTGTGACTTGCAGTGCACTGTGTCTTTATCAAAATGCCTTTGTATACCAAAAACGTGGTATCGTCTCCTCAAAATCGTTATTTCTGTGCAATTGTAAATAGTTGTTAACAGCTGTCATTGGCAAGTATTAGTATCTAATGGGTCAGACTGAGATGTTTTTTTGGGTGAGGTGTTGTATGTCTTGCATTGTATAGACTCTTTGGCCGGTTAAATGCAGTCAAATTTAATTAGTAACACGTTTTGATCAAATCTACAGGGTTTCCGCGGGTCGTTAAGTCTTAAAAAGTCTTAAATTTACTTTTTAAAATTTAAGGCCATAAAAAGTCTTAAATATCTTAAATAAATTACAAGAAGTCTTAAATTTCATTTGCTGAGGTCTCAGATTTTGGGGCGTGAATAGAGGAGACGCTTAAAACAGCAGAATCAAAATCATCTCTCTCTCTTGTGCATCTGTCATTTAGCAGTTGACACTTGAGTTTAGTGTGAGCGCGCGCAGGGAAGCGCGTTTTTACTGAACTTACGAAGTTACGTGTATAAACCTTTATAAACCCATTAATCAGAAATGCAAATGCCGTTATTTTGCATCTCTGTAAGCGAGCGATGCGCTAACACTGTCGTTCCTGTTTATAATCGACAAAGCTGTCAACATTTCAATTTGCAAGCGCGCGAAGTTGGAGCATCTTTTGATGCCTTTCAAATCATGGCACTTCCTTATTTCACATCACCTTTGACAATAATTGTAAAGCTAACAGAACTACTCAGCTGCAGAGTTACACCTGTTATATCTCTCATCTCCTCCTCTCTTGAGCTCCATCTGACATATACAGGTATTTTCTCTGCCATCTGAATCAGTCAATGAATTTTTTTTTGTAATATACAAAATAATAATAATAATATAATATAATTATAAAAAATATAATATTAATAATATACATAATATGAAAATATATTATCTATATTTAATATTTAGTATATAATCTGTTTTCAGTGTACATCATAACTAATTATGCAGCACAGTTCTCTTTCCTTGAATGAAAAACAAGATGCAGTGACAGTGAATGGTGACTGAGACTAAACGTTTTGCTTAACATCTCCTTTTTTGTTCCATGGCAGAGAAAAGTTCATGCAGACTCAAGGGTGACTAGTGATGACAGAAATTTCATTTTTAAATGAACTGCCCTTTAACTACCTGTTAAAGTATTTGGTAAAGGTATCTGCCAAGAAAAAATATATAAATGTTATTCAGCACATGCTAGACCTTATTCACAGCAGTGCCATATTTAATTTTTGACAAGAATGACAACGAGGCTGTGCGGGATAGACGTACAATCTCTTCAATGGGCTGTACTGTAGTTTAAAAGTGTTTTTGGATCGTTCCACAGACAAAACATTGGAAAAATATCTTTTCAAGGATACTCAGTAGACAAAAAAC
Source organism: Myxocyprinus asiaticus (assembly GCF_019703515.2). Taxonomy (NCBI): domain Eukaryota; kingdom Metazoa; phylum Chordata; class Actinopteri; order Cypriniformes; family Catostomidae; genus Myxocyprinus; species Myxocyprinus asiaticus. Next base: position 27,101,251 of record NC_059369.1, on the reverse strand, counting down.
TCCAGACAACACGAGTTGTGGAAAATCAGATGGGATTTTGGAGCTTTTTACAGATTTATACCATGCATGCCATTGAAGAGATGGTAAGTCTATCCCTCACAGCTTCCTTTCCATTCCCATTAAAAATCAAACATAAGGTCTATAGACCAATCCTCTTGTTAACAAAAATGTCAGCGCATGTGCAGTGTGGTGGCAGAAAGCCCATTGACTGTTGCGTTAGATTTGACAGATTAGATGATTAAACGGAAGTATGACACAAAACCATCATAAATATAAACATATTCTTAGCGATACAATTACTATAATAAAGTGAGTTCATAACAAACATGTAATCATGTTCGCTTTAAATTTTTGTTGCAAAGTTGTGAGTTGAAATGATATTCTCAGTCCAGTTAGCTCTGTTGATGGCTTGAAGCCACAGCAGTCAACGAGAGCCCTCGGAATCATTTTTCAACAACGTAATCCGATAAAAGTTTATTTTTTTCTCAAAAGTTTATGGTTTTTGCCACCACTTCCATGTTTGACATAAGCGGTGACATTGCCAAAGCATTGGTCTATTGCGTCACGTTTTGCTGGAAAGCAAGTGACTAAAGAGAAGGGTCACAATATAGGCTACATACTTTGGGCTACATGCATTCTTAATGAATTCATTTAATGTTGTATTAACTTAAATGCACAATAAAATATAAGAAACATGTCCGGAGTCATCCAAGTGGTCCCAGTGGTTTTGTATTTACCAGCTAAAGAATTATTTAATGTGTTTTTTTTTTATTTTATTAATATTATTGCAAAAGTGGTATTACATTTTTCTTTTGTTTGGCCTTAAAAAGTCTTAAATTTAATTCCTTCGAACCTGCAGAAACCCTGATCTAGATACACATTCAATAAGATACAATCAGTAGTTCAGATTGACAACATCTGTTACAACAGTCATTATGTGTGCATTATGCAGTGAATAATTTTTTTAATTTAAAATACTGGCAGTGGCATACAGTATAATCAGTCTTATTTCAAGTGATAACGTTTAACCATTAATATCGATTCTTTCTAATTACCTTTCAGACTGTGTACACATGATAATATTTCCAGTCAACTTGTCCAGCAGGTGAACTGAAATAGTTAGTGAAGTGTCTCGAATGTTTTCTTTCTCGTTGAGCAACTCAACAACAAACTCTTCATCACTGCTGCTGCTTGTAGAGAAATCAGTTTTCTTTTTTCGATCTGCTTATCAAGGGGGTAAAATATGCTTGGTGTCCAAAAATAATTGTACAATGCAAATATTTAATAGGCCTAAATGCAGGCTTAATTTTTTTTATGCAAAATAAAATTTAATATTTCTTGTATTGATTTGGGTTAAATATGACCAGGACATTTTTTTTTTTTTTATAATGGATTGTGTCAGAATCACCAATTATATTCAAGCATTTAGCTGTCACTGAGGAGACTGGCGATTGACCCTTGTTCTGACTGTCCTTATGTGTCTTCCTCAGGACTTTTGTTTCTTGCTGTCCACTCGTGCTGGAGGGCTTGGAATTAACCTGGCCTCTGCCGACACAGTGGTTATCTTTGACTCAGACTGGAACCCTCAGAATGATCTTCAGGCCCAGGCCAGAGCGCACAGGATTGGCCAAAAAAAGCAAGTAAGTAGACCTTTGATCTAATAAACAGTTGAAGTCAGAAGTTTACATACACCTTAGCCAAATACATTTAAACTCAGTTTTTCACAATTCCTGACATTTAATCATAGAAAACATTCCCTGTCTTAGGTCAGTTAGGATCACTACTTTATTTTAAGAATGTGAAATGTCAGAATAATAGTAGAGAGAATGATTTATTTCAGCTTTTTATTTCTTTCATCACATTCCCAGTGGGTCAGAAGTTTACATACAGTTTGTTAGTATTTGGTAGCATTGCCTTTAAATTGTTAAACTTGGGTCAAACCTTTTGTGTAGCCTTCCACAAGCTTCTCACAATAAGTTTCTGGAATTTTGGCCCATTCCTCCAGACAGAACTGGTGTAACTGAGTCAGGTTTGTAGGCCTCCTTGCTCGCACACGCTTTTTCAGTTCTGCCCACAAATTTCCTATCGGATTGCGGTCAGGGCTTTGTGATGGACACTCCAATACCTTGACTTTGTTGTCCTTAAGCCATTTTGCCACAACTTTGGAGGTATGCTTGGGGTCATTGGCCATCTGTAAGACCCATTTGTGACCAAGATTTAACTTCCTGGTTGATGTCTTGAGATGTTGCTTCAATATATCCACATAATTTTCCTTCCTCATGATGCCATCTATTTTGTGAAGTGCACCAGTCCCTCCTGCAGCAAAGCACCTCCACAACATGACGCTGCCACCCCCATGCTTCACAGTTGGGATGGTGTTCATTGTCTTGCAAGCCTCACACTTTTTGCACCAAACTACATTCATCTTTAGGAGACAGAATGCGTCTCCTTCCTGAGCAGTATGATGGCTGCGTGGTCCCATGGTGTTTATACTTGCTTAAGATTGTTTGTGCAGATGAACGTGGTACTTTCAGGCATTTGGAAATTGCTCCCAAGGATGAACCAGACTTGTGGAGGTCCACAATTTTTTTCTGAGGTCTTGGCTGATTTCTTTTGATTTTCCTATGATGCCAAGCAAAGAGGCACTGAGTTTGAAGGTAGGCCTTAAAATACATCCACAGGTACACCTCCAATTCAGTACACCTCCTATCAGAAGCTAATTGAATATTTGCCTAAAGGCTTGACATCATTTTCTGGAATTATCCAAGCTGCTTAAAGGCACAGCTGACTTAGTGTATGTAAACTTCTGAGCCACTGGAATTGTGATATAGTCAATTAAAAGTGAATCTGTAAACAATTGTTGGAAAAATTACTCGTCATGTACAAGGTAGATGTCCTAAATGATTTGCCAAAACTATAGTTTGCTAATATTAAATCTGTGGAGTGGTTACAAAATGAGTTTTAATGACTTCAACTGTATAGCCTACTGTATGAACCTCACTCATAAGCTCATAAATAACAGCACAGCATATTTATTTGAAACATTTATTCAGAAATCCTTTTTGGTTCCTTGCATAGGTAAATATCTATCGTCTGGTTACAAAAGGCACAGTTGAGGAGGACATTATTGAAAGGGCCAAAAAGAAGATGGTTCTAGATCATTTAGTCATTCAGAGAATGGACACCACTGGACGAACTGTACTGGATAACAGCTCGGCAAATTCAAAGTGAGAACCTTTAAATGGAACTAAAAAGACAGAATAAATTGACTGGGGAAAAAAAATCATCTTATTTTTCTGGTCATTATTTGGTTTAATTTTGTACTGTGGTTACTGAGCATATAACAAATAACATGTATGCCCATGTGTTTGCTATTTCCAGTTCAAACCCTTTCAATAAGGAAGAACTGACAGCAATCTTGAAGTTTGGAGCGGAGGATCTGTTCAAGGAACCTGAGGGGGAGGAATCAGAACCACAGGTAATCATCTAAAACAGATGGTGGTTTAACTTAACATTTATCGAAGACAGAGTTATGGTGAATATAGTTTGAGTACTGAGTCAACTCTCCCTCTCACAGGAAATGGATATTGATGAGATCTTGCGGCTTGCTGAAACCAGGGAGAGTGATCAGGGATCTAGTGCCACCGATGAGCTGCTGTCACAGTTCAAGGTACAAGAGTCTATGGGCAAGAAACTACCAGTCAAATGTTTGGACATGCCTACTACTATTTGCTACCTACTTACTATTTTCCAAATTTAGAATAACAGTAAAGTCATCAAAATGAAATAACACAAATGAAAGGATGGGAATCATGAAGTAGCCACCCTTTTCCTTAATAACAGCTCTGCACACTTTGGGCGCCCTCTCAACCAACTTAATGAGGTATCCACCTTGGATGTGTTTAAACAGTATTGAGGGTGTTCCTAGATACAGTATGCTGGGCACTTGTTAGCTTTTTTCCTTTACTATCTGGTCCAAATAAATATATTATGTATCTAATTAAAATTGTCATTTTTTAAAGAAATTCAAATATAGGCACAATTTACATTTGTCTACAAAACTAGTATCAAGCATTTCAGCATTAGCCCTTCAAAGATCATGAGAAAAATAAATTCAGTGTTTCTAAACTGACTGGTAGTGTACTTGAAATACTGAAAATTGATCTTATTCCAGGATTGTTCCTTGTGTAGGCTTTTAATAACCAGCTCTTAAATTTTTGAATTCAGATGTGTAGCCAAATGATTAGTCTGAAGCATGAACTGTGTGTGTGTTTTCTGGCAGGTGGCTAACTTCACCATGGATGAAAGCACCCCAGAGCTTGAGGAGAAGCCTATGAGAGATTGGGATGATATAATTCCAGAGGAACAGCGGCGCAAGATAGAGGAAGAGCAGAAACAGAAGGAAATGGAGGACATCTACATGCTGCCCAGAAGCAGAAGCTCCAACAAGAGGGTGAGAAAGTGCTTCTAGGTAACCCTTAGCCTGTATTTTGATGTGCTGCCTAGGATTGTGCCAGCTCAAATTGTGTAATAAGGTGATAAACAACAGACTTTTTATGGAACCCACAGTAGTGCAGGATAGCAATATAGTACCAGTTGGTTGGCTGTTTATTGTATCGCGTTTATTGTACCGCATTTATTGCTTTTCAAACCATGACTCTTCAGCACCAATAAAATACAATATTACCCTTAAACAAAATGTTAATTCTGCTTTCATAAGATAAAGTTAGAAATGTATCACACTTTCAAGGAAGTCTATAATACTTGGAGAGAGCTATTTGTTAGCATTTTCATTCATCTCAATAGCATTTGCTCACCTGGCACACACAGCCCTGGAAGTACACAACCTGCTTGCCGCCATTTCTGGTCATGTGCACCCCTTGAACCGTGTGTCTAATTTCTCTGGAGCAGCAGGAAAATAACGTCCTGAAAGTAAATTGGCACTTTACACATACAGTACATGTTGTGGGATTATCTAATGACATTTGCCAATGTCATTTTTTTTTTTTTTCAGTTTACTTATGCAATAGTACTGTAAACAGAAAATTATCCACTTATCAGCATGTATTTATACTGTACATTAGTGCTTATCAGCATACATTTATATGTACATTATTAATATTCAGTATGTACGTAGCAGACGGCAGTGTGAAGTGCTCCCTGTGGCTTTTCAACGCTTTCATCCTCTCCCACGAGCAGAATCTATAATATCTTACGCAGACTGTAATGACTCATTAGATTTTATAGCCGCACGCTGCATTCCCCTCTGATAGCAGCACATGTGCAAGTATGTGGCATCATAGCTTTTGGAAATGAGTCATTAACTTTTACAGCAAGGTGGACTCCCCAGCGATAAGGTTCTGTGTGCGAGTGTGTTTGCAGCCACATGCTCATTACTCTTGCTTTCTGCCACAGATGATTTAAACCAAAGCTGAATTGGGGCGTCCATAAAATATCCAGTGAAACCACTATTTTAATATTCCTAGAGCTGCTTTTGAGAATCTCTGCATGCAGATGACAGATAAAAGCACTGAGTATATTTTGAATGTAGAAGTAGTTTGGAAGTACAATCTGCAAGGCTACATCATTTATAAAATGTTGTGTAAAAGGAGTATTATGATGTTTTGTGTTAGGCACAGGCCAATGACAGCGATAGTGATGTGGGATCCAAACTAAAGCACAGATCCTCAGGCTCTGACAGTGAAACGGATGACACTGAGGATGACAAACGGCCCAAGCGGCGAGGCCGACCGAGAGCTCGCAAAAACAACGTGGAGGGATTTACTGATGCAGAGATCCGCCGGTAAAAAAAAAAGTCTTTGAAGTAATACTCCTGGTTCAATACAAAACTCAATCAACAGCATTTCTTGCATACTATAGATTACCACAAAAAATTATTTTGACTTGCCCTTCCTTTTCTTTAAAAAAGCAAAAATCTGGGTTACACTGAGACACTTACAATAGAAGTGAATGGGGGCCAATTTTTTAACGTTAAAAATACTCCGTTTCAAAACTATAGCCACAAAACATAAACAATATGCATGTAAACATGATTGAAGTGTTATAAAATCACTAACATTTTCTGTGTAAAGTTCTAGCCAATTTTACAATTTCGTTGCCATGGCGATGTAGTCAACAAACCCTAAAATGACTGTAAAAATGACAATTTAAACAACTTTACAACACAAATAATGCATGAGTTTTAACAGAAGAATAATTGTAAGTGCTTTTATAAAATTGTAAGCTTCACATTTCTACCTTTAAACTCTCCATTCACTTCTATTGTAAGTGCCTTACTGTAACCTCGATTTTTGCTGCTTCTTTTTTTAAGCAAAGGAGGGACAAGTCAATTTATTTTTGTGGTAATCAACATTATGCCACATGCTGCCGATTGAGCTCAACTTGTATTGAATACAGAATATTCCTTTAAGTTAGACATTTCTTGCACCATTGCATGCATTTAATTGTCGATTCATTCTAGGTTCATAAAGGCGTACAAGAAATTTGGAGCCCCACTTGAGAGGTAAGAAATGCACCGCTTTTGTTTGTGACTTGTTTGAAATGATAAAGAATCATGCCATTTTTCATTGTGATTTAAGAATATGTAATTCTAATCTTAAAAAGCTGTAATATTTTTATTTGGTTTACTTATTCTACCATGTAAAGGCAAAATGCATTAACTACACATTTAGTCAAAATTGAGTTATGACCGAAATTAGGTCTCTTAGACTGTAATCTGTCCTGTGAAAGATGGGTTTGGCAATGTTCAGATTCAGAGAATAGAAAACGGAGTTTGAATTTTGCTGTAATAAAATCCACACTGAAACAAAAAACCTTTTAAAGCCATTTTTCTTGGTTTTAGTGTGGGTGTATTTTCTGCATTTTGCCTTTATTGGCTAGTATTGGTTTCATGATATATTGCTTTATTTTCACATTCTTTGTCATTATGTAGTCCAGTGAAAGCTATAGTGAACTGTTACCATGCTTTATACAGGTTGGAGGCGATTGCCCGTGACTCTGAGCTGGTAGAAAAGTCCATTGCAGACCTGAAGCGACTAGGAGAACTGGTGCACAACAGCTGTGTGACTGCAGTACAGGAGCATGAGGAGCACATGAAGGAGAACCCTGTGGAAGGTGTGTATATTACCACAGCAGTCATGATTAAAATGAGTGATTTCATTTTTTCCCTTCATTTATTTATTTTTTATTATTTGTTAATTTGTGTAATATCTTTGTTGCAGCTAAAGGCCCAGGGAAAAGACGAGGCATTAACATAAAGATCTCGGGAGTTCAGGTCAATGCCAAGTCCATTATCCAGCATGAGGAGGAGTTTGAACCACTACATAAAGCTGTGCCTTCAAATCCTGATGAAAGAAGCAAGTAAGTCCATATTAAAGGTGTTAAATCTGCGTTACAGATTGATTCCTGTTTAATTTAGTATTTCCTTCAATTGTGACACTTGAGAATATTTCCTGACTCAGCACTGTGCTCAATTTCATGATGTAAGCTAGGGGTGCTTTCACACTGGCAGTTTAGTTCGAAACACAGCACGGTTCGCATGAAAAATTGGTAATGTGAAAGCTGTCATGCAGACCGGGGAGCGCACCGTGGTACCGAACCCGAGACTACCTGTAGGAGGTGGTCTGAATTCGGTTGCAATGGAACTGTAGCGCGATTCGCGTGAATGTGAAAGCAATTCGGACTCGGGTGCGCACTCGTTCAGGAAGTAAAGTAACCTGCGCATGCGTTTTAGCCGATGACGACATCTATCTATCTATCTATCTATACACCTTATAAATACTATATATAAATACCATTATAGGTTATAAATATAGGGTATAATAGGAGATGACAGTGGCGATGACTTCACCTTGGACACGAGTGTGAGTAAGCGTGCATTGTAAACAAAATTGCAAATTAATTCCTTGGAAGCAATCAGCTGTCTCCTCAAAAAATGCTGTTTGCGAGCAGCAGCAAGCCGCCTTCCCCTGGACATCTGATGAGTTACACCAGGAAGTGCACATATACGCAGTTGTCGTTCACTCTGCTGTGCATAATGGCACCAAAAAAACTAAAAGTATGATGAGTCGCATTGTGTTCTCCATGCGTGTTTGTGATGACGTAAGATGAACACAAATGGAACGGGGTTCGATAGAATCAAGTGAGTGTGAAACCAGACCAAAGCTGCGGGGGGCACCGGGAACAGAATCGGACCACAGCAAACGTGCCCAGTGTGAAAGCCCCCTAGGGCTGCCCCCGACCAAAGATTTTCCTAGTCGACTGATTGACGTTTTTCCTTTCTTTGATGGCCAGATTTCAGCTAACCTGTCGGGTGAAGACTCCCCACTTTGATGTGGAGTGGGATATTCATGATGACACACAGTTGTTACTGGGTATCTATGAGCATGGCTATGGCAACTGGGACCTGATCAAGACCGATACAGATCTCAAACTATCTGAGAAGGTAAATTGAATCCAATGAACTAAAGGGTTCCTGACAGTTCAAGGAGCGAAATCACAAGTTGCATTGACTTCAAATGGCTTGTTGTCCTTAATTGTAGATTCTCCTAGATGACCCTAATAAGAAACCTCAGGCAAAGCAGTTGCAGATGCGAGCAGACTACTTGCTCAAGATGCTGAAGAAAGAACAGGAAAGCCAAGATGCTGGTAAAGCAGGAGATGAGGTGATCATAGGACTCTAGGTCATTTTCAGATACATCAGTATCACACTTTTGCAGATCCAGGGATATTGCTGCATTGCTTACTAACATGCTTGTCAACTTTTTAACTCACTTTTCATGAATACACATTTCTGGCCTGAAGCTTATAGAAAATTAATATATACATTTTAAAATTATCAAAATTCAATGAGACAAATCATGATTAGGAAAGTTTATGTAAGCTCAAACTAAAGTAAATCAAAGGTTTTCAAGATAAAAATATATAAACACTTTTTTATTCTACTTTTATATAAAGCTTTGTTTTGTGACTGATTTCAAGTCTCTGTCTGAACACCTACCAGCCCAAAATCAGAAAGAGGAAACCTCGAATGAAGAATAAGACGCCTAACAATGAACTGACGAATGAGATTTCTTCTCCTCGTCTCTCTGACAACCCTTCAGAAGAAGGAGAAGTGAAAGTATGTTGCTTTTAATGCGTAAATGTGTTTACGGGATATACAGACACAGAATCCACAGCACTAACCAGTCAGGCTGCATTTTAACAATTCTCTTTTTTTTTCCAGGACGATGGAGCTGAAAAATCTCCCACAAAGAAGAAACAGAAGAAGGATAACAAAGAGAACAAAGAAAAAACAGGAACTCCTAAAAAAGAAAGGGAGGCGGACAAAGACAAAAAGCGCTCCAAGTCCAAAAAAGAGAAGGTATCTCAGAGACTTCAGGATTAAGTTTCACCATGAGAAAGTTTCCTTTAGAAAATTGACTTAAGTATTATATTACACTGTCATCCTGTGCACAATAGTTGTTAGTTTCTTGGATCAACAGGTTGACTCAAACCAATGATTCAGGCTTAAATTATACTGGTATTAGAATTAAATTCAATATATTATGAATATAAGAATTTTTAACTCGTTTTGAGAATTTAGTTGCTCATCAACCCCAGTACTACATGTGTAGGATATAAAGGACTATTACATGTGATGCTTCTCATCAGCTCAACATATTCTTTCGAATTTTCAGGCTAAACTAGGAGGTAAAGTGAAGAAACCTCAGGGCCCAGTGCACATCACGGCAGGAAGTGAGCCTATACCAATTGGAGAGGAAGATGATGAGCTGGACCAGGAAACATTCAGCATTGTAAGTGTTTAAATTTAGTTTTTCCATCACATTGCTTTGTTTCTTTTGTCATTCTTCAAGCTAAACTGTAGCATAAGAAATACTTTGTTTTTAAAATTGTAAGTGATAAATATTTTTGGATTATTCAGAAAAGACATAATACTGGTCAACTGTAATTTTTATTTGATTGAAACATGATATGTTGAGTAATGTGTGTGTGCGCAGTGTAAGGAGAGGATGAGGCCAGTGAAGAAGGCTCTGAAGCAGTTGGATAAACCAGATGAGGGTCTGTCCGTGCAGGAACAGCTACAGCACACTCGTACCTGCCTGCTGAAGATTGGAGACCGCATCACTGAGTGTCTGAAATCGTACAATGACCCTGAGCACGTCAAGAACTGGCGCAGGTATCTCATATACACACTAAATATCTGACTTCATTGTCCACTCTTAAAGGGATAGTTCACGCAAAAATTATCATGTTGTTCTGAGCCAATATGACTTTCTTCTCTGGTACTGTGGAAGATGATTATTTTCATTGTATGAACAAAAGATGCAATGAAAGTGAATGGTGACTGAGACTGACATACTGCCTGACATCTTTTGACCCTGATTCCACCTGGTATTAAGATGCATTTTTGTTGATGGGGTCACATGTGGTCAGCACTAAATACAGGACTAAACTGGGTCTAAACTGTTTTGTGATTGGATCACATATGAATGTGGTCAAAAATGCATCACATTTGAGGAGTAAATGCTAATCTGTTCTGTATGCGTCCTGGCAGCAGTGAAGTGCCACTCCTCACCTGTCAATCAACCGCTGAACTAAAGCAATAGTTTAAACTTTGCCGTTTACGAGCAGCTTTAAAAGGGAAAAAAACATCCGATCGGAAAATTTTAAAAGCGGATACATACACAAGCATGAGAACTTCACGGATCTTCTTCAGTTTGTTTGATACCAACATGCAGTTACGAGAAGCAGGAACATGCAGCTCAGATTAATACAGGTAATCCACTAAATTAATTGGCATTTCTGCTCAATTTCTGTTGCGTTTGTGCTTAGATTAAATTTCAGATGCATCTGGTAGAATTAGCATGCCTTTTTTTCGTGCTTTCTTTGTCTTTTCCGACTTTGTTGTGCTTTAATGTTACGCAGTGACACACTGACAGTGATTGATGTATGTCATCATGAAACAGAGCCCATCCCCTCCAAATCCGAACACAAGTGGTCACAGGAGACGCATTTAAACGACAAGGTGTAAACATTGAAGCGTCTCACCTGACCACATGTGATCGGATCACCAGAGATGCATTTTAATGCCAGGTGTAAACAGGTCTTTGTGTTTCAAGAAAGTCATATGGGTTTTAAACAATGATTTTGAAAAAATTATTTTTCATTTTTGGATGAACTATCTCTTTAAGTTTCCATGGCTTTATATTGATGCAGACTTTATGAACACCTATACAAAATGTTACATTCAAATCTTTTTTTTTTTTTTTTTTTTTAATACATTAGAAACCTCTGGATTTTTGTATCCAAATTTACTGAGTTTGGTGCCCGGAAACTTCATAAGTTGTATAAGATGGCTCAAAAGAAGCGCTCACAGGAGGAAGAGGTAAGCTAAGCTTAAAGCCAACTTAGCCACAATTATCAATGACATTGGTCCTCATGTACCACTCACTCACTCATTTTGTTACAGAAAGAGCATAAGAAGAAGGATGATCCTGCCAAAAAGAAGCCCTTCAGACCTGAACCATCTGGGTCAAGCCGGGATTCAACAGGCACCCAGCCCTCAACCAAGCCCCATCCTCCTGCCAACCACCCGCCTGGACCTCCCCCTCATGGCCACAACAGAGAGCAATACAACCAGCCCAATAAAAGGCACTTTCCTAATGATGGTGAGAGGAGAAACTATTAAGAGTTTGATTGGCTAAAATGCTGGAGATGTTCAACAACCACAAATGACCTGAATTATGATTTCAATCATTAGTTCTATGATCAGACATTGAGTGACATCTCATCTTTTGGCAGATAGGGGAGATTGGCAAAGGGACCGTAAATACAGCTACCCAGGAAACAGCAATCAGCCATGGCAAGGGGATCGGCATCACCTCTATGACAGTCACAGGTACAAGGACCATCACTATGGTGACCGCCGGCAACATGGTGACTATCGCAGCTCAGGAGGATACCGTAACAGTGGCTCACCTCGCAAACGACCCTATGACCAGTATGGTAATGATAGAGATCATCGGGGCCATAGAGACTATTATGACAGGTGAGCAGACAGTACTGTAATATTGAAACTCTTTAACTTGAGTAGTGGCCTTCAGACTTGTAATTTGCCGAAAACTTTGACATTTTCCCCAATGTTGTGTAGAGCAGTAGCATTAAGTTTTAGCTCTTGTTTTCAGACATCCAGACCCTAAGAGGCGGCGCTCAGATGAATACCGCTCCTCAAACTACCACCAAGGGGGAGGAGGACACCCTCAGGACTTCAGAAGAATGTCTGATCATAGGGGACCCCTTGGAAACCATGGCCCACCTGGGCCTGATCACTACCGCCCCTTCCACCCTGACAAACCCCCACCCCTGATAGACCCCCGTTCCCCTCAGGCCCAGAAATCCCCCCTTGAGCCTATCTCACCTGCAGAAAGAACTGCTGGGCAGAAACCTGTGACAGACTTTAATTGGAACAACAGGAAGACGTGAGGTGAATAGGTAGTAAGAGCAGAGACAGTCCGTACTGCCAGAGTACATGGCAGAAAGGCAATAAATGGAGGGGACATAACCAGCCACCACCATATCCTCCTCAAAGCCACAAGATGAGGCCCAAACTCTGGAGCTCTTCCTATCTACTGTCTCCTCCGCTCTCTTGTAGGTTTCAGCGACCAGGTTAAGTCTGCAATTTTGGACTGAGAATAAAGAACAAGGCATGGTTAGTCCTATGGACTATGATGTGACTGAGTGCTGTAATATGCCTGAAGTTAGAAAGTGCCTCATGTATTTGGTCTTTTGTGAGAATCATTAGCAGAAAAGAACTGTCCTGGAAGAAAAATTTACATCGATGTTCATGTCATTTATTTTGTGTTATTTTGGTTTGTGTAAAAGATTATTTGATGCAAGTAGCCTTTGTGTGGGGGGAAAAAGGAATGATTTTATTTGCACCTTCAGATGTGAATTCATTGTTATGCACGTAGATTGTGCTCTCCAAAACTTTCAGACCCCCTTTTCCCGTAATCATACTTCATTTTGAGGGACAAAATGGTCAAGACAAGTAATTACATTGATGTTTTTGTCTTTGATGTACAGTTATGTAAAAGTCACAAATATTTGTGATGACGAGCATCAACTTCAACAGAATTACTGTTTTTCCTCAATTTCTTGAATTAGCTAAATGTGTCATTGCTCTTGCAGACCCTCTGTTTCTTGATAATGTAATGCTCAGACACCCTGTCAGAGGATAGTAGTCTTATTTAAAAGAAGAGGCTGAACAATATTCAGGCTCTGTGTAGATCTTCTTGTCAGAACACTAGATAATCATAACTCATAAGCTATATTTGTCTTAATTTCTTTACGACTGTAATGCATGGCACCACTTAAGCTCACTTTATGATCAGTGCTTGTATGATTGGTACTGTTGCATCTTTTTATTGCACTAAAAAGGACAGTACTCGCACTTTTTTTTTTGAGTATGTAATAATGGTAGACATTACCTGAATTTGATTTTTATGTTTTGTTTAGTTCTATTCCCAGTATGAGTATGCCGAAATGTAAATACCACTGACCTTTAAGTGGAAATGAGAGTACTGTATTAACGGACATATGCGTGTTCAGGGAGTGGCTGGGTGTCACAAGCAATTTTTGCTGAACCAGATTTTGTGGCAAAAAAAAAAAAAAAAAAAATCACAGACTAGCATGCTGGTAAATAATACCATACATTGGTTGTTCATGTCATGTGTTTCTCCATTTGTGCCTTATTCTTGTGTAGATTCAAACACCGGTTTGGGATAACAACGTCTTGCTGTCTGAAACAATGCAGTATTATGCTGTTGTGTACAATTTAAACTATTTGCCAGGATGGAGTTTTAACTAGATGCATGTTAAGCCAGATCTGGTGAGTGGGCAGCAATGTGTTGTGCTGAATTCCAAAAGATCATGGTGGCAGGAATACGAGAGTAAGTGAGCTGGTGAGAAATCTGGGTACGTCTGCTCTGAAATACTGAAGATGCTTCTCCCCTTCCCACTCAAGCTCCTGCTCACACACCATAGATGTGTGTTGAGCTTTGAGACAAGCCAATTTAAAATAATTTGTGAAAAGCCACTGTTCAGTTTAATCGTACTGTACATATGTATACAAACCTAAGTGTATTAAACATTACAACATCATGGACAGTGTCTTGTTCCTCAGTGATGCAAACTTAATATGTTTTTAATGGGATATTTAGGAAAAGAATGGACTTGGAAAATTAAATGGTTATCGTGTGCTTATCTGGTCGCTCGCCGTACGCGTTCTACAGCGGCGCATGCATTGGGACTGGAAAGGCGCGAATTTCTGAGACGAGTCATTTTTACTTCACGACGAGCGCGCATCAACGAAACCTCAGCCGATTGAAAGCGCTCATTCTCCCTCTGACAGGCAAATATGTAAGTTGTTATTATAGAAACGCAACAAATTATACTTAAATAGCCGAACTCCAACATTATTATTATTATTATTATTATTATTATTTACGTTTGTTCTTACCGTTGCTATTCTAAACTGGAAAAAGCCGATATTTTAGAGATGACCGTTAGGTTCCTGAATGATATTCAATCTAAAGGTGAGGTTTCTTCAAATATTCAAATATAATACGTCTCCAAGTGTTACCGATGTCTCATGGGAGGTCGCCAAAGGCTCGCTGAAATGTAGCTAAGGCTGTGTCTGTCTCGTTTGGAAGGATACGTCCTCCGGCGGTCGCATTTGTCGGCCGCATACGTCATCGAAGCTGTCTCGTTTCAGAAAAGCGAGTAGGACTCTTCGAATGCAGCCTTAGAATTTAGTACGTAAGACGTCAAATTTACATATGTAAATGATTGGCGTAAAAAGCTATGGCAATTCTTTAAAGGTGTAGAACCATATGTTTGTTTGTTTTTTAATTAAACTAATGATTTAACAATTAGTATTTAACCACTAATCATTTAGCTATCACTAATTGAACTTGTCAGACATTCAGACAGTGGGAATTTCTATGTATTTATTTTTATTAGTTTTTATTTATTTTGTTTTGTAATTAAACTACATTATTGAACAATGACAAAGTCCAAAATTATCCTAGAAATAGCAACCAGGGGGAGGCAGCGGTGTAGTTTTGGGGATGTTTTTTTTATTTATTATTATTTATTTTTAAACATGGTTCTATATGCTTATAATGCCTCACGTGGAGCTGTTTTGGAGATAATATGTAATACATCTTATTTTTGAACATAACTGTTGTGTGATGCAGAACCATCAGTGTGTATTACTTGTGCCAGTGTTACTGCGTCACAATACTTTTTGACAGTGACACCTCATCTGTTCATATCACTTATCTCTATACTTTATTATAGACCAGGGGTTCATATCCATTCCATTCAAATTCAAATGGCTTTATTGGCATGACATACAGTAAGTACATATTGCCAAAGCGTTACAAGAAAAACAAATAAGTGAATACAGTAAAATGGACATGAACAATAAGACAAAACAAAACTAGACAAGAAACAACTAAGGAAACAAAGACATGTAATTGTGCTCGACATATACAGTAAAATATATATAAATGAAATGATAATAAATAAATAACAGTAGTTAAACTAAACTGCTGAAACAGGTGCTGGATGTGTGTTAATTTCGTAGTTTGTGGCATTTGTTAATGTGATCGGCCACTAAGGGTGAATTAGGTCCTTCACCAAGTAAGATTTTCAGTTTGTCATTTTCACTGAGGGATAAGTTGTTGTAATTTTATATGTAATGAATCTCTGAGGTGTGAGTATTTTTCACAGTGGAGGAAATGTACCTCTGTCTCTACTTCACCTGATGTACAATGGACACATGTTCGATCTTCTTTAAGTTGCCATGTCTTTTTATGCCTTCCCATTTCAATGGCCAGTTGGTGGTCACTTAGTCTATATTTGGATAATAGTTGTCTATGTTTGATATTTCTGACCAAGAACAGATATTCAGCAAGTCTATACCCTTTGTTGAGTTGAAGGTAATGTTGTAGGCGACTTTGTGTTTTTGTTTGTTCCCTCCAGTGTTCCATGTATATATCAGTTTGGAGATTCATTATTTCTTTTTATTCTTATTAGTTGTTTTGAGTTGATTTTGGGTGCTTTGTTTGTGAGTTGTGACACTAATAGGCAGAGAGGACTTTGTGGATTGAGTTCTTGTGTTTTTAGTGCTTTATAATAAAGTGTATCTTTAGAAATAGAGTTTAAGTGAATCCAAAACTTTAACATTCTTTTTTAAATATTTAAGTTGAGAGGTAGACGACCGGGTTCTGCTATACATGCATTATTGGGTGTCTTTCTGTGGACATGAAGGACACTTCTACAAAATTCTACATGTAGACCTTCTATAGGTTGCTTGTCCCAAGCATTATGGCTGTAATTACTTAATGGTAACCAGACTTCACTTCCATATAAAGCAATGGGGAGTATGACACTATCAAATATCTTTGTCCAAACTCTGATTGGAATGTTTATTTTGAATAATTTCATTTTTATGGCATGCATTGCTCTGCAGGCTTTTGTAATTAATGTTTTAATTGCCGAATTAAAATGTCCAGATGGGGTTAAGGCAAGTCCTAGGTAAGTATATTGTGAGGTATGTTGAAGTGTGGTATCATTTAAAGTAAATTTATATTTTTGTTCCAGATTTTTATTTATTTTATGAAATATCATAATTTTATTTTTTTGGACGTTGATTTCTAGGGCCCAGTCTTAGCAGAATTGATTTAGGATCTCTAGATTGTTTTGGAGACCTTCTGGTGTTTTAGATAAAATGTATAGATCATCTGCATACAGTAAATATTTGACCTCCATGTCTTGTAGCTCTAGTCCTGGACTCGCGGATCTGTCCTGCAGGTCTGCTAATTCATTCATATAAATGTTAAATAAAGTCGGGCTGAGGCAGCAGCCTTGTCTTACCCCTCGATGTTGGGAAAAATATTCTGTTCTTTTCTAACCGGTTTTTACTGCACATTTATTTTGGGTGTACATATTATTAATTATGTCATATACCTTACCCCCTACGCCACTTTGAGTAATTTTATATAATAAACCTTTATGCCAAATGGAGTCAAAAGCCTTCTTGAAATCTACGAAGCATGCACATATTTTGCCCTTTTTCTTTTGGTGTACATGTTTGTTAATTAATGTGTTTAGTGTAAATATATATTCAGTGGTTTGATGTTCAGGAAGGAAACCAATTTGAGATTTGCTGATGACATTATGTTCATTAATGAAAGATGAATGTCGTGAGTTGATAATGGAACATACATTTTTCCTAAGTTACTTGTTCCCTTGTAGTTATTGGGATCTGTTTTGTCTCCACTTTTAAAGATTGGAGAGATAAGCCCTTTATTCCACACATCAGGGAAAACACCTGACATCAGAATCATGTTAAAAAGTTTCAGCAATGCATGCTGTAATATATGAGAGCTGTTTTTTAGCATCTCATTTCTGATGTTGTCAGGACCGCAGGATTTATTGGATTTAAGGGATTTCAGTTTTTCGATTAATTCTTGTTGGGTTATTGGATAATCTAGTGGATTTTGGTTGTTTTTGATGTATGACTCAAGAGTATTCAACTTTTCAAGGATTTTTGTTTGATTGGGGCAATTTAAATAGCCAATTTGGTGGGTATGGAGGTTTTCAAAATAATCTTTCCAAACGTTGCCATCTTGTATGGCTAGTTCATGTGGTTTTATAGTGCCTAAGCCATTCCATTGGCTCCAGAATTGACTCTGGTCTATTGTGTTTTCAATGTTCTTTAGGGTCTTGTTGTAGTATTCTTGTTTTTTCTGTCTCAGTGTCTTTTTGTATTGTTTAAGAAGTTTTGAGTGTTCTAAACTTAACTCCTTGTTGTCTGGATTTTAGTGTTTTTGGTTTGAAATCAGTCTTAGTTCTTGCCTAAATGATTTACAATAACGGTCAAACCATTTTTTGGGAGGTTTTTGTTTAGTGTCTCTTTTGTACTCATTTGATTTTGTTTCCCTTAACTCTGCTTTTCTTGCTGTATTTTCCAAAATGTCATAAATGTGTTTGATAGCCAAATCAAATCCTTCTTGATTGTAAGTATATGTTGAGTTATTAAATGTTCTGATAGAACTGACTATTTCAGTTTAATTTAATGCTTTAATATATGTATCAGCAGTACTATGAGTCCATTTGTTTGATTTAAGGTTATACGGGGGGGGGGGGGGGCTTCTGATTTGTTTTCATTTTTAATGAAAACATTGATCTGACTATGGTCAGAAAAGGGTGATTGAGCTTTGATGGTAAATGCATTAAAGTAGGAGGGGTATAATCTACTACACTGTTCCCCAGATCTGAACTGTAAGTAAAGCATCCACAAGAATCTCCATTGATTCTGCCATTGAAAATATACAGACCTAGGGTTTGACAGAGTTGCAGTACATCCTTTCCAGTTCTGTTGAGTACTGTATCTTGATTACTTCCTGTAGCAAGTGTAATGAAGAGATCTTGGGATATTTGAGTGAAGAGATGCTTATCTCCTGAGTTATTAATGTAGTCTGGCTCTGAGCCAGTTCGAGCATTGAATTTAACAGAATTGATGAAAGGTTTTTTTTTTCCTCCCCAATCTGGAATGCCCAATTACCAATGTGCTCTAAGTCCTCGTGGTGGCGTAGTGACTCGCCTCAATCCGGGTGGCGGAGGACAAATCTCAGTTGCTTCCACGTCTGAGACCGTCAATCCGCGCATCTTATCGCGTGGCTTGTTGAGCGCGATACCGCAGAGACATAGCGCATGTGGAGGCTTCACGCTATTCTTCGTGGCATCCATGCACAACTCACCATGCGCCCCACCGAAAGTGAACCATATTATAGCGACCACAAGAAGGTTACCCCATGTGACTCTACCCTCCCTAGCAACCGGGCCAATTTGGTTGCTTAGGAGACCTAGCTGGAGTCACTCAGCATGCCCTGGATTGGAACTCACGACTCCAGGGGTCAGCGTCTTTACTCGCCCCCCCCCCCATTGATGTAAGCTTTTATAAAAAACTATAAGCTTCACTTTCTGCCTTTAAACCCTCCAAAAAGTGGCCACATTCACTTCCACTGTATGTGCCTCACTGTAACCTCAATTTCTTATTATTTTTTTTAAGAAAAGGAGGGATGAGTCGAAATATATATATATATATATATATATATATATATATATATATATATATGGTAATCAACATTACCCCACAAATACTATTGACTGATCTTAACTTGTATTGAACCCAGAATATTCCTTTAACTTGTATTGGAAAAAAACCATGTCTTACCTCATGAGTTCCTAGTCCTGCCGGAAAACAACATAATTTTTAATATCTGCAATCAAAGTTATATAATATTCAAATACAGAAACAGGAATCGTGTTCTCTGTAGATATCTCTATAGTTGTTGCCTAAAATCAGCAATCTAATGGGTTTTTACTGACTGTACCATCAGATGGCACTCTTCGCTAAACGTGCACTTAAGCCTTATTGTGTAGCCTTGAACACTTGTATGAAGAAAAAAAAAAAAACAGTGGAACACAAAAATACACACATCAAATCAACAAGACACTTTATTTTTTCTGCAATAAATAATTTACAGTATATACAGGTGGTGTGTGGCACCTCTTTAGTCCTACATACAAAAACAGACTGGCATCTCCCATTCAATGTTAATACATACAAATTTTATTATTCATTTTCATTCTTTAGCATTACAAATCTGATAACCTCTTTTACCATCAATTTAAAATCAAGTAAGAGCTAAGTTAAAAGAGAACAGAAACATAAAGTGCTTTTTGTAATAAACAACACATGAACACAAGTCATACGTTTCCTACGTATTATTTAGATACCTTGAAGAACATATCTCCTTTTTACTCTTGTACCAAATTAGGTCATAATTATTCCCTTATTCTATGTTGTTGTGCTATTTGTGTATACAATATCTCTTTAAATTTACCATACCCTCTGCTGTACCAAAAAAAAAAAAAAAAAAACACAAAATATTATTTGCCAAATCAAAAACTCACACAAACTTATATACATGTCACATTACACGTTTAAATCCAAAAAGCACTGACGATACAACCACACTTAAACACGTCATTACAATAATTTTGTATGGTTTCAAATTTCTCTTTAAAGCCATGAACTGGACCAAACACAAGCTTTCTTAGCAGTAGTAAGGCTCGCAAAAAATTTACAGTGTAAAAATAAATTACCGTGTAGCAATTATGTCTCTCAAATAATTATTTTAAGTATTATTAATATCTAAACCATAATTTCATAATTCAAACTACTTATTTAGAGAAACTTGAACACTGTTAAGAGACGAATGTGACAGATGTTCTTAGAGAAAATGCGACATGAAGGCCACATGCAGAAGTGATCTGGGCTTCATTTACAAAGTCTTTTCCAACAGTCTCTTTAAAACTATGACAATACCAAGCGTGAAGTTAGTGTGTTGTTTCCAAATCAGCCTTGTTTGAACATTACTGTTGATACAGCTCTGTTACACTAAAGCAAACACTTCTGTGCTTAGCCTTTAGAATGATATATCTGCAAATTTCACAATTTCTTGAACCGAAAAGTCTACTTCTTATGTTAACTGATGTGAGAAATTACTCATGATGTGACAAAAAGTCCATATTCAGTATCCCCCCCATCCCTCAAAATAGTGGTGCTGTGTAAGCATGTGTTTAGAGAGCCAATACGGCTACTGCTATTGACAATACTGAGTGCCAATACGCATGAGCCAGCTAATGGCTGAAGAGAATACCACCATTTCATACTGTCATAAGAAATGCATGGCAGACTGTCCCCTATAGCTCCCTGCACTAAAGTCCATCCACCACACTGTAGTTAGCAGCACCTTCCATTATTATACACATCTGGTTTGAGCCCAGATACTGAAGAGAACCACAAAGGTCCCATTTGAAAGTGAGAGAGGAAAAATTCAGCTGTTTGGGAAACTGCTGGCACTAGGGCTTGTTCTTTGGCAAAAAGCCTCCACCATAAATTCACAGATCTGCAGAGTTGTGAGTTAAACAGGGCCTACAGCACAGCCATGTCGACACCCTTTTGAAATTGAGAATGATGCTTACTCTTTAAGAAGCAGTTAGGATGAATGATGGATCTACCTACAGAGCTTGTGAAGAAACGTATCAGGAACTTGGCTCTCTCTTGGATATATGTTGATTTTTAGGTTACATGCTGCAAACAGACATGATTATTTTTTACATTTTGTAATTGTTTTTTGGAAGCAAGACAACTCTGTCGTGGACCACAACATTGTATGGCTTGAATTCATTTTTCAACTGAACAATGGCATTTACTTCGAAAACTCAAAGTAAAAAGGGTAATTTTCTATGTGCCTGAAAATTCATTTGGGCTGAATTCAAACAACCGATATGACAACAGAGAGAATACAATAAATATTTTCAAGATTATAACACCTAAGCAGTGTGGATGCAAGTCTGATTGACAGTTTGATTGACATACTGAACACACTTTTTATATAAAATGTAGCAAAGAGCTCTATGTAGGCAGTAAAACGTCTTACTGACCCATGGACCACCAAACCAGAGCTACATTAGGGTGCAGTATACAACTATTAGAAAACACTTGACCCAGACACACACACACACACACAAACATTCATATAATCACCCATACAATAATACACAATTTTCTTACACTCACACACACTCACAGACAACTACACAAAAGGCGTGGTGTTATGGCCTATTAATCTCCACTGTAGACAACATGACTTACTAGTCTGACATAGCCTTGGCCAGGGGGCTTCTTCTAGAAAGCTAATGTTTTTCCAATGATGGAGCTTCTTCAAGGAGTTAACACCTGCCAGCCCTCCATCTTTAGGAGACATTAATAAAAGCTCCTATCATGTCCTCCAGCCTTGCTCTGGGAGACATACTTCACCACTCACTTGGCATCAAGTAAACTGAAGAACATCTCCAAACTCTTCTGCAAAGAATCATCCTCCTCTCTCTCCTTTCAGTGTTGAGGGTTTAATCTGAGCCTTGTCTCAGGACCTCTTAGCACTGCCTTCTCCTTTACTGTGCAGTTATGATCACCACAGTGATGGGTGGAGCTGCAGAAATGCTCCTTCTCTGGCCAGATGAACAAACGTACATGATGAGTCCATGGCTAAGATAAGCGTGACAAGACACACAAGAGTGAAAGCTCTCGGCAGAAACTTAGGTTCTAGCTGAGAAACCCAGCCTCCAGTAGATGGAACGCAACACGATGAGAGCAGCATTTAACATGCACACAGCTTCTTACAACCATCTAATACAATGAGGATGTCCAATGGGGACTACAGATAAATGGAACACAAGTCAGTCAACAACTTTGCGGTAACAAGGCTGAAAAGGACAAAGAAGCTAAAACCAATGTTTTTGGAGACCGAGTTGAATATTGTATCCCTTTCGAAGAGATGGTACTTGTGCTTGTTGGAATGGAGCATTTTAACATCCTCAAAGGCGTAGTAGGCAGCCAGGGTGAAGTTGATGTCCCCAGAAGACAGCAAGTCAAAAACACAGGACTGGAAATACAAATCCTCGACTGGTAGACGTTCTTTGCACTTGGCCATGGCTGACTGGTAGGTGAAGCCATGGGCAGGGCTGCCTGGCCGTCCCCTGCCTAAGCCATAGCTCTCCGTAGCCCGTACTCTGAAAGTCCTGAAGTCAATTAGCTGGTTGGCAGGGCAACCATGCAAGCAGAGGTAAAGGTCTTGGTTGTCCTGGTCCTCCACCGAATTCACCACTTCCTCGGGCATCCGCACTGCAAAGGTTAGGTAGTGGCCAACTTGCCGAACTACAATAGTGGTGCCAATATAGCGTGCCTGGATCTCCACGTGTTGTCCAGGCACCTTTTCTACAACACGTAGGGTATTGGACCCATGGCGGTCACCACCATTCTTTGAACCATCAGCAAAAGCAGCTGGAAGCTCATCAGTTTCTGCATGGTACATCTTCTGGTCTACACACTCCTGAAAGTTCTTGAAGATGATTGTTAGCTGTGGTAAAGAGAAAAATAGAGGAAGTTAAAATAAACCATTTGTAAGATTATTTAAATTGGGCAGTATAGAGCACAAAAGTGCCCAACCACTTTTTCAGCCATCTTGGTTCTGGAAATGTTTTTCCCATTATTTTTTTCATATTTGTTCATTATAACTATATAACAAATAAATTGAAAGTATATTACAAAATATTCAGATGTACACAAACATATAAGTAGTTTGAGAGTGTAGGGAGAACAACTCGATTGCACTATTTGCATTAAAACCAGATTACATAATCATGGGAGTGGGCAGTCACCACTGGATTCTTTTGCCTCAGTTTGTTTGCCGTGATTCTCTGATTAGTGGAACATTTCCCTTCAGGATAATGGGTAGTGTAGTTCTTCACCAGGAGATCCACTATTAAACATGGGTTTTATAAAATAAAGTTAAAATACCATGGACTGATGGCTTCAGCAGAAGCATATACATAGGCTACCATTGATTAACAACCTCAGAGCTCATGGTAGGTCTGTATTTAAAGATGCACAGTAATTTTTTTCCTCATTAAAAAAAGGTTTAACTCCTAAAGACATGAATTGGGATTTTCAAATATATGTAGGAAATCATAGCCACTCACATTAAAATGATGACTGCAGTCATATCAGTAAACTTATAAAAGCTGTTTTATTCTACATAGAGAGGGTCCGCACATAGGGGCTGCCATGTTAGAATCACATGACCAGCTGAATTCTACTCTTTTAATCTAAGTAACCGTCCTGTTATTTGACACTTTCACTCACTGATTAAAGTAATCATGGCTGACTGTGAATACTAAAGTTCTACAATGGCATCTTTAAATGAAAACTATTGATTTTAAATGATTCTGCATCCACACCACCAGGTATCACTGTAAGTCCAAGATGACACAAACAAAAATTTACTGAGTTCACCTTTAAAGATTCATAAGTTATCATTCATAATCAATTCCCATAAAAAAAAAAAAAAATGTTTTTTTACTTCCAGAACCAGAATGTTGCTCTCTATTAAGAGCAATCATTATTTTGTCCATAAACTATTGAAAATATAATAACAATACAACAAAACACAGAGATGGCAATAATTCAGGAACTGAAAAATAACTAAACGCATTCAGTTGTAGAAATAGGTCATTTTTAACATCAGCATTTTGTAATGGAAATCTAGAAAAATAAAATACAAAAATAAAGTGCACAAGGTTTTGACTTGTTTAACCACACCACATTTGTTCAATAAACAAAGAACAGCCAGGGACAGTACATGTTTATGCACCACTGCATATGGCAAAAGATGGTGGCTAAGTACTGCATAACTGAGTCTTGTCTTTATAAAACCAGAGGATTGTGTTGTGCAGACCCTCCAAGCCCAGCAGCTTTCGTAATGTCACATTTCATCAGCAGCTCAAGATACAGGGGGCCAATGTAAACGCACTCTGGAGAAACACAGGTCCAGTCTATGTAACAGTAGGCCTTAGTATGCAGACACAAAGACAATCCATTCATGCTGCTTTGAGCCTGTGAACCCCAAATTCAGCTCCAGGGAGTGGACTTGCGCCAGCTAGAGAAAGCACAGCCTGCACAGGGGCTAATTAGAGAAGGCTGCTCCTACTACTAACTCCTCCAGCAAGCTGCCATTAGGAGGCCAACAGGGTACTGATACATATGTGACCTCAGGATGTCCAGGCTGCTCTGATCTTCGTGAAGAGAGGGGAATGCTGTGTGCATGTGTGTGTGTATGTCCGAGTTTAGAGGACAGTCAGTTGAACCAAAACATCCTATAATCGCTAATGGTCAGTGATCTGCCCCTTATTATCCCCACCCAAGGCTAGTTCTTCGCAGTACAGCAAGGGCTTGTTTAAAGCAAAGGGCGTCTTGTTTGCACAGGTGTCATCTGCCTGCAATATTGTTTTTGCCTTAGTCCTGGCTAAATAACCTCTGAGCCACTAATTTATTTAAGCACAGTCAACTTAACAAAAATATAATTATCTCTCAGCCCCACTGTAGGTCAATCTACAGTTGAAGTCAGAAGTTTACATACAGTACACCTTAGCCAAATACATTGTTTTTCACAATTCCTGACATTTAATCATAGAAAACATTCCCTGTCTTAGGTCAGTTAGGATCACTACTTTATTTTAAGAATGTGAAATGTCAGAATAATAGTAGAGAGAATGATTTATTTCAGCTTTTATTTCTTTCATCACACTCCCAGTGGGTCTGAAGTTTACATACAGTTTGTTAGTATTTGGTAGCATTGCCTTTAAATTGTTAAACTTGGGTCAAACATTTTGTGTCGCCTTCCACAAGCTTCTCACAATAAGTTACTGGAATTTTGGCCTATTCCTCCAGACAGAACTGGTGTAACTGAGTCAGGTTTGTAGGCCTCCTTGCTCGCACACGCTTTTTCAGTTCTGCCCACAACTTTTCTTTCAGACTGAGGTCAGGGCTTTGTAATGGCCACTCCAATACCTTGACTTTGTTGTCCTTAAGCCATTTTGCCACAACTTTGGAGGCATGCTTGGGGTCATTGTCCATTTGGAAGACCCATTTGCGACTGAGCTTTAACTTCAGGGCTGATGTCTTGAGATGTTGCTTCAATATATCCACATCATTTTCCTTCCTCATGATAAAATCTATTTTGTGAAGTACACCAGTCCCTCCTGCAGCAAAGCACCCCCACAACATGATGCTGCCACCCCCATGCTTCACGGTTGGGATGGTGTTCTTCGGCTTGCAAACTTCACCCTTTTCCTCCAAACATAACGATGGTCATTATGGCAAAAAAAAGTTACATTATTGTTTCATCAGACTAGAGAACATTTCTCCAAAAAAGTAAGATCTTTGTCCCCATGTGCACTTGCAAACTATAGTCTGCCTCTTTTATGGCAGTTTTGGAGCACTGGCTTCCTTCTTGCTGAGCAGCCTTTCAGGTTATGTCAATAGAGGACTCATTTAACTGTGGATATAGATACTTGTCTACCTGTTTCCTCCAGCATCTTCACGAGGTCCTTTGCTGTTGTTCTGGGATTGATTTGCTCTTTTTGCACCAAACTACGTTCGTCTCTAGGAGACAGAATGCATCTCCTTCCTGAGCGGTATGATTGCTGCGTGGTCCCATGGTGTTTATACTTGCATACTATTGTCTGTATAGATGAACGTGGTACCTTCAGGCATTTGGAAATTGCTCCCAAGGATGAACCAGACTTGTGGAGGTCCACAATTTTTTTTTCTGAGGTCTTGGCTGATTTATTTTGAATTTTCCATGATGTCAAGCAAAGAGGCACTGAGTTTGAAGGTAGGCCTTAAAATACATCCACAGGTACGCTTCCAATTGACTCCAATTAGCCTATTAGAAGCTAATTGCCTAAAGGCTTGTCATCATTTTCTGGAATTTTCCAAGCTGCTTAAAGGCACACTTCACCCACTGAATTGTGATAAAGTCAATTAAAGTGAAACAATCTGTCTGTAAACAATTGTTGGAAAAATTACTTGTGTCATGCACAAAGTAGACTTGCCAAAACTATAGTTTGCTAATATGAAAATCTGTGGAGTGGTTAAAAAAAGAATTTTAATGACTTCAACCTAAGTGTATGTAAACTTCTGACTTCAACTGTACTTAATGGTGAATCATTAGAGGTACCTGATGATGGGAAATTGGTCTGTTTCTAAATGCGAGTAAGTAACTTCTTGTGTTTTCCTCCTATCCTCACTGCTGCTCAACACTGACCACAAGCAAAAACCCGGTCAACCCCGGTCACATAATTAGAGCAGCCAAAAAGGACATCAGACGAACAAAAGAAATATTTTACGATTCTACAATCAGACACATAAACTTGTAGACCTTTCACCTTGAACTCCACAGAGGGCCAGTTCTAAGGCAGCTCCCTAGTTTGTCCAATGTACTGTAATTTATGAGGTATGAGGGCCAGCTAATGCAGAGAAAATATCGGCAGTTTCCTGTATGGACTTAGCACTTAGTTAAAACAACAAGGCTCTTAAATCGCATGCAAACAATGGTGAGGACTGCCACAGATATTGTAACATTAGTCTTGGTAGTCTGACATAAATGAAGGAGCTGGAGCCTAGTAACATTCTAAGTTATTACCTCTCTTTTACTGCTGGCATTTCCTTAAAAACGTTTATCAGACTTTCATCAATTGTGTCACTTATCACGTCTTCATCTGTTGTGAAATAGATCCAAATGTAGATACAACGTGCAGACTTGCATCTGCACTCAAAAGCCTGCCTTCTCTTCCCACTGGTAAAACCACACTTTCACCATTAACTAGTTCCTTGCTGAAAACTTACAACAACTATCTTTGGTTGATTTATGGTTGAGAAGGAGTTTTTCATTACTGTCAATGCTGAAATAGCTTATGTTAGCCAAAAAAAAAAAATGTTACCTTGCTAGTCGCCGTAGCAGAAGACCCAGGCAGAACGGGAGTGTTCGTAACCTGCACAGACAGGTACTTATTGTGAATCAGTGGCCAAGCTCCCTCAACTTTACAGGTCTGAAAGTCATCGCTGAATGTGCGGAGGTGCGGGTCTCCAAAAAAGCCGCAATGTGTGTAATTGGGAGTTGCGGCATGACGTGGTAAACTCCGCTCATAGTGGCACACCTCTGGCCCATCCGAGGGAACGTGGATGTCTGGTTGGGGTGCTGGCTGGGCTGGGGGAGGGGGTGTCCATGCACGAGGTTGGGTAGTGGGCCCTTCTTTTGAGCAGTTGTGTTGGCTCATTAAATCCTCTATACCATGTTGGGCTGAATGGTAGGCCAGGTCGCCCCGGCATGTACGGGCAGTGCGTCGGACACAGTTGTTGTATGCTCGCAGAGCAGTGCAGAACTCCTCTTCTGGGCCAGAACTGGAGGTGGAGGCCCAGAACTCAGAATTACACTTGAGGATCTTACACTGCAGAGTTGCTGTGAAGAGAAAAGAGAGATAGCATAAACATACTGGCAAGAGCAAATAAAGCTTACGATAATCTGTAACGTAATAAGCACTAACTGCAGTAGCTTACAAACTGATTTAGCTTTTAAACGGAAAACTAAACATTAACCTAAAATTAAATAAAAAGGCATTTGAGAAACCATTTTATTAAATTTCAGGTTTCTTTGGGGGGCCTGGGTAGCTCAGCGAATAAAGATGCTGACTACCACCCCTAGTGTCACGAGTTCGAATCCAGTGCGTGCTGAGTGACTCCAGCCAGGTCTCCTAAGCAACCAAATTGGCCCGGTTGCTAGGGAGGGTAGAGTCACATGGGGTAACCACCTTGTGGTCGCTATAATGTGGTTCGCTCTCGGTGGGGCACGTGGTGAGTTGTGCATGGATGCTGCGGAGAATAGCATGAGCCTCCACACGCACTATGTCTCTGCGGTAACGCGCTCAACAAGCCACGTGATAAGATTCACGGGTTGATGGTCTCAACTGAGATTCGTCCTCCGCCACCCGGATTGAGGTGAGTCACTTCGCCACCTCGTGGACTTAGAGCGCATTGGGAATTGGGCATTCCAAATTGAAAAAAAAACAAAAAAACATTTCAGGTTTCTTTTACACTCAATCAAGAACAGTTCATTTTAATTTCCTATAGTTTTTCTTTTATTCTCATTGCAGAGAAAATAAAACAAATTTTATGCACATTTTAACACTTTTCATATAAACATAATCACACATTTTAAATTATTTTCAGTACTGAACTTTAAATAAAGGTCAGTTAATGTTCTGTTTATAAATGCCCATATATATATATATATATATGTGTGTGTGTGTGTGTGTGTGTATTATAAGTGCTCCAGTCCCTTCTAACAAATAAATTCTCTCTACATCTGGACAAAGTGAGGCTTTAATTTCATCAGTAATAATAAAAAATAAAAAAATCCAAACTAAGCTCCAAGGTTCTGTGTTTTGCCAACTTCCATCAAGTCTAAGTGGTCTTAATGTAGTCCTATAAAGCAAGGCTGTTGTTGTTTTGTTGTCTTTTCAAAAAGAAATTAAACAAAAATATGAAAGTAGGCCAATTAACATTTGTTTATTTTATGTGAAACATTCAAAAATGATAATGGAATGTTTTATGTCTATATAACAGGGGATGAAAAAACAACACAACAACTATTGTAATACGAAAACCTAAAGCAATAAGCATCTAAATAGGCATCATTACAAAGTACTGAACCCTCGACAGACTTATATATATCTTCATTACCGCACCATGAGTTACATCACTTTGTATTAGCAAATGGACTGTATGCTTTTTTGAAAAAAAAAAAAAAAAGAAAGCTTGATTGATTGATTCCAAAATTTTGGTTGGATAATTAGTAATTTCACACTGTCTGATGTGCAACCCAAATGAACGGCATTAAGACAAATGGGAAAGAAAGTCTGTAAACTGACATTCACAATGACAAAAGTCAATAATTTAAAAGTGCAAATCATCTCATATCAAATTCACACACATTCACACCTGGTGCTCTATTTGCATTGCTAAACAGACAGCTTTTGAGTAAAGCCCTGTGGGTGTCAGCAACCTCCTCTTAGGAGTTAGGGCAAATGTTAGGGCTTTTCACAGAAGGGGGTAGCTGTTTGTGTAGTGTGTGTGTGGGAGGAGTGTACTCCTAGGACTCTGAAAGAAGACAATGCAATTTGCCATTGAGAAGAAACCAGCGGAGTCATAAATTAGCCCTGTGTAAAGGGATTAGGTAGAGTTTCATCAGCCATGCAGGGCAGGGGAGAAGGGGGCTGAGGACTGCCTTAAAGAAACAGGATATCTGGAGAGAAACTAGCTCCAGGACCAATGGGTGGAACATAGAGTAGGTCTCACCATTCTACAGGTCAAACTGGATATGAGATAGCCACCTGTCCAGAGCAAAAGGCCGTAATCAAAGGCAAAAGCAATTTCAAGCGCATTCCCCCTTCCTTGGATTACAAGGGCTCAAATGAAGGCAGAAGGCTTTTGAATCCTTTTATCATTTAAAGAAGACCTCTTTTGTTTGATATAATTATGATTTGAATAGATTTGCTAAGACATGCCAAAACTTACAATTTTACATTTTCTGTGTGAAACCCTCTATGCTACTTAACTCCAAAAACTCTGCACAGTACAATTGTTAGACTGTATTAGAAAGCTGTTTTTGTTGTTTCCAAATTATTTTTCATATATCTCTCTGTCTCTGTCACACACCTTCCACCTAACAGCAACAAAGTGCATTTATCATCCATCTGATAAGGGACAATAAGCTAATTTAAGATGTCAACATCTAGCGCTTGCATGATTGCCTATTAATTAGCATTAAATAACTTGAAAGAGGGTAAGACAAGGGGTGTGAAATCAAACTGAAGGCTGCCTACAATTGACCAGAACCTTGACAGAAAAAAACAACACTTGTAAATTCCATTATAGGGAGCTACACATGAATCAGTTATCACATTCTCAAAAACACTGGCGACCCATAATCATGTGAGAGTGCCTAACAAATCCAGCCTGCTTTTAACACAAAAGCTTCCCACAGAATGTTGCAGGAAGGTTTTTGTGAGATAAGCTTATAGGCACTCACACCATAGACTTCTACTTAAGTATGCTAATGATAATTACAACCTTACAACACCCGAACTTGATTGCTTAGAGACATTTTTAGATTGTAAGATTAGGTTATATTATTTGGCCCATTTATGAACCATTCCAAAAGTCCGTCTGAAGAGGCTTTACTGTGTTTTTTTTTTCGCAAATTTGGCCTTCACAAGTACGGTGAAGGCATGTTATGTTGAGAAAGCGCCAGTAAAGCGGGTTCGCCTCCCCTCCCCCAAACACAACACGTCTCCGCCAGAGCTGTGGGAAACACTATAGTGCAAAAGAACCGAACCCAACTTTCGAATCATTAGAACGCTTTTTTATCATGCGGCTTGAACAACTGCTCTATTAAACAACTAAATTAAACAGTTAAATAAACAGTCTCGCGTTGCACACGAAACGGCAAAAATCAGCAATTCTTTGTTTTTTATTTTAAACTGTTTAGATAGAAATATTGACCGATTTAGCGCCATTTCAATGCATTTTCAAATCATTATTTGTAGGAAACAGCTCGAAAGCTATGAAATGATACTATTTAGAAAAACAACGATATTTATAAAGCACTATAGCCTCCTCAACACTGATGCGTTTTAGATGTGAAATAACTTTTACAAGACATAACTGGGTCATGATGACTAAAAATACACCCAACTGTGTTTAATTTGCAACTAATAAAGTGTGCTTGTCGGCCTTATAATACCTGTTTAACTACTGTGAATGTTCGCCACTAGGCTACCCCACTTTTAAAACTAAATGCAACATATCTTCATTTTCCACACCACAAACTCTTATTCATTATATTCTTCATGGCAAATGTCTTTTCTTACCTGCTGGAAACAGACAGAGAAACACCACAAGGAACTCGCTGACTTCTAGCGCCGATGGTCCTGCTCCTTTCCCCATAACCATCCATCCAGCACGGGACAGCGCTCCTCTCCTCTCCCTAGTCAAACCATCAAGGTGAAGGTAGGCGAATTAGAGCAATGCTGCGACTTTCCGCTCGAGTATGAGTTGTTGAAAAATCGTGCCGTCTTTCCTTCGCACAAAGATCATTGCTTTTGTCATAGGTGTTCTCCGTGTTCACACATTCCCCAAACCTCACTACAAACGTGCCATCGATCTTCCAGTTCGCTAGTGTCAAGAGGGTGCAGCCTATACTGCGAAGCGCACCAATAAGAAGTCGCTGTTTCGCCACCAACCCTTCACTAGTTTCAAATTACGCCTGAGCTTTGAAAAAGTAGTTCGCCCGTTCGCCTTGTAGACAGATAACCCATGAAATTGAACATATTACTTTTAAACATAACAAAATAATAACTAAAGTATAATAAGTGAATAATAGCCTACTTTGCAAGGAGCATGCATTTTCAATTCGGACAAACTCATAATAGTAGGCCATAAGTTTAAATCAAGCTAAATGTAAAGAGCCTTCATCACTGCTTAAATCATCAGTGCAATTACTAACATTCATCTGACTCTCAAAGTTTATTTCATCAATAAAAAAGAGCTAAATGTAGTTAAGTAACATGTTAAATGATTATTAACAGACATTGCAAGTTAGGCTTCATTGGAAAACTGACAAGTGGTGTAAACCTTTTTGACTCCAAGGCCCCTTCATTGTACAAGACAATATTCGAAGGTTCCCCAGAAACTAGGAGTGTCGATAGATTCAAATAATTAATTTTTTTATTTCAGAAATTTCAGGAACTGGCAATTTGTTGTAGGTCTACATCTTGATTTTTGGCTGTTTTAGTATTTTAATTAAGTTAAATTGTTACAATATCACTAATGAAATAATATCAAGTCATCTCATGGCCCCCTTGGGAGTGTGCCAAGGCCCTTATTAGTGTTCCTTGGCTTGCTGGTTGAGTACCACTGCAGTAGACCAACAACAGATTGATTTTAGGGAGTGCATGGGATAAGCGAAATGCTTCTATCTATAATCCCAACAAATACCTTAAATCAGAAGTGGGAGAGAAGGCCACTCCACCCATAATTAAACTGCAACACCATTATTCATGCATACCTGTTACATGCATAGGTCTATCTCTGTTAACATAAATGCATCCTCCCAAAGCATCATTGTCATCAGTGCCAACCTCCAAAGCCAACCCTATTTAAAGGATTTTATTCTTCCAACAAAATATTGCAGTATTGCAGGATTTGTTGGCAATAGTCCATTGTAATCTCTGTAAGATAACTTACTATAAGTAATGTGCATTACAAATCTTTTTAGAATATAAAATGTGCTGTAACCCAGTCAAGAGATATATTCAGCTGTGTGCCACACCACATTTCCTTCACTGACACTCAGTCTGCCTGACAAATCACTTTTCATTCTTAATAAGTTGCATTATTAAAGCTTATGAAATGTATATTTAATACACCTATTACTAAGACATTTATTCAAAACAAATTGATAGGACTAACTTTTAATATGCACGTGAGATGATGGATGCTTCCCATTTTATGTATAAAGCTACAATGTAAATATACTATCCACCAAGAATAAAACATATGGATTTTATTTTTTTATTTTTATAATAATGACAGAATTTAATTTTACAATTCAGAATCAGCTGTTGCAATCCAATAGATGGCGCTTGCACAGTGGAGGAGAATTAAAATCTCCAGAGATGCGTCCTCGTGCATTAGGTTTTGAAAGCACCACTCTCATTATTATATAGTTCTCGCATTTATAACTGTAATGTCTTCATTTTCTATTAAGGTTAGAGAAAATAACTGGGATGAATTGAATGCATAATGCCAAAATTGAGAATAAGATATCCCACCTTTAATGAGGTAGACAGTTTGGTTTTAACAGATGTCAACTCAACACAGATATAGTCTAACCATATGTGGATTTAACTTAAAGTATGATTTCTAGCTTGGCAGAGACAGGGACTAAAATATTAAAATGCAAAGGTAGGTTATATAATATATAGTAAAACATTTAGTGATGGTAATATGCATACATACATACATATATATATATATATATATATATATATATATATATATATATATATATATATATATATATATATAAACATTCTCTTCTAACTCAATAACAAATCATCCTTAAAAATAACAATAACAAGCATCTTAAAGCCAAACGTTTGGGTTACTTGATGTTAGGCAGACTTGAAAACAAACCATCAGTAACTCTTAAAATTGCAACCCGATGATGCAGTGAACATTATCGTTGGCTATATAATTTGATGAGTGGCTGACGATGACAAGTCAGCTATTCAAATAAAATAACCGCTACAGAGTGTATGCATTTAAAGAAGTTATTTGTAGATAAGATATAACCGATTACCCACCTTCTCGAATGCATGGAGCTTTTCAACACTTTGGGGTTGTATTTCTTTCCGAAACCGGGATGAAGCTCGTGGGTAGAATCCGGATTGCAGCGCGTGCAAGCGTGTTTTGTATTAGTAATCCGAAATGTTATTGAAGTCAAAGCATCGTTGTTAAAGTTGAGGTGAAACACTGCTGTCGACCCTGCATGATGTCCCCTTTGCCGTTTATGACACTAGCCGATCATTTTAATGGCGAGATAGGTCTTTATCTAAGGACTGCTAATTTACTTGCGTGTCTGATGTTTTTTTCATCGGTCTCTTGAATGAAGGTAGCATCCGTCAACCAGTTTAGTGACACACAGACGATAAAAAAGAAAACCTCGCATATTTTGAATTGATTGTCATTTTTCGGCTCTTTTCTCAAATTTCTCTCTGACTCTCAGGACTTTAGTAGGAAGAGCCCTCCGGGAAGCACTGTTGATGGCACTGGCTGGTTTCCACGCCTCAGTGTTGTTAAATGACTAGTTTGAATGTATGATACAATGATCAGCGCTGCTTGACGCTGCTGCAGTCTCA
This sequence comes from Myxocyprinus asiaticus, assembly GCF_019703515.2. Lineage (NCBI taxonomy): Eukaryota > Metazoa > Chordata > Actinopteri > Cypriniformes > Catostomidae > Myxocyprinus > Myxocyprinus asiaticus. Next base: position 27,066,709 of record NC_059369.1, on the reverse strand, counting down.
AAACTCCTCTCACTGCCATGTAATGAATGCTGGGGTATGTCTTTAAAATCGAGCCTGAAATATAAATGAAAAAGATTACGTTTGATGTCACCCTAACGAGGAATTTGAGTTCTAAAATAGGCTTTTATTTATATATACACTACCGGTCAAAAGTTTTGAAGCACTTGACTGAAATATTTCTCATGATCTTAAAAATCTTTTGATCTGAAGGCGTTTGCTTAAATGTTTTAAATTAGTTTTGTAGACAAAAATATATTTGTGCCACCATATTAATTGATTTCATTATAAAAATAAAATTTAATAATAATAATAATAATAATAAAAATGACTTGGACGAAATAATAAAGAAAAGCAGCCAATAAGTGCCCAACATAGATGGGAACTCCTTCAATACTGTTTAAAAAGCATCACAGGGTGATACCTCAAGAAGTTGGTTGAGAAAATGTCAAGAGTACATGTCTGCAAATTCTAGGCAAAGGGTGACTACTTTGAAGATGCTAAAATATAACACATTTATGATTTATTCTGGATTTTGTTTAGTCACAACATAATTCCCATAGTTCCATTTATGTTATTCCATAGTTTTGATGACTACTATTATTCTAAAATGTAAAGAAAATAATAATAATAATAGCAATAAAAATAATAATAAAGAATGAGTGTTTCAAAAATTTTGACCAGTAGTGTATATACTATTCCTATTGTATTTAAAAATAGTATGTGTAACAGTATAGTATGTGTAACATGGGCACTGTACATGGTAACAAAACATGTCTTGCAAACGAATTGTATCAGCTAGACTTTGTTTATTGTTGGGTGTAATTACATGATGCAACCTTACCCTAAAAGCAGTCAAAACACTGATAATATAATTAGACAATTTAAATGTAAGTGGCAGAGATCCAGAAAGTAACTCAACCTAGTAAGTGCTAGAACCAAAACTGGCTGCTCTGAGTCATGTACTTGTACCAGAAGAGCACATGAGAATTAGCATTTAAGACCCTTGATCAGCCTGGCTGTTGGCAATCATAAATGTTTGGCAACCTAAAATGCACCTTGACTTAATATAGTTACATGGTTGTGTACACATTCTATTTTCAATGCTATGACAATGTCCGTATGAAAATGACAGATGCTTGAAGGGTAATCACTTTTACGTTGATCTGCTAGTTTCCAAGGGATAGGCTTTCACCCAGAGAATGACTTTAGAACAGCCGGATGCTGGACATGGTGGAGGACAAGAAAGAGAGGGGGTGCAAGGGCAAACAGACGGCTTGCTAAAGCTATGTGCTCAGATGACACATATTTGGCTGACATCTGAGTGATAAACCCTGCATTTGTATATATATAAAAAAGTAACTTTTACCATGCTTAAAATCCAGAATAGGCATTAACAAAAATGACAGAGGGTGATATGCTCCAAGAAGGATTGTATGAACTATACAGCTTTATTTCCATGATATGAGAAAAAGTGAATGTGCCTGAAATAAAGAAATAAATAAATCATACCTCATGAGATTAAACAGTGAGGAGAAAAACACAATTGAGTGAAAATGGGAATGGATAAAGAATGCAGTACGAGTCTGACAGAGACTAAACAACATAAAAGTTGACAAAAATATATCAAGGCCACACAGCTACAGGATGCCACACATGCACTGAATGAAAAGTAATTTATTACATTTTGGCTCAACACAAAGACTTTGACTTCAATATGTTTCAGTAGTCACTCATTCAGACATGAAAACAGATGCAATCAGTCGTAGTTATTGCCACAAGAAATGAAGAAAAATCAATAAGGCCCTTCCCTTTTTGCTACCCCTTGATTTCCTTTCATTTGCTTCATGACTGAATACTGACAGGGCCAATCTCATTATGTTTCATGTAATCCATTATAGGCACTCTGTCATTTGTAGGCATGTCCACTATAACAGAACCTGAGGTGAAGATGGGACTTGACAGAGAGTGAGCCGTTACAGCCAGTAATTATGGAAAGAAAGCATGGGATCCTGATGTGGGTGAAAACCATTAATTTTCCAATTTGTCTTGTGAAAAGGCAGAGGATTGGGCACAATCTGGCAAAGTGCTCGAATCTGGCAGATGTTTATTTTATGAATGTCTGTGAAAAAGGCTGCTTTAAAGACACTATGATCTGAAGCACATTTTCACACATTTAAAGGAACATTTTAAACAATAATGGCAAAACGTGATCAAAGACTTATCTATTTTCCATTGTATTGGGTGTAATGTGGTAGATAAGTTTAAAGAATGGCTAGACTGACATTTTCCCCCTTCAGTGGAAAGAAATGCAGTAATGAAATACGGTAGAGGCTAATGTCAAAAGAAAATACAAATAGGGCATTAGCCTAACCATATACTTCATACATTCATATAACATTCACAGCATTTTATACATTTTATTAATTTTTAACCAGGCTTTAAGGACATGTACAACAGTTTAAAACAATAGAATTCTCATATTTTCACATAACATGTATTACACTTATTTGGAAAACACTGGGCTATAAATCATGAAATCAGATAGGATTAATACTAAATTTACATTCTTGTACGTGTGCACAAACGTGGTCAAACTCCACACATGCAATCCATATGCATCCCTCAAAAATGATCCATACACAGCAAAATGACCAGTGTTTATTCAACTCGAGTTCAAATCAACTCTAAACAAGAGTACATATTATCCCAATATTTTCAGAGTTAAAATAACACTCTTGAAAGCATTATTTATTTAACACTATAACAGAAATAGAATTACACTGTTGAAAAACAACTCTGGTCCACACCACAAAGAGTTATTTTTTTCTTTAACACTAGAATAAAGAGTGACAATTTAACACTTTCAAGATCTATTTTAACTCCAGATATTTTAAACACCAGTGTACTGAGTTGACATTACCATACTCTAACCAGTGTTGATAGATTCACTGAAGAGAGTTAACTGTCACTGCCAGGATATAATGTGACACTTTGCCTACACCGATAACATCAAAACAACCTAGAGGATTCAATTTAACTCCAGTTTGTGATCAAAGTAATATCCTGTACACTCTGGTACAGGTAAAGATGAATTTAACAACTGGCTCATTGTTCAAAAGAGAATATTAAAAATCACAATTAAAACAAAAAGTTGTTCAAGCAAACTTATTTATTAAAGATTATGCTTAACACCTGAGAATTGGTTCACTTTTAACACAAGTGACAAGGCACAATATAAGCATTTCTGTCCTCAGTATTGTATGAATACTGCTTATCAAATGGTCTGTAATAATGTCAAAATAATGTGCTCATCCATTCCTACGGTATCAACACAGCTTGTTAAAAGCAAAAACTGGTCATCTTTCACAATCAAATTAATGATTATTTATTTATTTATTTTTTAAACACAGGAGTTTCAAATTCAACGACTCTTGTTTTGCCAACACCTATCTTGAAGACAGTTGTATGTAGAAAAAAGTAAAAGTTGACCACAGCGTCATCATAGGACAGGTTAAAAAGAGTGAACATTGGAAAGTTAATCAAAAGCACCCAGAGAACCAACCACTTTACAAGGGATAAGCTTCCTATCCAGGATGATGTTGTAGTTGTCAATATTTTTTCTACTTCTCCCTTCTGGCCAAAAGACGACTGTTTATATCTAGATGCTCATCAATGCTGCAGCATGACTACAAAGGAAAAAAAAACAAAAATCAGTTTTAACCTTTCCAGTTTTCCGTCTCTTAAAATACAGAGGTCATTATAAAAAAAATACCTGATAAGATATAAAGAAACCATTGGGCCTGGATTTCTCACCATTTTCAATGTGAAACTACAAGACATTGTTAAAGTGTACTCTCTCCTTAAGATAAAAGACTCCTCCTTACATTTCAAGGCTTAAATTGTTGATTGCAAGGATGAAAATCCATGAAAGAGACTTAGAAATGTTGCAGATTTTATGCTTGGACATTGAGGGTGACAATATAAAAATCAGCTTTGTTGCACAATCATATTACCTTATGAAACACCACAAGTCTATCAGCTGCTCCTGATTTTGTAGCCATCTTTCGTCCAGCAGTTTGTAGAAGGTGGTTAATCAGCAACAGCAGTGTGGACAAATCATTGTTCCAAGCTGTAGTAAAATAAGAGTAAAAAAAAAAAAAAACCTGACAATCTCTACTTTAACAGAAGAGAGAATATTGTGCTCTAGACTTTAGAATATATGTTGTTGTATCTGCATTGTGAACTAGTTCCTGATGATAGGAAATGTCTCACCTCTTCAAACACAGTAGCTTCAATTGCTGTATGGACAAGAAGTGAGATGGCCTCTCTGGCAGAATCTCCATCAAGCTGCTTCTCCGAGCTAGTGACTCTCTGACGTTTGGACCTCCTTGAGAGTTAGGATCATTCTTTTTTCAGCATGACAAGATGCATTTCTCTGCACGGTTTTCAGAAGCCAAGCAAGATATCCACTCCCACTTTCTGCATCATAGAAGTGCTCCTGAAATATTTTGCCAAAACAGGATCATTTCACTTTCATAGATAACAGTCCATATTGGGTGAAATTACAGTGTCAGGCATCAATTATCTTTTAGAAAAACATTAAAACATCCTTTAAAATACCTTGCATTGTTTGCTGCAAAAGAAAGAATATTGTACTAATTTAAAATGTTATTTGATAACAGTAACACATCACATTATTATTATCCTCCCATTCATTGAGGGGACAATTAGCCTTTTCTTGTCCTGCACATGTGAATTTGCACACAGGAGCCAGATACTTGTGCTGATAATAAATAACTGTTGAACAAACTAATTTGATGTTCAGGACTGTGAACGCTGACACAACCACACCGTCTTTTTCCAGAGCAGCCTGTATTTCTCCTGAGGTTACCTGTGGGTTTTTCTTTGTATCCTGAACAATTCTTCTGGCAGTTGTAGCTGAAATCTTTCTTGATCTACCTGACCTTGGCTTGGTATCAAGAGATCCCCAAATTTTCCACTTCTTAATAAGTGATTGAACAGTACTGACTAGCATTTTCAAGTCTTTGGATATATTTTTATATCCTTTTCCATCTTTATAAAGTTCCATTACCTTGTTACACAGGTCTTTTGACAGTTCTTTTCTGCTCCCCATGGCTCAGTATCTAGCCTGCTCAGTGCATCCACGTGAGAGCTAACAAACTCATTGACTATTTACACACAGACACTAATTGCAATTTAAAAAGCCACAGGTGTGGGAAATTAACCTTTAATTGCCATTTAAACCTGTGTGTGTGTCACCTTGTGTGTCTGTAACATGGCCAAACATTCAATGGTATGTAAACTTTTGATCAGGGCCATTTGGGTGATTTCTGGCCCTGGCACTATCCTTAAATAAAAGACAATTTTTTTGTTTTTTTTTGCATGATCAGTCATATTTTCAAAATCAATTCCAAAATTTCATAATTTCTGCCAGGGTATGCAAACTTTTGAACACAACTGTATATATAATTTATAAATCTGCCAGTACATCGATGAATGCAGTTTTAAAGCAGCAGTTTTGAGGGTTTGCACACAAGACGTAGACAGCAAGACTGTACAATCGTGAAGATCGCCTAACTACAGTTTAACACAAACACTACAACTACAGATTTTTACAATAAGTAAAACATGCCACATGAACTTGATATTCAACCCAATTTACTGATAAGATAGCAATTTAATCCCAACATCTACTGTAGCTATATTGGTTATTTCAAATAACTAGCCCACACATTCAAGTCGACATCCTTAAGGGATTAACGGATTTGGATAAACTGTGATGGAAATTCTTGTTAAAATCGCGATAAAACCATCTGATTTAATAAAATACATATTTTGAATTAGAAAGCACACTTACTTTCAGTGTTTCTTCTGTTAATAAAACTCCTGCTTCTCCTGCTCCACTCAGCGCTCAAAAGAAAATGGTGTCTGAGAAAAGTTTCAGCAAGTTTCAGCATGCACACCACGTAAATGTCCCGGATGTTCCAAATTACACTCCCAGTGATAATGAGATACAACTCTGCGCATTTTAACTCTGCGCAGAGTTGTTTACACCAATAGTGTTCATTTCTTGGAATTCAACTTCATAACATCAACTCTCTACTCTAAAACACTGTAACACCAGGATTTTAACTCTGCCGATTTTGCTGTGTAACAAACACTCAATTTTAACATTCAACTCTTTTGAACACATATTTAATGCAATTTATGAGCATTTTGTCTAGAAATTTATATTTACCCAAAGCATTATCAACCGATGAACAAATACAGGAGCTCTCTTGCCCAACGTATGCTCTCACGTTCTAACCAGCACACGTGTGTATCTAGCTATATATATATATATTCCAAGAAGAATTCCAACCAAGAGATTCCAACAAGAATCTCACACTATTTGTAAATAGGACTATTCACACAATACCTTCATAAACATGGCTGTATTTCATCTGTGGAATCTTATTGCTTCTCATAAATTCAGACAATGACAGAACCAATGAATTCAGGTTTGATTACATTCTCAGTCTGCCCTGTTTTTGCTTGAGGGACATTCTTATTAGTCATGTGTTGTACAGGACTATTAAGCAAATAGATTTGTTTCACTCATCAACTATTCTAATCATATAATTCACAATAGCAGAGACCAATCATGACATGACCTCAGACATATTGCTGTTAAACCGATAACACTGGCTGTTATGTATTCATATTATTTTCATTTATCTTTTTAAAGGAGTTCATCTGAAGTTAAAAACACATTTTGGGAGGCAGTAAACAGTAGGGCCATTTTGTAAAGGCAATCACACACACTGTTTTATGAGTCATTCCATAGCCTGAGTTCACAACGACAAAATATATTTCCCCTTGTCCATTCTCATCTGCACCACAATTGCTTTTTATAGAATGAGTTTCTGACTTTTCAAAATTACTCTTACAAACTTCATGCAGATTCTGTCGTCAGTCATTCCCTGCTGATAAGGTACTTCAGTGATTCAGCACCAAGTATAAGAAATGAAGCCAAAGCATGTCATAGACGAACTCCAAACAAATGTCAGAACTGCAGAGGAGGAATACCCCCATCTGTGATTACTGTGCCAACTGAAATAACTAGCTTAATTTATCTCTTTCTCCAACAGCAGATAAGGATAATCCCTCTCTTTTAGACTTCATGCATAATGCATCAACCTAATCCTCAAGAATGGGTAGCAGGTGACTATAATTACTTAGGAATTACAGCGTCTAAAAATACAGGGTTCCAATTATCTTATTAGCTCAAATTATCATTTTAAATTCAGATTTTAACACATTCAGATGAAGTAAATAGCTATTAATTATGCACTTTCCAATATTTGTGTTATATGAGGAATGGAAAAGGTTACTGTATGTAAACGTCCTCTCACTTTCAACTGCTTTTATTTTCAGCAAACTTAACGTGTAAATATTTGTATGAACATAAAAAATTCAACAACTAAGACATAAACTGAACAAGTTTCACAGACATGTGACTAAAAGAAATGGAATAATGTGTCCCTGAACAAAGGGTTGGGGGGTCAAAATCAAAAGTAACAGTCAGTATCTGGTGTGGCCACCGGCTGCAATAAGTACTGCAGTGCATATCCTCCTCATGGACACAGATTTGCCAGTTCTTGCTGTGAGATGTTACCCCACTCTTCCACCAAGGCACTTGCAAGTTCCCGGACATTTCTGGGGGGAATGGCCCTAGCCCTCACCCTCCGATCAAACAGGTCCCAGATGTGCTCAATGGGATTGAGATCCGGGCTCTTCGCTGGCCATGGCAGAACACTGATATTCCTGTCTGGCAGGAAATCACGCACAGAATGAGCAGTATGGCTGGTGGCATTGTCATGCTGGAGGGTCATGTCAGGATGAGCCTGCAGGAAGGGTACCACATGAGGGAGGAGGATGTCTTCCCTGTAACGCACAGCATTGAAATTGCCTGCTCAGTCCGATGATGCTGTGACACACCGCCCCAGACCATGATGGACCCTCCACCTCCAAATCGATCCCGTTCCAGAGTACAGGCCTCGGTGTAATGCTCATTCCTTCGACGAAAAACACGAGTCCGACCATCATCCCTGGTGAGACAAAACTGCAACTCGTCAGTGAAGAGCACTTTTTGCCAATCCTGTCTGGTCCAGCGAAAGTGGGTTTGTGCCCATAGGTGACGTTGTTGCCAGTGATGTCTGGTAAGGACCTACCTTACAACAGGCCTACAAGCCCTCAGTCCAGCCTCTCTCAGCCTATTGCGGACAATCTGAGCATTTACGGAGGGATTGTGCATTCCTGGTGTAACTCGGGCAGTTGTTGTTGCCATCCTGTACCTTTCCCGCAGGTGTGATATTCGGATGTACTGATCCTGTGCAGGTATTGTTACACATTGTCTGCCACTGCGAGGATGATCAGCTGTCCTTCCTGTCTCCCTGTAGCACTGTCTTAGGTGTTTCACAGTATGGGCATTGCAATTTATTGCCCTGGCCACATCTGCAGTCCTCATGCCTCCATGCAGCATGCCTAAGGCACATTCATGCAGATGAGCAGGGACCCTGGGCATCTTTCTTTTGGTGTTTTTCAGAGTCAGTAGAAAGGTCTCTTTAGTGTCCTAAGTTTTTATAACTGTGACCTTAATTGCCTACTGTCTGTAAGCTGTTAGTGTCTTAACAACCGTTCCACAGATGCATGTTCACTAATCGTTTATGGTTCATTGAACAAGCATGGAAAACATTGTTTAAACCCTTTACAATAAAGATCTGTAAAGTTATTTGGATTTTTACGAAATTATCTTTAAAATACAGTGTCCTGAAAAAGGGACGTTTCTTTTTTTGCTGAGTTTATGTGAGTTGCAGCATAATCAATTGGGAAAACTGAGTAAGAAAAATCTTCACCATCCTTTGAAAGGGTCCTCTGCAACTCAGCATCCTAAGTGCAATGGTCAGATGTCTCGATCTTGTGTCATAAAAAGCAAATGTGAGATGAAAAACAAATTAAAAACAGGCTTTTAAGGTTAATGCTCTTTTGAGATTTAAATAAACAAAACTGACCCCAATACCCAAAACCTTAAGCAAAGCCTAAACCTATACCTAACCTTCAAAGGATAGTTCACCCTAAAATGAAAATTCTCTCATGATTTATTCACCTTCATGATATCCCAGGTCTGTATGACTTTCTTTCTTCACCAGAGCACATTTGAAGAAAATTAGAAAAATATCTTAGCTCAGTAGGTCCTTAAAATGCAAGTGGATGGTGGTCCGATTTTTGAAGCTCCAAAAATCACAGACAGTCAGCATAAACATCATCAATACGACTCCAGTGGTTAAATGAATGTCTTCTAAAGTGATATGATAACTTTTGATGTGAAAAAAGATCAATATTTAAGTATGTTTGAACTCTACATCATTGCTTCCGGTAAGCTTCACGAGAGGGTGGAGATCACGTGGTCTCTTGTGTGATGTATTACCGTTGCCATAATATGGACGTAATCTCACGTTCTCCTCTCAGTTGAGACATCCAGGATAAGCATACAAACGCACCATTGTAAAGAAACAGATCTAAACCAAAACCAACAAAGCTTCTGTACAGCATTCCTTCTACTCGCTTGAAATAGCGCTGCTCTTCCGGCTGTGACGCACGTGCATCAGTTCTTGCAGGTTTCAAATGCCAGTGTGATTAATTCACATGAGCGTACCGCTTCGGACCAGAAGCATGATTTAGAGTTTTAAAAAAGGACTTAAATATGAATCTTTTTCACACCAAAAGCGGTCCTGTCACTTTAGAAGACATTAATTTAACTGCTGGAGTCGTATGGATGACGTTTAGGCTGATTGTCATTTTTGGAGCTTCAAAAATCGGATCACCATCCACTTGCATTTTAAGGACCTACTGAGAAATTTTTCACATTTTCTTCAAATGAAAATCATACACACCTGGGATAGCATGAGGGTGAGTAAATGAGATTTTTGGATGGACTATCCCAATAAACACAATTTCTGAAACAACCATGTAATTTTATGCTGTTTCTATACTTGTGGCTCAAATGTTGACTCATATTCTCTTCTGGACTTGTATCCTTTTTTTTCGTGTTGCAAGTATAGTACTCTATTAGTTGATCTACTCTGCAACTTGATCACACCTGAATAAGCTTGTAAATGTAGTTGGTTATGTAATGCAAATGTTAAAAAATATCTCCTTTCAACTCATGCGCTATAGTTAATGTGTTTTGATGTCATAAGATAGCATTGTGTAAGGAACAGAGCAAAAAGTGAGCAAAAATGTAATTACAGTAACATAATTCTGTGAGACCAGGTTGAAAAATAGATAACTTTAAAGAATGTCCCTCTGAAATTGTTTAAAGGTACACTTTTTTATGTGATGCTCAACACAAAATACACAAAGTAATTTCAAAATGATGCAGCACAGTTTGTTCGGTTTCTTCTATTGTATAAATTAGGATTAACTGATCATGAGATCCAAGCTTCACAATCACAACTCTACATCATACATTCAGAACTACTTGCATGTAAACATGCCTTTATGTTTCACAAGACCAGATGACCAAAGATTGCTATTTGCTTTTTCCATAACCTCCAGTATATTATGCACACACTCGCACAGACAATACACAGACCTGATGTGATGAGACCCCACTGATGACTGCCTAGACATGCATTATGCATTAGGAACATTTGCTGAATTAAAGAGGAAAGGAATCAGAGGTGCGCTGTGTCTCAGTGCACTCACATCACCCTGGCTTATTTTTATGCATGCAATTTCCCCCTTGGTGAAATGCAAAATTAAATGTGTGGCCCTGAGAGCAAATGAAAAAGAAATGGATGAGAATTGATATAAAGGCAGACAAGTACCACTTGTATGGAGCTATACTCACAACAGAAAGGACTGTGCAAGATTTAAAGTGGTGATCTATATGTGCGATTGAGGGTTTGTCTAACCCTCTAGGAACAGCACGACTATGTTCACTTTATCAGACTCAGGCAGCATTGATACATATCCTAGTGGAGGACTATATAAGTGGACACTTTTATGTGGAGAAATGGGGCAGAAGCCTCATTATGTAAACATGTTCTCACTTAAAAGCTGGGATGCTTAGATGTTTTTTTAAAAGACATAACAGTCCACCCAGAGTGTACGTGCTTTAAATTCCCTCTTTGCACTTAGAAGTGAGTAAGGTCTGCAATTGTAATTATCCAGGAGGCAAAATAGAGTTGATGAAAATGAAAATCATTACCACGAAGGCAAGTTGGTTGTAAGGTGCATACATGTGTTGGCTCCTCGACTGAGCTCATAATGAATGCACAGACAGTTTCAAAAGGTTCAAAAAGTTGGGTGACTGCATTTTCAATTGCCTTCTCTCTCTTCTTTTTCTCTTCCTAAATAGTCCACTATAGAGCATACAATGCGAGCAATTAAGAGAATGAAATAGCTTTTCACATATAGATCTTTTCATGGGGCAAAATCAGTCAGGGCCATAAAGAAAAGATTTCTTCTTTCTCATCTGTAGAGCTATTAAACCAAATATGTATTTGGAACCTACTGTATCTGCTTTGAATTTGGGGTGATATCTAAGTGGCCGTGCAGAGCAGAAGATATTTTATCTTTTTTTAAATTATTATTATTATAATAATTTTCACTGGTGGAATGATAACTCTGTGGATTTTTTTAGAGACTGTGTTCATGGACAAAGGAGTACTCAAAATGAGTCTGTGGCTACTGTCATTTTTGTTGCCATGGTAACCACTAATGAAAAAGAAAAAGAAAAAAAAACATTTTTATATAGAGGACTAAATTTTATTTCCCTTTATGAATCCACAGCTAGTCTATTTATTTATTATATATATATATATATATATATATATATATATATATATATATATATATATATTTGCTGAGAAACCCCCCATTTAAATATAATATACATATAAAGATTATTTAAAGATAATATTTCTCTATCTCTCTCTCTCTCTCTCTCGCTTTCTCTCTCTCTCTCTCTATATATATATATACACAACAACAACAACTGCCATTTGTGACGTCACCATGATGCTTGTGCCAGACTATGTGCACCTTGAGGCCACGTGAAGTGTCGAAAGCCCGCTGGCAGGGGGTCACGGGGCAGACCCAGATGCCACGGGTCGACTGACTGAGACGACTGGCTGATGGACCACCTGTGCCACTTACTGTGCCAACTTGTTGTGCTTTAGCCACCCAACGCTCCACTCGTTGTTGTGAGTGTCGCTCCTCCGCCCTCCGTTGTTGTTGGAGGGTGACTGCCTCCAACTGCCCAGTAGCGTCCTTCACGAGCCTCCTCCACAGAGGTCAATCTTGACACCACTGGTACCGGTCAGTGGCAAGTCCACTCAGCTCCAGATCCTCCTGTACCACATCAATCCACCTCCTCTCTAACCCGTGCTGCGCCCTCAATCTGGCTGAACAAAAGCTGTTTAGGCATGTGTTGGCTGGGCATGCGAGCTACATGGCCTGGCCAACGCAGCCTTGCCTGCTGGAGGAGCTCACTGATGGGACTTTGTCCAGATCTTTCAAGGATTTGTGAGCTCCTCACACAATCCAGCCTGGTTAAACCCAGGATGGATCGTAGGCAGGTCAGCCTAAATGTTTCTAACCGGCGAAGATGTTCCATTAACGGGGTCCACATTTTGCAAGCACAGAAAAGGGAGGGAACGACCATGGCCAAAAAGACCTGAAGCTTTGTGCGGAGCGACAGACCAGGTAGCTTCCACATAGCGTTACGCAACCGATGAAAAGATAATGCCGCTCGACTGATTCTGAGTGAGACCTCTGCTGCTAAACCGGAGCCGGTCATGAGCACACTGCCCAGGTATGGGAAACTCTCCACTCTCTCCACAACTGCTCTATCACCAATTGGGAGTTGGGGGGGTGGAGTGTCCGATGGTACAAAATACCCAGGCAGGTGCTTAGTTTTGGTGGGGCTGATGGTAAGGCCCCACCTCTTAGTGGCAAGCTCCAGGTTCAGCAGCAGCACCCCCAACTCCTCCTCTGAGTGAGCAGCAATTACCAGATCATCAGCATACATAACATGGTTGAGCAATAGGGAGCCATCCCTGGACCACACCCGGGCATCGATCAGCCTCCCATTGGATCTGTACCAGATGGAAATTCCTCTGGTACAGCTATTGAAGGCTTCATGAACTACGTGGTCAAAATAGATGTTAAATAATGTGGGAGCAAGAGGACATCCCTGTCGCACCCCAAGGTGTACAGAGAATGGCTCTGACTCCCGGCCACGTAGTTTTACCGGGGCCCGCTCACCATCATGAAGGTCCTTAATGATCGTGAGCAGAGGGTCAGGGACTCTGAAAGCATGAAGAACAACCCAGAGCCCAGGCCTACTGATGGTATCATAGGCCTTGACCAGGTCAATAAAGCAGAGATGTAGGTCTTGTTGGAATTCCCTACACCTCTGCTGTAGCAGACGGACAGAAAATATGGCATCCGTGCAGGACCACCCTTTCCTGAAACCATATTGGGGCTCCGCAAGCCTCTCCTCAGCGTGCCTAGCGAGGCGATATTGAATAATCCTTGCCAGGACCTTTCCCAGCACACTGAGGAGTGAGATGCCCCTCTAGTTGTTACAGTCTGTGCGGTCCCCTTTCTTAAAGAGGGGGACCACCAGGGTCCTTCCAATCCTGCGGAACCCATCCAGTGGTCCAGACTGTTGTTATGATGTCATGTAGGGCAGTCTGTGCACAAACGCCACCCTCCCTCAGCATTGAGAGAACATCTCTGCCCGGTGCCTTTCCCGGTCTCAGACTCTGGATTGCCTTCAGTACTTCCTCAACAGATAGCACCTCAGCCAACCACTCACAGAGAGTGACTTCTTCCTCCAATATTTGAGGCACCGCAGCCTCAGCAGGGTCATCCCCACTTTGTCCCACATTGTTTTCCTGGCTGAGGGATTTCCCCTCCCCCAGGACCTCACAGAAATGCTCAGCAAATCTGCAAACCTGTTCCTGGGGGTCGGAGATTGGATCACCGTTCTTTCCCCTAATGATGGTAATAGGTGTGGCGCTGCAGGTTACTTTTTTGATGTAATTAAAGAGCGTTTTGTGATCACGGGCCACTGAGGCAGACTCCATCTCCTCAGCAACCCACGTCCACCACCCATCCTTGCAGCGCCTCACGGCTCTCCGAACCTCCAAGCGAAGGCTGTGGTAAGACTCCTCATTCTCTGATGTGGGATGCTGTAGCCGATGAGAATGGGTCTGTCGCTTTTTCTCAGCCAGCTTTAACACCTCCTCTGTCAGCCAGGGTCTCTGGGGAGGTCTGGGCCGTGTACCTAAAGCAGCCATTGCAGCTATATGAGCCACAGTCCTAAACCTCGCCCATTTCCCCTCGACATCTGGAGGATTGGGGGACGATGCAAAACCCAGCCGCAAGTGATGATGAAATTCTCGCTTGCAACTTTCATCAGCTAGCTGAGACCATGCCACTAAGGGTTTGAATGGGGACCTGGGTATACACCCACCACCGGAGTGGAAGAATGGCAGGCACATCTTACAGATGACAAGTTGATGGTCAGTGGTCAGATCAGCTCCACGGTAGGTCCTGGTGTCAAGGACATGTGCCTGCAACCGCTGTTCCATCACTATGTAGTCCAGCAGATGTTCTTGCTTGGACCCGGCATGCATCCATGATGTAGTGTGGATGCACCGATGCCGGAACAGCATGTTGGTAATTAAAAACCCATGGGCTGCACAAAAATCTAGCAGCCTCCTGCTGTTGTTATTGAGCTGATCTGGCCCATTCCTTCCAATCACTCCAGACCAGGTGCCAGCATCCTGGCCAACTCGGGCATTGAAGTCACCCAACAAGATAACTCTATCCCGAGGGGCCATTTTAGCTAGCACCTGTGACAGGACGTCATAGAAGGCATCTGACTCATCGGCCTTGCCTGCATCCCTCCACAGATGTTCGTCTTCAGTGGGGGCATAAGTAACCATGACCACCACTCCTCACCTCTGGTTGATGGGAAGGTGAGCCCAAAGTATCCTGGGGCTTACAGCTTCCCACACCTCATTGCCATGCTCCCATGCTCCCTGTTGTTTGGCAGTCTCCTGCCCTGAGTAGAGGACTGTCCACCCCTCATGGTGGCAGGAGCCAGAGCCGGTCCACCGGACCTCCTGAATACCACAGAGATCCAGGCGGTACCGGTCCAGCTCCTGACAGAGGAGTGGCAGCCTCTCTTCCGCATTGAGCGTTCTAACATTCCACGTGGCCATCCGAAGTGGTTTTTTGTTGTTTCTGGAGGAGCCCAGAGGGTAAGAATTCAGTCTCCTGGCTCTGCCAAATGGGGTTTGGCCAGGAGACGTCATAGACGCCTGTCCCCCCGGGACCTCTGGCACAAGCTTAATAAGTTCTTTACATCATAGTTTAGTGGTATTTAATTGAAGGTGGAGGGGTTTTCCAGCCCCTCGCACCCGTCCAGAGCCCCCATTTGGCCGCTGTGGTGGTTACAAATGCCATAAGGGGAAAGGCCAATTGGAATTGGACGTCCCCCCACAGCACTGTCCACGACAGCTTTGCCCGTCCGGCACCACGAGGAGGTAGGGGGTTGTTTGCAAGACTATATATATATATATATATATATATATATATATATATATATATATATATATACACACACACACACACACACACACACACACACACACGCACACACACTGGTGGCCAAAAGTTTGGAATAATGTATAGATTTTGCTGTACCAATTTATTTCCATAATAGCAAAATCTGTACATTATTCCAAACTTTTGGCCGCCACTGTATATATAATATGTCGATTTAAGGCTTTAATTTGGTGCGATTAATTATAGAAAAAAATAACATGTTAAAAAAATGTATGCCATTAATAATTTTCCTGGATCATAATATGGAATATTCCTGCCATCAGAGCAATTCAAGCTTAAAGTACCACCTGTTTTCAGCAGGGGTCAGTAAGCGAAACTCCAGCTAAATAGGCAACATGCATCATATACAGAGAACAAACCACACTTGCTTGACACTAGCGAAAGGCCAATATGGATTTGTTCTTGCTTTCAAAAACAGCTGGACAGAGCGCAGTTCTGGATGCAGGGATCTCGAGACGTGCTTTTCTAAGTTTCAAACTATGTTTAACTTGAGACAGCGACCAAAAATGCTGTGTTTATGACATGCTCAGGCAAAGCACTCAAAAAGCGCATGTGTACATTAAAATGTCCTTAGAAAAGCCCTTTTAATTCATGTGCAAAATGAATTTCTGTGGACTATACTCATCTACCACAATAATGTAATCACTGATATATAGGCTATATATATAACTGGATCACTGACAACGGTAAACTGCCAGCAGGAGGTGAAGCCACCGGAAGTGTTCAAGTGGCTATCTTGGTATGACCAAACTCATTGATAGAGCATCAATAGATGCTTCTCATTTCTGAAATTTTGTGTCCTCATTTCCTTTCCTTGCTTCCTTTCCTCACTTCCTAACTCCACCCTCTTAGGAAACAAGGAAAGGATGGAAGGAAAGAAAATGAGGACAGAGGAATCGAAGCAAAACATGTTTGTAAAATGAAATAAATATTCGTTACGAGGGAGAAGATATACGCTGATCGTGATGTCAGAGCTTTCACCTTCCCCGGTGTTCAGTCTATCAGTGCAGCACAGCAATCACCAAAGGAAGAGGCAAAACTGTCCACAAGTTGTAATGTAAGTAGGAAAAGCTGTAATATTTGCTTGTTTAGAGTGACAATCCTTACTCCCGAAAGGGAAAGGAACTTTTAAAAAGTCAGACCGGGATTTCTAAATCGCCTTAAATGCCCGGGATTTGCTTGTTTTCATATTGAAGTGCTCTCTGTAGTCATACATGGATACATGTCATAAATACGTGTTCGTTTGCCATTTAAACCTAGCATATCAGTTTAATTTGAACCAACTTTGCTTTGCGTGTCTCCCTCTCTGCGCGCCCGTTGCGCGTGTGATAGAGGTTAGAGATCAGAAGTTACAGAAATACTCAAACCAGCCCATCAGGCACCAACAATCATGCCACGGTCCAAATCACTGAGATCAAATTTTTTCCCCATTCACATTAACTTAAGCTCCTGACCCATATTTGCATGATTTTATGCACTGATTAGATAATCGCATGGATGATTGTTGGTGCCAGACGGGCTGGTTTGAGTATTTCTGTAACTGCTGATCTCCTGGTATTTTCACACACAACAGTCTGTAGAATTTACTGCGAATGGTACCAAAAACAAAAAAACATCCAGTGAGCGGCAGTTCTGCGGATGGAAATGCCTTGTTGATGAGAGAGGTCAACAGAGAATGGCCAGACTGGTTCTCAGACCGGTAAATTAGATAACAACTCTGTACAATTGTGGTGAGAAGAATAGCATCTCAGAATGCTATTCTGAGATGCGGGTTGGTGCTGTTTTGGTGGCATGAAGGGGACCTACACAATATTAGGCAGGTGGTTTTAATCTTGTGGCTGATTGGTGTATATTGATTAATTAAAGATACAATATATTGTTTGTTTTATTTCCATTTCATTGAACATAAGCCTATTATTGGCTTACAATCCACAGCAATCAGCAGTAATTACTGTTTAATTGCTGGTTTGTTAATCTGTCCAAGGCAGACTTTGTTTTCACAGGACATTTTCTTGCTTCTTTTGTGCTATTTTTGTTGATTTATGTATGCATGCACCAGGCGAATGCTTTTGGAGCAACTCGCCGCATCATTTAGATTTTCATCATCTCGTGCCTTAAATGCTGCTTTTTTAGGAAGTTTTGTTTGCTTAACATATCTCAAGTCCTGCATTTTGTTTGTACTCCATCAGGCTCTGTTTAAAAGCAGGATGGGTGTTCACACACACACACACACACACACACACATATATATATATATATATATATATATATATATATATATATATATATATTGTGTCAAAGTTCAAGGAATGAGGAAGCAGCAGACGGCGAATGCAACTCAAAGGTACATTTATTCTTCACACAAAAACACGTTCGCACAGATCACATCTCAAAGACAGCAAGATCATGTAGATTTACACTCTACAATATCAGGAAGATAAGACCCTTCCTCTCTGAACATGCTACACAACTTCTTGTTCAGTCACTTGTCATAACTAGACTGGACTACTGTAACGCTCTCATTGCAGGCCTCACTGCATGTGCAATTAGGCCCCTGCAAATGATCCAGAATGCAGCAGCACATCTGGTCTTTAATCAGCCAAAGTGAGAGCATGTTACACCACTCCTTGTCTCTCTTCACTGGCTGCCGGTTGATGCATGTATCAAGTTCAAGGCTCTGATGCTGGCATACAGAACAGTCACTGGGTCTCCTCCAGCATACCTAAAATCATTTCTGCAGAGCTACACGGCCACTAGAAGCCTGCGGTCGGCTAAGGAACATTGCCTTGTTGTACCAACACAAAGAGGCACCAAAACACTTTCCCAGACTTTTGGCTTCATCATACCACGTTGGTGGAATGACCTTCCCAACTCCACCTGTGAAGCTGACTCACTTTCTGTCTTCAAAAAATTGCTAAAAACACATTTTTCCATGAGCACTTAACCAGTCACTAAATAATAGTCACGCAAATAATTGCACTTTAATCTGTTTTGAATACTATTCTGATGCTAGTGAAACTTTGTAATATGGGACTTTTCATACCACTGTCTCCTTAAGATGATTCGCTTATGTTTTCCTCTTTTGTAAGTCGCTTTGGATAAAAGTGTCTGCCAAATGAATAAATGTAAATGTAAATATATGGTGTGACTGGCAGCCACCCTGGACCTTTTATTTCCTCCGTCGCTCACTGTGGAAAAGAAACAACAATTCCCAGCAATTCATCTCAGGTGAAAACCCTTACCACTTCCTCTCTCCCAAGACTAATGCTCGACCACGCCCTCACCTCACACACACACACACACACACACACACACACACACACACACACCACACACACACACATATAAGAAAAGAAAAATGACAATATTAAATATTTAAATATAATTGTTAATATAAACTACTATTTTTGTTCAAATTCGTCATCTTTCCTCTCACTTAAGCAGCACAGACAGTAATTCATTTATTCGCTTTGGCGCCACCTCAGGTATAAGCACTTTATGTTATGCTTTCTCTGATTCCATTGTTAACTGCCCTTTCATTCAACACTGTACATTCATTCAAATTGAATCACGCCCGCTACTACAAATGACCAAGGTAAGCAAGCTTACCAAAATGAGAAAGTCAATCAGAAGCTCCTTTCAAGTTCACGTAAATAATGTGTTATTAAGCGCTTGAATGGATATCTGCAGTGAAGGCATCGATGACCTATGTGGATTTGGCAAAATTATCTTCAATAAAAAATCGAGAAAGAGAGGCTATCGAAACATCAACAAACGGGCAACTTTTACAACAAAGTGACGGAGATGTTCATTCACAAGGAGAGACGCATGGATTTTGTGTTCAAGTAAAGGTAAGTTAATGTATTTATTAAAAATCTGTGATTTTGATACTAGGTTATAGATACTAGGTCATTGTTTCTGGTTAGTCTGAGGCTATGAAATGGTGATCTGGCAATCATGTACTTCTTGTGTTATGTCTGTTTTATAGTTCTAATGTTAGGGCACAGTGTCTGTTTAAAAAAAAAAAAGCCTGTGCGTTCAGGTTAAGATTGATGTCTTTTGTGGTCAGATTAGTTAATAGCTGCTGTCCATTCCAGTGGTTCTAAAATGTGGGATGAGTGATGTGTGAGGCCTATGATGTTGAAACTACTGTATTAACTGGCAATCTTTTTTCTTTTTCTTTTTGTTGTATGTCAAAACAAGCTCTTCTGGCACTATGATTCATTGTATGATTTAATGGACATAAAGATGCTCGGCTCAATATATGACAGTCTTTAATTTGTGTGATATGAACAATATTACTGTCCTGAATTAAAACAATTTGGTCATTAAGTTCGGCACTGTGACAATTGTTTCCATTGACTGATGAGTTCTAAGGCAATCATACACGTCAATAACCTTTCCGTGAGATTACGCTCACCCGTATAACATGTTTAGGGCACAGCGTTTAATAATGTGTATTAAAACTCTTTAATGCTTGCCTAGTCTCAATGCCCACGGCACGTGCCTGATATATATAAATTTTATATATATATACACACACACACAGTACTGTGCAAAAGTTTTAGGCAGTTGTTAAAAATGTTGCATAGTGAGGATGTCTTAAAAATAATTCCATAAATGGTTTTCATTTATAATTAATGTCATACAAAGTCCAGTAAACAAAAAATCTAAATCAATATTTGGTGTGACCACCTTTGCCTTCAAAACAGCACCAATTCTCCTAGGTACACCTAGACACAGTTTTTCTTGGTTGGTGGCAGATAGGATGTTCCAAGCTTCCTGGAGAATTTGCCACAGTTATTCTATCTATTTATGCTGTCACAATTGCTTCTGTCTCTTCATGTAATCCTAGACTGACTCGATGTTCAGTAGAGGAATCTGTGGGGGACATATCATCTGTTGCTGGACTCCGTGTTCTTCTATTCTATTCTATTAGCAAAAGGAATGTTTGGGAGTCTAAAATGTATATTTACTATTGACACACTAAAGCTGAAGATATAAATAACCATCTTAAGACAAATGCTTTTGTGAAACATCTTATGTGCCTATGACTTTTGCACAGTATACATACACCGATCAGCCATAACATTAAAGAGGCCATATTAAGCTAATTTACAGGTTCATGATTTTATTTTGGGGGTCTACTAGAATAGGTTTACATGCTTTAGGAGTTCAAGATGGCGGCGAGTATGGCTGCTGCATTGCGAGCTCCGACCCAACATTGCACTTTTTTGTTTGTTTTGTCTACAGTTCTCATGTTTTTTGTCTTGGATGTTGTCTGCCTTATCGTCTACGATAGACAAACACTTTTGGACACTGGTTCTGCAATAGCACACCGAAAACCTGACTTTAAATTCCAATTTACAAACACACCAGCAGAACCCTTTGTCTGGGCAGCCCGGCCGCGGAAACACAGCCGGAAAAGGGGAAGGAGAGCCGGCGTTCTCATCAGACTAAGATGTTGCGCAAATCATCCCCCACTACTAGAAAAAACTGAGCTGGTGCTGTTCGTGATTGAGAGGGCTGACTCACAGCTGTATAAAACTCTAGTATTCTACTGGCAAATGTTCAGTCTCTGGACAACAATCTCTGCAAGCTGAGAGCGCGGATCTCTTTCCAACGAGAGATGAGGGACTGCTGCATTATCTGCCTTTCAGAAAATTGGATGTCTGCGGAGATTCCAAACTCAGCCATCAAACCTGTGGGGTTCTCCGTGCACCAAGCAGATAGAGCGAAAGACCTCTCAGGTAAAAGCAGAGATGGTGGTGTATGTTTTATGATCAACAAATCCTGGTGTGATCAGAGGAACGTACATTCTATCAAGTCTTTCTCCTCTCCTGATCTGGAATTTCTCATGCTTCTGTGTCGGCCATTCTGGCTACCGAGGGAATTCACAGCTGTGTACATCCCGCCACAAGCCGACACAGACCGGGCACTCAAGGAACTGTATGAGAGTATAAGTGAACAGGAAACTGTGCACCCTGAGGCCGCGTTCATTGTGACCGGGGATTTTAACAAAGCCAATTTCAAATCAATTGCACCGAAATACTTCCAACACATCAGTTTCAACACACGAGGGGACCGGATTTTGGACCATTGCTTCTCTCCCTTCCGGGATGGCTACAGATCCCTCCCCCACCCACCATTTGGCAAATCAGACCAGTCTTCCGTTTTCCTTCTGCCCGCTTACAGGCAGAAACTGAAACAGGAAGCACCCGCCCTCAGAATGATCCAGTGCTGGTCGGACCAATCAGATTCTATGTTACAAGGCTGTTTTATTCATGCGGACTGGAAGATGTTCCGGTCCGCCTCTGATGACGACATCGAGGTATACGCTGATAGTGTAACGTGTTTCATCAGTAAGTGCATAGAGGACGTTGTACCAACCAAAACTATACGGATTTACCCTAACCAGAATCCGTGGATTAATAGTGATATTCGTGCGGCACTTAATACGCGGACCTCCACTTTTAATTCCGGGAACGCGGAGGAGCATAAACAAGCCAGTTATGCCCTCCGCAAAACTATCAGAGCAGCCAAACGCCAGTACAGGGACAAGATTGAAGGACAGTTCAACACCACTGACTCTAGAAGCATGTGGCAGGGAATTAATATCATCATGGACTTCAAAGGGAATAAAAACTCCGCCGTGAACACCGCTGCCTCTCTCCCGGATGAGCTAAATACTTTTAATGCACGTTTCGAGGGAAATAACACCGCCCTTGCGGAGAGAGCTCTCGCGGCCGAAGCTACAGAGGTTAGTTCGCTCTCCTTTTCTGTAGCGGATGTAACCTGATCCTTCCGACGGGTGAATATCCGTAAAGCCGTGGGTCCAGACAGCATTCCGGGCCGCGTCATCAGAGTGTGCGCGAACCAATTGGCTGGTGTTTTTACGGACATTTTCAATCTTTCCCTCTCCTTGTCTGTGGTCCCCACATGCTTTAAAATGTCCACTATTGTGTCTGTACCAAAGCAATCCAAAATCATTTGCTTAAATGACTGGCGTCCTGTTGCTCTGAACCCATCATCAGCAAATGCTTTGAGAGACTAATCAGAGATTACATCTGCCCTGTGCTGCCTCCCTCACTGGACTCACTGCACTCACTGCAGTTTGCATACTGCAACAACCGCTCCACTGATGATGCCATTGCATCAACACTCCACACTGCTCTCTCCAACCTGGAAAAAAGAAACACATATGTGAGAATGCTGTTTGAAGACTACAGCTCAGCATTCAACACCATAGTGCCCTCCAAGCTTGATGAGAAACTCCGGGCTCTGGTCTTAAACAGCTTGCTGTGCATCTGGATCCTGGACTTCCTGTCAAGCAGATGCCAGGTGGTTAGAATGGGCAGCAACATCTCCTCATCACTGACCCTCAACACTGGAGCCCCGCAGGGCTGTATTCTCAGCCCACTCCTGTATTCCCTGTACACACATGCCTGTGTGGCAACACATAGCCCCAGTGCCATCATTAAGTTTGCTGATGATACGACATTGGTAGGTCTGATCACTGACAATGATGAATCAGCCTACAGAGAGGAAGTGCACACTCTGACACGCTGGTGTCAGGAGCACAACTTCTCCCTCAATGTCAGTAAGACCAAGGAGCTTGTGGTGGACTTCAGGAGAATGACCAAAGAGCACCAGTGGAGAGAGTCAGCAGCTTCAAGTTCCTCGGTGTCCACATTACAGAGGAACTCATATGGTCCATCCACACTGAGGCCGTTGTGAAGAAGGCTCACCAGCGCCTCTTCTTCCTGAGATGGCTGAGGAAGTTTGGAATGAACCACCACATCCTCACACTGTTCTACACCAGCACTGTTGAGAGCATCCTGACTGGCTGCATCACTGCCTGGTATGGCAACAGCACCACCCTCAACCACAAAGCCCTGAAAAGGGTGGTGCAAACTGCCAGACACATCATCGGAGGTGAGCTTCCCTCCCTCCAGGACATATATACCAGGTGGTGTGTGATAAAAGCTCGGAGGATCATCAGAGACTCCAGCCACCCAAGCCATGGGCTGCTCTCACTGCTACCATCAGGCAGGCGGTATCGCACCAGCTGACTTCATGACAGATTCTTCCCCCAAGCAATCAGACTTTGGAACTCTTGATCTCTCACGATCAATATACATCAGCACTGCACTTTATTAATCTTATAATCTTATATCTCACACTGGACTGTTATAAATATATTCTCTCCTGACAACACACTGGCAACTGACTATCAACCGACAGCCTGAATGTCAATACAGCACAATACAACATACTGTATATTTTATATATTCTATTTTTATTGTATACTCTGTATTCTATATTGTGTGTATTGTATACTGTACATTGTATATTATTATTTGTATATTGTGTTGTCTAATTATGTGTATATTAGATATGTAATTTATGTTGTGTAAAACTGATGTTTATTGTATTGTATATGTCTAATCACTGTCATGACTGCTATGTTGCTCGGAACTGCACCCAAGACTTTCACCCACTGTTGCACTTATGTATATGGTTGTGTGACAATAAAGTGATTTGATTTGATTAATGTTCAAAAAACACATTATTTTTCTCATACTGTACATTTCTGCTAAACCTATTTTCATGCTCTGGCTCAAACATTCTGATTTAGGTCCTGTCTCTTTAAAGCCCCCCTTTCCAAAAAGCCCAGTCTGCTCTGATTGGTCAGCTGGCCTTGTCTGTTGTGATTGGTCAACCGTGTAGAGCATGTGTCAGAAATGTAATGCCCCTTACCGTAACTGAGTTTCAGGCTTCCTTAACAGCTGTAAACATTATTGTAACTATGGTAACAGTGGTGTCGGTTTTTGCCGTACCAGCTCTAGCCTGAGTCCGATAATGAAAGTTTGGAAGAACAAGCTGATCGACCCAAATCACCTTCGCAAGCACTTTGAGCAGGACATTTCACAGTGGTAAGTTTTCATTTTGTAGCTTTCTTACAAGTACACTGTTGATTATTGTGAACCTAACAAAGCTTCAAGTAAAAGACACATACTGCATCTAAGCTAGTCAGCTTTTGTTGGAATGGGTGTAGCCGAACTTTTTTCATCAGAGCTAACAGAGAACAGAGGCTTACTACCGGTTATTGAGCAAGTTAGTCGTGGATGACTGATAGCGGCCATAACATTACAGCTTGTAATTATATAATTATAAAAGACTCTTGAGATCGACCATTTTGTTATAAAGTTTTAGGTAAAAGCCATCCCACAGCTGAATAGTAAACCCTTACCAAAACAATAGCATTACATAGCAAGTTAGCCGAGTACTACCGTGGATTGCAGATGTAAAATTACCGTTTGTAAAAATAAATCCATCTCCGCATTTAATCACTATTCATGATAGTAAGAACGACAAACAATCTGTATAATTCTAAACAATTGTAGGTAAAAGTGGGCCCGCAGCTGATTAGCAAAACTATTTCAACACAATAACATTAGCTAGCAGGTTAGCAGAGGCCTACAGCTGTGCACTGGGTGTACACTGTAGCTATATTTCATTAATTGGCTCTATCACTCTACTATCTCCATTGCACCAATAGCTGGTGTGTGGTGAGCGTTCTGACGCACTATGGCTGCCGTCACATCATCCAGGTGGATGCTGCACACTGGTGATGGTTGAGGAGAGTTCCCTGTTCACTGTGTAAAGCGCTTTGAGTGTAGTGTCAGAAAAAGCCCTATATAAATGTAACATTCATTCATTCATTCATTCATTCATACAATACAAAACTCTGCATTTGAACTCTCGGTAGCAGATAAATCCACAAATAATCAAGCATACTTACAAGTTGTGATCCTGAAGCGCCAGATTGTCCCAACAAAGTGGGAACTACACCATCTTTCAGGAGTAACTGACTTGAAAATCTGGCATTGATTGTGGTTGTACTGCTAAATAATTAAAATAAATTTTAACCACTGATTCTTCAATTCCACAGATACGTTTGTTTGAGGGTGGGCCAAAGTAGCCGTTAGGCGGGCATTATGCAAATGTGTTACATAGTGATGTAGATCCTTTACGGAAGAAATGGCTGGACTACAATCCAGCGTTTCTTGTAGTTCTTGAGCAGTGTTGTTTGTGGGAGAGAATAACTCCTTTTTGTGTGGACTTTGTGCTTTGTAAATTTGCAGACATTTTACATGCACAAACAGCTATATTACACACTTAAGGAAAGGTAAAATCCCAAAAGCATTATAGGGCCTCTTTAAAACCACCCGCCTAATATTGTGTAGGTCCCCTTTGTGCCGCCAAAACAGCGCCAACCCGCATCTCAGTATAGCAGATGATATTCTTCTCACCACAATTGAACAGAGTGGTTATCTGAGTTACCGTAGACCAGGGCTCTTAAACTACTTTCTTGTGGGGGCCAGATTATCCAGATGAAAACTTTGTGGGGGTCAACATTTTCAGTATTCATCTTACCTAGCACTTTCGCTGCAAGTAACATGTAAACACTTAAAAAAAAAACCTGTAATACTGTGCATTTTATTCATATTAAAATAGTCACAGGGTATACTGTATATTGAATTATAATTTTTTGAAGGTCTGGCCTGAAAAATAAATATGACTTATACTCTTAACTAACAAATAATTTTTGATCAACTTTACTTTGAAAAAAAGAAGAATTTGTTTTAGCGCTATTGTTTACAAATTATGAAAACCGAGGAGAAATATTTAAATCTGCAAAAGCCCTCTCTCAGTATCAACCCACATATGAAAACAATGGTCATATAGAAATGTCATGTTTACTTAAGAATGCATTTAAATGTAATTTTCTTTTTAAAAAAAAAAAAAAAGATAAAATGTCTATTCTTCCATTTTATCTATAAAGTATCATGCTGTTCTGATTCTGATTCTGATATTCAGTGAGGAAAATGTGTCCTGCAAATATTGTGAATTTGCACACAATAGCCAGTGCAGGAGCCAGAAATTGTGCAGATAATCACTGGCAAAAGAAGAAAAAACTGAGCTGGTGCTGTTCGTGATTGAGAGGGCTGACTCACAGCTGTATAAAACCAAATATAATCAGGACATTTACAGGTTCAGTTTCACGTATCACTGTACGAGCACTACCGACCCTGAACTGATAAGACAGACCCCTTTGACACATCAAGAATAGTGAATAAAAGTGAACTTTTCAGCACATTTTCATTGGACGTTCGGTTTTCATAATCGATTTCTCTTTTGTTGCCTAAGATGTACCTATGTGCTGATAACATTTCTGTAACAACTGCGGTGATCTTTTTTTTACATCTGAGATTTGACTGCACTCCACACAACTAAGCAGTTTATATAAATACATTTGATAAAATAGACGTAATCAAATGCTCACCTAAACGGTGTGATCCACGTTTAGCAAAGCAGTGTAACTAAACTATTGCCAGAAAAGTTTGAACATGCACTCCAGTCTGGACAACTGATGATGGATGAATGCTGTTGCACATGCCAATGAGCACTGTTAAACCAGTCTTTCTAGCAAATCAGTCCACTAGTGGCCATCTTTGGCTCCCGGGAGGCTATTTCCAGTCATGCCAGTGCAGCTCCTATCTACTTGAACAGGATAGCACCAAAAGTTCAAAAACGGTTTTGATCTCAAAAGATTATGATCAAAGAACATATTTCAAATCAGCAGTAAAATCTGACATCGCTGGTATCATAAATTGGGCTTCTTTACCTCAGATTACCCTAAAAATACAATTTTCCTGGCTTGCATAGCTAATATGCATGCACGTTCTCGAGATGATTGACAGGTGATGTCTGTATCTAAACGGTGATTGGCTCTTTTCTGTAAGACGGGACTTCCTTTCAACATCCATTGACCATTGGGTGCTAGAGCTTCTTGGTTGGGTGTTCCAATTTCTCTCATTAATTTTTAATAGAAATGGCCTGTCTCTGCTAAAAAGTCTCTGGTTAAACTCACTGTAAAGTTCTCAGCACAGGGTGGAAAGGAGGGAGTTGGTGTTGCAGTCCACGTGAGTGTTATTTTATTCTCAAGGTTTTATTTAAACTTTGTTTTCCAACAAAACTTTAGTTCACACACATCAGCTTCAGTGATAACAGTCAACATAAACTCATCAGATTCAAAGTAAACAGCTTTACAACATACAGCTCCAGTTTGGGTTGGATGTGCGTGACTCGGACTCTCTCTCCCTGCCTGGCATTCCGCCGGCCTTTTAAAGCCTGTCTCCACCGTCACTGAAATGAGACACAGGTGTTTAGAGTCAGTAATCAGCAGGTGATGGCTCTTACCACTTCTTCTCTCCCCCCTGACAGACACATGACCACGTCCCCCTCCACACTCACCGTTGATTGCTGAGGCTCGCGCCTGCAGTTTTGCACAAAGAGCGCTCTGGTATTTCAGATGGCGAGGCAATTTTATAAAAAAATCAATCAGAGGGCCAGACAAAAATTATTGGCAGGCCGGATTTGGCCAGCGGGCCACAAATTGACTAGCCCTGCTGCAGACTTTGTCAGTTCGAACCAGTCTGGCCATTTGCTGTTGACCTCTATCATTAACAAGGTGTTTCCATCTGCAGAACTGCCGCTCACTGAATGGTTTTTTTTGTTTTTGGCACCATTCGGAGTAAATTCTACAGACTGTTCTGCATGAAAATCCCAGGAGATCAACAGTTACAGAAATACTCAAACCAGCCCATCTGGCACCAACAATCATCCATGTGATTATCTAATCATCCAATCGTGTGGCAGCAGTGCAGTGCATAAAATCATGCAGACATGGGCTAGGAGCTTCAGTTAATGTTCACATCAACCATCAGAATGGGGAAAAAATGTGATCTCAGTGATTTGGAGCATGGCATGATTGTTGGTGCCAGATGGGCTGGTTTGAGTATTTCTGTAACTGCTGATCTCCTGGGATTATCACGCACAACAGTCTCTAGAATTTACTCCGAATGGTGCCAAAAACAAGAAAACATCCAGTGAGCGGCAGTTCTGTAGACGGAAATGCCTTGTTGATGAGAGAGGTCAGCAGAGAATGGCCAGACTGGTTTGAACTGACAAAGTCTATGGTAACTCAGATAGCCACTCTGTACAACTGTGGTGAGAAGAATAGCATTTCAGAATGCTATTCTGAGATGCGGGTTGGCACTGTTTTGGCGGCACGAGGGGGACCTACACAATATTAGGCAGGTGGTTTTAATGTTGTGGCTGATCGGTGTATATATATTTATATATATATATATATATATATATATATATATATGTATATATGTATGTATATATATATGTATATATGTATGTATATATATATATGTTGGGATTTAAACACGGGTCCCCTTGTTGGCTAAGACTTACATTTATTAAAAAACATACAAACTTCAGAAATTTCATCATTTTCAATCCTTCAGAAATTTTCTTCAATTTTACTAGAAAATGTCTTCCTGCTGTATTGAAACATGATTATTCATGAAATAATTGAATAGCTAATATATATTCATATGAAATATATAAATAGTTTTGTGTTTAAATAACAAATAATGTTGACTGGAGCATGTAATTCTACAAGCCATTGTAATTGTGTGGTTACTAAACGTTTGCAAGCATGCTTGTGCTTCAGTAATTTGAGATATGATTGTTAAACAGAATTTAAAAAATTATATTTTCCAAGCTTTTCTAATAAAAACTCTGGATAACCCTCCCTAAACGTTAGTGTTTGGCAATTTCGATGCATCATGGTTGTAAAACCAATTGCTAGTCTTATGGGCAAATGTAGGTTTTTACAGTGATCACGAAGAGAAGTAAATTAATTTGTGACTCAATATTTGAGGAAGATATGTTTGAATTACTCATAGTTTTATATGTAGTTGCTCAGTCTTTATAAGCATAAATTTATCAAGCAGTTAACCGCTTGTTATTGTAACAGTAACAACAGAACAATGCTACATACTGGAGTTAAAATGTCATGGTCATATTTGCTGGGAAGAGTATGGTAAGAGGTTACCAGATTTTTATTTAATGCACTTTCACTCATTAATGAGCTGGTTACATATCACCATGGAGGACCAGATTAATTAAAAACCACAGACAGTTGATTACAGGAAAATTACTTGCAGATATCCCATCAGCCTATGAGACTCAAAGCCAATGTTCCGATGAGCTGAATTACACTACTATTGATCACTCGCAGTAAAATTAGACTGTGATTGCTCCAGCTTGCCTACAATGTAATTGTTTAAGATGGAGCAAATCGTACAAACAACGGGTATTCTGGCACTAAATGACAAACATGTGAAAGTAATTTGCGGGACACTTTGCTCCCTACTGAGATGTATCTAAATGTAGCTCTCAGTGTAGAAAAAAGTTTGGAGACTTGTTTTTTTTAAACATGTAATACTGCACCCCACCATAAAAATGCATACTTTAAATAACAGTTAACTTCTTTGTTTTTAAGTGTTAAAGCTTACAGTACCATCCGTTTTGCATGGCATAACATTAACAAACTAGCTTTAATCAAACTAAAAATAAAATAAACTAGATGTCATTATTTTCAAGCTCATGTTCCATGATTTAAAAGTGTAAGAAAAAAAAAAATACATTTTTGGAGGAAATACTATTGAAAGAATAAGGAGTCTACCACATAAGTCCTGTTAACATTTGGCCTTATTATCACATTTATTTCAATATTCGCTGACAGTGGTATGATGTTGAACCAGATGAACCTGATGATGTAAGTCACAGTGTGCCTTTAAATAGTAGCTTTTTGTTGCTAATGTCCTTGTTATAATAAGATGTGTCAGAAACCAGTACAATTAGGTTGACAGATTGTAGTAATGTTTATTACCAAACCTCAAATAATCTTCATGTGTGGTTTTTCAATATATAGTTGCACCATTAGTATGTTTCTTGTCCTGTGCCATCTGTAAATTTATCAGGGCAGGGCAGAGAAAGCCCTGAGAAACAGAAACTAGCTTTGGTCAAAAGTTGCTGAAACAGAAAAAAGGCAGAGGCCCAAAACAACGGCCAATGCCAAAATAATACCAGTGACTCATAGTTGCCTTCAAGCCATGTTGCCATTCTTCTCCTGCTTCAACATGTAGTCTGGTCTACCTGCAATGAACTTTAATTAAACACATTATATATAGAGACTACACAATCTCCACCACCTTGTTTTCTAGAAACATTGAAACATTGAAACTGAAAGTTGTGATATTCTTAAAAATGCTATTTTATGCTGTAAGCACATTGTAAAAAAGTGAATGCCTGCAATTGTTACATAAAGGAGTAATTTCTGACCTAACCCTAAAACACTACTTTTGTTGGGGTAACCTAATATAGTCACATTAATTAACATAAACATATTAAAGGTGAAGTGTATATTTTCTTTGCCACTAAAGCATCACCAAATGGATTTGCAAAAATAAACATTGTTTACAAACAAACAGCTTTCCAGATTACTTCCACCATCTGCAGTTGATCGAACAAACAAATGTTCTCACCCCAAACTCACACTCACTAGCTGGGTTTCCATCCATGTTTTTTTTAATGCAATATATTGCGATAAATGCGATATCATTTCCCCAGAAGTGCCAATTTTGTTTTGTTAAACACATGGATTGGAAATACTGCTTTATTCGCAAATTGTTTTTGCGATATTCAGATTTTTTGCATAAATTAAATTCACGACTTTGATGGAAACATGACTAATGTTGCTGTTTTGGGTGGTAGGGAGGCTCAAACAAAAAGAGCAATATTTTTGATAGCGCTTTAGAGGCTTACCTTTAGTTTTCTCTGCATATAAGATGGGACAGTAGAACGTGTATATATATATATATATATATATATATATATATATATACAGTTGCAGTCAAAATTATTCAACCCTCCTGACCAGCAATACATTCTGTTGATGTGAATTAAAAAACATCAACTAAAACCTCAGTAGACAGTCAAAGTAAGTTTTTAATACACATTTGAGTGATTTTGAGAACAAAGAGTTCAGTTTACCCAAATTTTAAAATAAAAAATAACTAATTCTCTCCACAAATGTCATGTCAAAAATATTCAACCCCCAAAGTCAATAATATGTGGAGCATCCTTTATCCTTAATAGCAGCAAATAAATGTTTCAGGTAAGTGTTCTCAGGCTTCGGACACCTCTCTATTAGAATTTTTACACTTTTCTCATGAGCAAAAGCTTCCAGCTCATTGAAATTCTTTGGTTTCTGTGCTGCGACTGCTTCCTTGAAATCCCAACAAAGGTTTGCAATGGGATTTTAATGATGGACTGAAAGGGCCATTTAAGGACATTCCACGACCTATCCTTGAACCAGATTTTGGACAACTTGGATGTATCCTTGGTGTTATTGTCATGCTGGAAAGTCCAGTGATCACCGAGCTTCAATTTACACACTGAAGGCATCACATTTTTCATGCCAAAATGGCCTGATACCGGAAAGAATCCATGGTGTCAGTCACATAGTCAGCACAGCCGTTTCCTGCAGCCGCAAAACACCCCCATAACAGGACTGACCCACCTCCATGCTTAACTGTGGGGATGGTGTCGTTCTTGTCATCACCTTGTCATCTTACTCCAGATGTGCTGCTGACCCATGGGTCTAAAATTCATTTTCAGTTTAGTGTCATACGTCTATAAAACCTTCTTCCCGGACTCCACAGGTCTTTCCTAATTACTTCTTGAATATTCAACATTTCCTTTGGTGAAGTTTTGCTTTCTTCCACACCCCAAGAATGTTGCTGTTGTACCATATTTAAAAAAATGTATGAATGGTGCTGCCAACTTTGTCTATTGGAAATTGAAGTGCCTTGGAAATGTACTTTTAGCCATGATCTTTTAACTTTTGAGACAGCTTATTTTTAATTGCATTTTTTGCATAGAAATACATTTTTGCTTACAATGCTAACTTAAATTTTAAAACTTAAATAAGTGCCATTGCAGATTGATGACTTAATTTTGTTATAAAACTATTACTTGTATAGCCTTACATATTTAAGAAACAGCTACATGCAATAGGGGTTGAATAATTATGACATGGCTGTATTTTTTAAAAATCCTGCTATTTACAAATATTAGGTTATATATTCACACTATGACTTTGAATGTGTCACTCAACTGATATAGATGTAAAGTTTAAAAATTCTGGGTCATCAGAAAAGCTCACCTTTGTAAATCCTTACTGTCTTGGGGGGGTTTAATAATTTTGATTGCAACTGTATGTATATATATATATATATATATATATATATATATATATATACACATGGTATATATAAAGTTAAACATTTTATCTTTAAATAATGTTTTTTGACTTGTATAAACCTGTCAACTTCAACGTTAGCTGTTAAAATATTTTTAGTTACAGTACCTGACAAAAATGTGTTGCAGTATAATCTACCAAAAAAATAAATACATAAAAAATTGTCCTTCTTTTATCTTTTTGTAGGAATCTTTTTACTGGACATCTCCAGTAAAATAGGGCAGGAGTGACTTCAGCAGATGTCTTTGGTTTCCCTCCCAGAGTGGGGTGGGAGCTGTTTTATACGTGCAATGTGGGAAAAGGAACGGCTAAATACAATCCATGATTCCTCCATTACACAAATAAAAAAATCTGTCTCCCTGAAACAATACCTGGGAAGTCCATTGAAAATGGCTCTATTGTACAAACCAAGTAAAATGTGGGCGCCTCGAATTTTGGCCAATTCAAATTCTCCTGTTCTATGACAGGATTGTTATTTAGGCAACACGTTGCAAGTCTTAAAACAAGTGTTTGGGTATTGTTGTGCCAAGACCAGCCATCAATTTGCTGAGTGAAGCTGGAGCAGAATGCCAATTCAAACACAGTGGAGGAGCAGTAATATTCTCAGCACTTTTAGTGCTTAGGTCTCATTGAGCTGAGTGAAAGCAGGATGGATAGTGTTATGTAACCACAGTCCGTTCCAGTTTGTTCGTGTCAACCAAAACAGACAGCAGCGGCTTCGAAAGGAGCAAGCAGTCCAGAATGCAAAATTAGACTGGCAAATCTTTGAAAACAGTTAAATGAATCCTTTGTTTGAGCATATGGCAGGATGCACAGCGCTTTCTACAATTTATCCAGATGGTGAACACGTTCTTTCCTGCTGCTGTCACCCTCTCCCTTTTTTTCTATGGTAAGGTGATCTGCACCAGGAGTCCCAGCTATATCTGTCTGTTTGGCATTATATTATTTCAGTAGTGCAGTGCCTTGATCTAAACTCCACCACTTGCAGTTAAAAACCACCTTTATTCCATTTGGCAAAGGCCTGTATGCATATAGTACACAGACCAACCACAAAAGAAGGATACAAAATGTGTCTCAGGGTAATCCTAACAACTGCAATCCATTATTGCTAAATACGCTATTGATTTGGACCTACAGATCTATGCATGTTTGTGTGTGAGCATGCATGTGTCTGTGTGTGAGTGTGTGTAAACAGCTGCTCTTGTGACACATTGGCATTCCTGCCAATATCTGTCAGTATATAACTCTGAAAATAAATCCTAGGCTTTCAGCTGTCTCAGCCCACACAGAGGAAATTTGAAATCACACAGCAGTTTTAGATAAGAAAGTCACACAGCTCAGTTCCTGCCAGATCTGCCAGCCAAAAAACTGCCCGGGCTATAGATGCTGTCCATACTTGCCTTTTTGTTGCATCTATATCAATATTTAGGGAAGGTGTTGGCTGCTCCTTGTAGTTTTAAGTATGAGAGATACTGAGTAAATGGCTGAAGAATTAAGCATCTCTGCTTATTGCTATACAGTAAGATAGAAAGCAACGTATTCAATCAGCAGCATGGGTCAGGTTTTCAAATTTTAACAGATGATGAATGTCAACTTTGTCCTAGTGTACACTTTATGTGAAGCTTTGACCTCAGAAGGTTTTGCAGATATAGACTACAGTATATGCAGCAAAATCTGCTGCAACTTGCTTGTGAATTTTTGAATTGACCTTAAAGGGATAGTTCACACAAAAATGAAAATTCTGCCAAAGTTGTTCCAAACTTGTATGACTTTTTTTCTTCATACCTATTACATCATCTAAAGGCGTCCTTTTGCACCTGCAAATCCTTTGACACAATGCAGCTGAATGACAAAGAGGTGAAGCCTTCAATCTCATTTAGGCAACTGTCAACCAACGAGGCTCCCAAACAAAAAGCAGAAGAAAATAAAATTCTTTAAAGGCATCCAATGGAACCATAAGAGGAAACAGCACAAGAAAGAGGAGGGGAGAGAAAGTTTGTGTGAGATAAGATTGTGCGTGTGTGTTTGAGAAAGAGAAGAGATGAACATAGGCAAGCTTTGCCACTGAAAGCAGCTCATCCCTCTCTGTGTCTTACCCTTTCACCAACCTTTGCCAAACAAAGAAATTGTGACTTATGAATGTTCATTTGAGCCGCACCGACATTGATTAAAATGACAGATATGTGTTCAGTTAAGCTAATGCTCCTCTTCATATCCTCTCAACTTTGGTTTCATACCATGAATAACACCAACAGATGAAATCAGAATATGAACTGTATTTTTTGTCAGGCCTAACTGACTTAAGTAAGGGGATGAATTTCAGGTGAAATATGCAAAAATGAATGTGAAAAAAAAGAAGAGGATTGGGCCTATCAAAAGTGGGTCATTCCAGGCTTTGTTAAGAAATAATGTGGAAAATATGGGATAGTTAATCCAAAAATTAAAATTCTGTCTTCATTTACTCAACCATAGATTGTTCCAAACTGTACAAATTCAATTATATTTTATCTAGCATATGTTTTTTTTTAATTCACAGACATTATGAATTATTTTGCTTCTATATAGAAGCACATGTTAGACCAACAATATATCCCCCAAATGTTGTCCCAGCCAGCCTAACAGAGCTGTCTGAACAAATAATTTAATATTGAACAATGTTGCTTATTTGCAAGATCAGCCATATACAGTATATGTGTATATTTGGTATCTTTCTCTTTTCTGACTGCCGTAATCCAATGCTCTCCTTTTTTCTTTTTTTTTTATCTTTTGGAAAGTTGTGGAAACACAATGATGGATATTTGTTTTTAATTATTATTTTACTGTTGAAGCAAATGGGAATGCAAAAATAATATTTGCTGTGGTCTACCATTCACCACTATAGCAGTTTACCCCACTGTAGTTTACTTCCGCATAGCAAACCCGGAAATGTGAAAAGGGTCTTTTGAGTCAACTCAATGATTTAAACTTTAAATGTCAAGGTGTGTATCAAGCGCTATGGCAGATCTAAATCAGTTTTCTGATATCAGCATCTAAATTTGTAGAACCAAATCTGTAATTGTAAGTGAGCACCATCTCTTTTATTTTGGACTGATTTTAGTGGAGGAACCTCTGTATATACCCCGAGCCCATACCCCACCTCTCGCAAACAGTGGAAAGTGCTTTGTCAGACACCTGGGATATGACTCAAGTGGACTGACCCTCTCTTGTCAATGAAAGTTGGAAGAAGTACAGACAGGCCCAGAGAATCTGCAGACTATTTTCTAATTTTCTGTGCTGATTTTGAGGGAAAATTTGTGGAATTCTGTGGAATGGATTTAAACATGGTAAAAAGTGAAACACTGTAATATACTACACTTGAATTAGTAGCTAAAAGCATAATCAAAATAGACAAAATAGTTAATAAATGAACATACAAGGGTCAGGGGATGTTTTAAAAAAAAAACTCTTTGGAAACCCTGCACTTTAATGTGTAAACATGGTCTTCTTAGTCTTTTTGTAGTCCTGTAGTTGATAATCTACTCTGTTATCCTTACTGGATAGAGCAGCATGTCTAATTTGAAATGATAGTCCATGTGGTGTGACCAAAGAGGAAGTTACAATATGGAGGGGACAATACGGTGGCAAGCCAGAATTTGTGGGCAGCTTCTATAAGAAGTGCAATGACTGATTAACATCTGATTCATTAATCTACTAACCTACTGCAATTATTTGGGCAGTATATTATCAGTAATTAAGCAAGAGCAAAGATAATTGGATAACTTTTTAGAAAATTGTTTAAATGAAAGCTTTGAAATCCTACCTTAGGCATCTTTGACCTGTCAGCACTCATTTCCCAAGTCAATTGCATTTCTAACTGAATCAAGTCTTACAGGCTTACATTTAAATCAGAAGGATGAGTAAGCAGATGCTACATTGAAAACTAGGCTGTAAAACTGAAAATTACTTAAGAGATTTTTACATAATAAACATGAAAAAAAAAATGACATAAAAAAAAAAAACAGGCTTTTCATAAAATATTTTTGGAGAATACTGCATTCATTTAAATCCTTCTGAGGATTTTAATATACATTCTTTCTTCCTTTTTTTTTTTTTTTTTACAACAACATAAACTCATATTTCTAAAAGACATCCAGGGAGAGGCATGTTTCTTTAAAAAAAAAGTGAGACACACCATTCATAAGAAAATAATACAACAAGTTAGTAGTTGCACATCATGTATTTTCTCAACCCTGCCCACGAACCCATGTATGTCATCGGTTATAGCCCTCTGCTTTTTCAGTAAACATGATTTAGGGTCGATTTCTTTTTCACAACCCACTATGATTGTCCATGGTGAGAAATGACTCCAGTCTCTCTATATGTTTAGACAATAAGTGATAGGGCAATACCTGTAAATGGGGTGATGTATCTGTCTGGGAAAGACAGAAGCCATAATCTCAGTTTGGTTGGATTTAGAATATCTGCTCCAGTAATCCTTAACACAAAGCCTGGATGAGTGCCGTCTTTGTGTGTGTCAGAATAGCAGGCTTGCAGAACAAGCCTTGGCGTGTATTTTCTTTCTTCTTTTTTTTCTTTGTTCAGTGGTAACACTGTGGCAGGTACGGAATCTTAGGTTACAGTGGGGATATCTTCTGACAACATGGAGGTGCTGAGGGTAGTGGGTAGAGGGTGGGGTGTTGACCAAAAGGTTGGTGTGGAACATAGCAACAGTGTGCCTCCATACAACTACACTGGTGGCCATAATTTTTGAAAAATTTACAGATTTTGCTCTTATGGAAAGAAATGGGTACTTTTATTCACCAAAGTGGCATTCGACTGATCACAATGTATAGTCAGGACATTAGTATTGTGAAACATTACTATTACAATTTGAAAAAGAAAACTAAACTTAAACTACTTCAAAGAGTTCTCATCAAAAAATCCTCCACGTGCAGCAATGACAGCTTTGCAGATCCTTGGCATTCTAGCTGTCAGTTTGTTCAGATACTCAGGTGACATTTCACCCCACGCTTCCT
Source organism: Myxocyprinus asiaticus (assembly GCF_019703515.2). NCBI lineage: Eukaryota > Metazoa > Chordata > Actinopteri > Cypriniformes > Catostomidae > Myxocyprinus > Myxocyprinus asiaticus. The sequence continues at coordinate 27,028,732 of NC_059369.1, read as the reverse complement.
GTAGCACTTGCCATAGATGTGGCTGTCTTGTCGGGCACTTCTCACACACCTTACAGTCTAGCTGATCCCACAAAAGCTCAATGGGGCTAAGATCCATTACACTCTTTTCCAATTATCTGTTGTCCAATGTCTGTGTTTCTATGCCCACTCTAACCTTTTGTTTTTGTTTTTCTGTTTCAAAAGTGGCTTTTTCTTTGCAATTCTTCCCATAAGGCCTACACACCTTAGTCTACTCTTTACTGTTGTACATGAAACTGGTCTTGAGCGGGTAGAATTCAATGAAACTGTCAGCTGAGGACATGTGAGGCATCTATTTCTCAAACTAGAGACTCTGAAGTACTTATCCTCTTGAATAGTTGTACATCTGGCCTTCCACATCTCTTTCTGTTCTTGTTAGAGCCACTTGTTCTTTGTCTTTGCAGACTGTAGTGTACACCTTTGTATGAAATCTTCAGGTTTTTTTTTGGCAATTTCAAGCACTGTATAGCCTTCATTCCTCAAAACAATGATTGACTGATGAGTTTCTAGAGAAAGCTGTTTCTTTTTTTTGTTGCCATTTTTGACCTAATATTGACCTTAAGACATGCCAGTCTAATGCATACTGTGGCAACTCAAAAACAAACACAAAAACAATGTTAAGCTTCATTTAATGAACCATATAGCTTTCAACTGTGTTTGATATAATGGCAAGTGATTTTCTAGTACCAAATTAGCAATTTAGCATGATTACTCAAGGATAAGGTGTTGGAGTGATGGCTGCTGGAAATAGTGATGGTGCTGTTTTTTAAATCAGTAATATCCTGACTATACTTTGTGATCAGTTGAATGCCACTTTGGTGAATTAAAGTACCAATTTCCTTCCGAAACAGCAAAATCTGTTTATTACATCTGTACGTTACTAATAGCATGTTACGGGAGCAACCTCCAAGACACAGTTTTTGGTCATGGGGGAACCAGGAAGTAATCGCGTTCACACAAGGCTCTTTCCTACTACAGGAACTAAAGCCTATTTTAGGTACTTTTACCCAGAAACAGTACTTTTTGTCATTTTCGTATATGAGGACATATAGTGACTCTTTTTTGCTCCTACTCTGGGGTAGGTAGCTCTACCCTTATAAGAAGGACTGTGGGAGGTGTTGCAGCCTGTATGATGCACAAAGCAATGAGAAATGCAAAGAGTCGGCAGGCACAATGAGTATTTAAAGTTGTAGCTTCTAGCTTGATATTTAGTTTTATAGTGCATGGTCTTACACATTTTCAAGCACCACTGGGTGCAGTGGTTCGAATTTCGGTAAGCACAAATTTTAAACATAATATGACCAGTTTAGTAATTTTTTGCATGACTAATGAATAGTTCAAGACAAGCCACAGCAGGTTGATATGAACAGTGAAACATCCCAGTGCTGTTATACTAAATATCAGCACTCTTGAAACACCACTTGTCCAATAAAATTAGAGGTCCAGAACTAACTATTGTAATAAGAAACATGCAGTGATCATAATCTAATATTTTCAATTATTCAGTGGCGCTTTCAAAACGATAAGGTAGCTAAAATTGTCAGTGGTCCTCATGCGGATAAACATGCTGAGAGAACAAAAGAACCACAGGTGCAAGCTCATTTTACACCTTGACCTGGTTTGTCAGCTTGTCTGCTGAATTTGTGCCACTGCAAAGTGAAGTGTCAAAAGCAGCAAATCTGGGTTGGTGGGAGGAGGATTAAGGGCAGCGGTCGCAGAACAAACACAAAACTCTTTGGAGTTTGAGGGAAATTTCTGACAGAAAATTTTATTTTTCACACATTTTGAGATTTTCTTCAAAATCTAACCCATTGAAAGAGTGAATATTTGATTGATTGTGTTTAAATTTTTATGTGCTTCAGGTGCGGCAGAATGGGCCTGAATTGTAATTGGATATGTTAAAAATTTATATTTGTTTGTTGCTGTTTGGAGTGTACTTGAGCAAGGTGATATAGAAGGGGAAAAGCAGGTACAGCTGTTAAAAGACAGTATCACTCTTTAGTCACGATTTTGTGTGTTTATTTTGTGTTTTCTTTGTGTGTGTGTGTGTGTGTGTGTGTGTGTGTGTGTAAGTGTAGACATAAATGCACCTGGGGGTGTCCATACTTGCAAACCCTCTGAAAACATCAAAGCTGTGCTGGCTGAGACACAGAATACCGGCATCATTGTCACTTCAGCACCTTAGGCAGGCAGGAGGCAGTGGATGTGGAGAATAAGTCATTTGTCAGAGAGGGGCAAGTTGAAACTACAACCCCATTTGTTCCACTAGAGCAGGTTATGGATCCAGCTAATGAGAAGACACATGGTCTTACACATCTTCAAGCACACACACATTCACATGCAAACACTGACCTAGATGTGTACACACTCATACCCCCCCATGAATTTTTTTTTTTTTAATAAGCTGATTTTTCATAGTTATCAGCATATTGCTGTGTATTTAAACATGCTAATTGTCTGTGCTGGTCATTAGCAGCCTGGAACATGGTCCTTCTTAACGGCCAAATTTTGGCAGCTGTTCTCAGACCAGTTCAGTCACCTGTCAGTGCTTTTCCTTTGACATGGACATGTCTGTCTCACAGTTAACCAAACCTCATTGCTTCCACTATAGTCTCTTTGCCATCAATGGCCATCAAATTCACCCTCAATTTTAACTGTTTTAAACAAGCCTTCTGAATTTATTCAAAACATGCCTTTCCTCATTCTGCATGATTTCAATAAAACATACAGTATCCTAATTTGGCTGTATGTGGAATTTTGTGGGTGGGAAATGTCTATTTTAGCATGATTCATGAGTGTTCATTGTGGCATTATTATTTTTTTAGGCATGGCGGATGAACCGCAAACAAAGAATCTACTGTGACACATTAAAATGTGTTTTAGCCAAATGATATTCATGTTTGATGTGCATTGTGGGTCATTGTGGGTCCTGAAAACTATTAAGTTGCTTGAGAAGCATCAGAATTTAGTTCTCGGTCCACCACATTTCCATGCCGGCATCATAATGTTAATTTTACCTGTTATAGCAAAAGTATGATAGCTACAGTTGTCCATTTTCTTGCTTATAAAAGAAAGAAGAAAAGTACAATGTGGCTATTTTGCACAAATGCCACTGTTTTGGCACAAATGCTACTGTAGAATAGCATCTCCATATGTGGGATCTGGTAACTAATATCCCTCCCTTCCAAAATACAGTACACCCACATGTATACATGTGGTCACCAAATATAATTAGACACTTTTGGACATTTAATCCACACTTAAATAATATTAATTTCATTTGATTAAACAACAAAATATTAAACCAATTGACATCTGCAAACAAATTATGCTAAACCGTTTCACAGACCTATCAAGACCCATTTTTGCAATTACTTTTTAGCAACTGATCTCAATGTGATTTAGTCTTTGAGTGAAGTCAGTTACCCTCAATTTCACACTGGCGCCCTTGCAGAGTAATGTCTTGGTTACTGATGTAACCTCTGTTCCCTGATGGAGGGAAAAAGACATTGTGTTGATGTAGTGACACTAGGGGTTCGATCTTGAGAGCCCCAATCACCTTTGCTTAAAATAGAAAAGGCCAATGAAAATTGGTGAGTGGAATTTGCATGCCACTCTCCGCCCCAGACATACAGGTATAAAAGGAGATGCCGTGCATCACTCATTCAGATTTATGTTGAGGAGCCGATAGAGAGTCCCGGCCATGTCAGTGGCCGGTTCAGCGCCACAGCACAACTTCTCGTTCCCTCCATCAGGGAACAGAGGTTACATCAGTAACCAAGACGTTCTCTGTCTGTCACTCACTCAACGTTGTGTCGATGTAGTGACACTAGGGGTTCCTATAGGAAACACCGCAGGCACTGAACAATGTCACAAGGCACAGAAGAGTGGACACAGGCAAGCTGCTGCGTGCCTCGCAGCGAGCGCTCAACCACGTTGTGACCTTCCAGCGAGTTAGGTAAAGCGTCTCCCTAGTCCCGTTAAGGGAGGAGGAGGCATTTACCCAAGCAGGCTACCGGCGGTGCCTTTCTTAATTTGCTGTTAAGCAATCCCCTGCTGAGCACTTTCTAGAATAGCGCTGGGAAGTGCTCTTCCCTCTCCAGGAAGGAGAGAACTACGGAGACCACATCCTACCAGAGGGAGGTTAACATGTGGAGCATACCTCACATGGACTTACCAACGGTGAAGTACACATGTGGAATGATACCAAAGGAGGACCCTATCTACAGAGAGGGTATGCAGCACAGTGGACGAGACAGAGAAAGCTCTGATGAGGGGAAACACAGGTTTAAGGGGGAAACCGAACAGTGGAAACTCATCATACGGGATTACCAAGGGGGAATCACCACGCATGGAGCATTGAGCCTGAGCACATGGGCTCACCTGAAAAGTGGAATACCACGAGTACTGGGCCTGGTGGCGTTACTCCTCCGAGTTTGTCACCGAACAGTGCTAAGGAATTAAAGAGTTGTCCAGAGTTCACCGGTATGGGGAACTGTTGTGGACAAAAAAGTGCACATTATCACCTTTGAAAAAAGGGGAAAGGCGCAATGCAAGCGGTACACCCAACCAGCCACCTGGTCTACCTGCTGTTACCGCGTAACACTCGGGTCGAAACCGGGACTATGCTTAGGTTATAAATCCTCACAAAGGTATTGGGTGCCCAACCCCCAGCTCTGCATATGTCTGCTAGAGAGGCCCCCCTTGCCAGTGCCCAGGAGGACGCAACACCTCTAGTGGAGTGTGCCCGGACTGGTATGTGAGAAAAATGGCTAATCTCTGCTTGGAGACAGCTTTCTCTCTTGGGCACGATAAAATAAGGGCTGTAGAAGCCCAGAGGACGGAGGCACCCTCGCCCTGCATCGTAGTGGAGAGGATGCCACTGAACCAGTGCAGGCGTCTGGCCAACTGGATCACGTAGCTGAGGCGAGTCATCCTGATGAGCCACGTGAGGGGCTGGAGAGCGCTAAAAAGGCCTCCAGCCACCGCGACAGTGGCACCCCACCTGGAAGACAGCTCAGGGGGGATGTGCTACTCCGTAAGTCCGCAACGGTGGCTGGCACCCTTACCTGTTCGCCGGCTGTCTCTCGATGGAGAACGAGGAAACGGGAGGTACTCACATTCGCCTGATTGACCGGAAAGACTTCCAGCGCCTGGCCGTTGTGAGTGCTCTGGCCCAGGGAATGAGGAAACTGCTCTTTTATTGACCATGTGGGTGCCGAGGCCCAGAGGGCACTCGGCGATGTAATACTCACCACACGCTGGCCCCGGGGCGATGGTGGGGCTGGAGAGATGCCCCGGGCCAGACCGGTCAGGAGAAGTTGCCTCATCCCTGGGCGGCCCATGTCAGGACCACCTCGAAGCCCATCTGGTGTTCTTGGGGGCCGGCTGATGGGCAGGTGGAGCCGAATTCCCGCGGGAGGATCTTTTCTCTGAGGCTGGTGTGCGGACTCCGATGGGGGCCGGCACCGCAGGGGAACGGCTCTGGCGAGAAGCAGACGGGGTGTGGGACCTCGGTGGCCTGAAGGTGGCTGGGTCGCGGCGCGGCAGGGTGTGTTTAATCGCCTTGGTCTGCTTCTTCACCATCGAGAACTGATGGGCAAAATCCTCGACGGTGTCGCCAAAAAGCCCCCCTTGGGAGATGGGCACATCAAGAAAGCAGACTTACTTGGCATCATGCATCTCCACAAGGTTGAGCCACAAGTGCCACTCTTGGACCACAAGAGTGGACATCGTCCGGCCCAGGGCGTGCGCCGTGACCTTCGTCGTACGTAAGGCAATATCGGTCGCAGTGCGCAGTTCCTGCATGAGCCATGGGTCGGTCCTACCCTCGTGCAGAACTTTCAGCACCTTGGCGGACCTGCATGATAGCCATGGTGTGCAGGGTGGAAGCGGCCTGACCCACGGCCTTGTAAGCCTTTGTCATTAAATAGGAAGAGAACTTACAGGCCTTGGAAGGGAGCCTTGGTCGGTCGCACCAGGTGGCTGCGCCCTGCGGGCATAAATGCACTGCTACGGAGCGCTCTACTTGGGGAAGCCCGACATATCCCTTAGCCACTCCGCCGTCAAGGGTAGTCAGAGTGGATGAGCCGGCGAAGTGTGTACGGGCAGTAAAAGGTGCCTTCCACGACTTCGTTAGCTCCTCGTGCACTTTCGGGAAGAAAGGCACCGGGGCGGGGTGCGGCCGTGAGTCGCGTTTTGAGCCCAGAAACCAGTCATCCAGCCGCGAACACTCAGGGCAGGGTGGAGGGTTCCACTTCAGCCCAGTGTTCGCAGCCGCCCGGGCAAGCACGGCTGCCATCTCAGCGTCCGAATCATCCTGTGCTCTACCGCCCATGGGCAGGAGCTCAGAAGATTCGTCCACTTCCGATAGCAGAAGTCCACCCTCCGATGCTGCGACCAAAAGCTCATCCTCGTTGCGTGCCATGAATGACACATTAAACCCGCCCTGAGGCAGACCACCTGCATCGCTCAACAGCTCGCCTGGACAGAACGAGTGTGCTGGGGGATGGGAGGCCACAGGGCTGAGCCGGCGGAAACGCTCCCATGTCCACATCCAGATCGCCCGCGGTGCTTGCTGACACGGCCGGGTGAGCGTCAGCCCAGGACAGACCGGGTTGGGGAGCAGCTGCGGTGGCTCCTTGCTTCATGAAGAAGGAAGTGAGCCACGACCGCAACGTTCTCATGGGCATGTTCTTGCAATGAGAACACAACCCTTCCACAAAAGCCGCCTTGGCGTGCTGGCGCCCCAGACACTCAAGGCAGATTTCATGGGTATCCGAAGGAGAGAGATAACGGCCACATCCAGTAGCGCAAAAATGGAAGGACATCTTTAAATAGACGCCAAACATTTGCGCAAGCTCTTTTAGAGAAAATATACTCTTTCGAATATACTCTTTTAGCACCCGCAGACTCAGGCTGCTGAAGCACCCAGGGGAAATGTCACACTCGACCATGCGAGGGTGACCGTTGATATGCGCCGCAAAAAATCCAACAGCGTAGCAAGAGGTGAGAGGACGAACACACAAGCATTCGGGTCCGAAGAAAAAATCTGAATGAGTGGTGTACGCTATCCCCTTTTATACCCATATGTCCGGGGTGGAGAGTGGCATGCAAATTCCACTATCTATATAATCTATATCGTCTATACAGTGCATCTTTAATTATCCATTTCAGCTATGGTGGCCACCTCTTTTTTTTCTCATGATAGTTTTGTAAACGAAGCAGCCAATGAGGGTCAATCTTATTTAAAATTAGATTGAAATGTGTGCTTGTGCTAGCATTCTTTAAAATAAATTCCACTTAGTTTGATTGTTTTTATATATAAATCAAATACATTCATACATTTTTAAATGTGGCAAATACTTTTTGGAACAACTGTATATACATAGCTAATAAGTAGTACCACATGTTGTCGTAAAAAAAGTTATATAACACATGCTATAAAGACATGTATAAATAGATAATTAGCATCATGCATTACCATAATGCATTACTACTCTAAATGTCTACAGATAAAAAGCACTTCAATGTATTTTTTGCTCTGACAATATGGCAGTGATATATGTCAGCCATGAAATGTTTAATGAAGGATCAAGAGTTATGCAGGGAGAAGTGGGACAGTTTGTATGGGAGTTACTTTTCCACATTTTCCGCAAGTCTGCCATCTGACTGGCATGTCTGAGCACATTCTGCAGAAAACAAACGGTGGGGACGGGGATATAAGACAGTACATTGTCGAGAGGATTACTGTCATATCCATTTTAATATATTTCTCAAAGACATTAAATGCAGGCTACCCTCATTGGCTGCTTCGTTTACAGAACTATCCTCATGAGAAAAAAAAAGGAGGTGGCCATCATAGCTGAAATGGATAATTAAAGATGCATAGTAAAGACTGGGCCATTGCGCAAGGAAGAGTTGTGTCTGTAAGGGGAAGGAATACTATAAATGTCTCTGGCAATGTTCTGGTAAACGTCTAGAGCCGTCTCAATGGAGTGAAGGATGAGATGCATTGTGCTTTTCAATCCGGCTAAGCATAGCTGATTTTTAAATGTCATTATTTGTTCCTTCATTTAGTTGAATAGAAGACAATGACATTTAATTCAGTTTAGTTAGTCAATGCAAACCCATAGTAAAAGGCATTGCCCAAAGTATGAAGTAATATAAATATTCTAAGATTTCATGAAAGGAAAAACAATCATTGACAAGCAATACAAGACAACTGATAATTAGAGGAAATAAAGAGTCATGAAAGAAAATAACAAAATAATATATAACAAAGAGCTACCAGAATAAAAGACTGCTTTACTAATACTTTTAGTCTCACAAAAAAATATAATATGCATCTTATAATGCAAATACTAATACAAAAAAAAAATGTATTTAATTACAAATGTATTTTATATATATATATATATATATATATATATATATATATATATATATATATATATATATATATATATATATATTATAAGATCTTTTGAAATTATAAGTGTGTATTGTGATGTTCTACATGTTGAGCTCAATCTACCCTCCATGTTAGTTTAAGAGCTTGCGTCTAAAAGCCATTCATGAATGGACACATCATTAGCTTTCTGTAATAACTGACATGCCAATTTCTGCACACACATAGTATTTTATTACCTTGTAAATTCATTTATAAGTAATGAATATAGCAATTTCAGATTAATGGCAAGAAAGCTTTGGTTAAATTGTGTTCTTAAATAGCATAAATACTAATTAATAAAGTGTGTTTCAGATTTTTGTTTGATTTACTTATTCATGTGTACCAAACAAACAATAAATGAATAAATAAATAATACTTTGTAAGGCATGTGCTTTAAAATGGACTGCTTGCATTTAGTAGTATTTAGTTCATAACATGGTTTATGAGTTACAGTATCATGTTGGATAGGCTAATACAGTACATGCACTTCTGCTCCAGTCAAATTGGTTTACAAGTCTAATTAAATTGTCAAATGAGTGAATGGGTCAAAGATTACACCAAAGCACTTTTGACTCTCAAGCTTATTTCTGTGGCTACCCAAAGGTGCCATGATCTTATTTGAAATGCTAATGTTCATGAATAATTAAAATAAAATCAATGATCCATTATTCATATTGTTGACAGCTAAATTGGACTTTATTGTTTTATGCTCATTTTTGCTAATGGTATTCTAACAGAGTCTAACCCAAAAACTGCAGTCTTTGATAGGAAATACAAATGAGGGGAGAACTGAATAAAACTGCTGGGTCTCATTGTGTGAGCATCTCCCTTTTTCATTCCAAGAGTGCCGTAACTAAGCATTCGCCAAACTGCACAGAAAACATCTGATCTGTCCTCTGTTTCATTTCCACGGCCAGCTAGTTGCTCCTCTGTCTCTGTCACTCAAACACACGCAAAACTATCACAAATATGTTATTCAAATAAAAAAATAAGCACAGACAACTAATGATGACAAAAGACCTCTAGTGACACCACAAAAAGGCTCAATCAGGGTGAGCAGCATTGCAGCAATGACGGTTTTGTATGGGCGACAGCTGGTTTTGTTATAGTTGACTGAGAACAAACCCAGTTGTGCTGGAAGTGTGTTAGAAAAGACCTCGAAGTTGTCTGATTTTGGAATGACGGCACAACCATTCTATGCGGTCCATTCAGCACGGCCGGATGGATTTTCCCATCCCAGTAGTTCTCACGCTTAGTGCTGCATCTCAAATAAACCTCCTATGGATTCCTTACTTTAGAGAAGAGGCCAAGGATGGGTTAGTGGGAGTGGGGCATTGGGGCTGGGGGGAGGGAATGGGTCACTCGTAAAAAGGCGTTTTATAGAGATGCTGATTTCTCATTCAGCCCAGGCTGTGGGGGAACAGAGGCCAAGGAAGGAATGCAAAGTTGGAGAAAAAGAGAGAGAGACAAAAGAGTGAGATGAGAGAGAGAGAGAGAGAGAGAGAGAGAGAGAGAGAGAGAGAGAGAGAGAGAGAGAGAGAGAGAGAGAGAGTGAATGTTCCAAGCTCTATTTTAGGAGCTATAACACATGGTATATTTTGGAGTTGAAAAAGAACTCCCCACTGGGAATAGGGTGCCCCTTGAACCCTACCTGCAAAAAACACAATCCTCTGCTAAAGCACTCAAAGTTCAAGGTGGCTTCTTCTCACCTGCAGACAGAGAGAACAGAGAGTGAGAAAGGGTTGGAGGCACACCTTTATCCAAGTGCTTATCAGAAGCCCTGCTCTTCTTTTGCAGCCAGGCAGATATATACATGTAAAAGTCCCGCTTGATTATGGTAAGATGTGAATTTGCCAGATTGTAATCGTGTCACTCAGGAAGACTATTGAAAAAAGTACACAGGACTTCAGCCCTGCATATTCCTGCAGCTCACTTCCCTTTCCCCTTTTGTTGTGTGGTAGATCGAGCTGTAGACATTTTCAAGCATGAAGATGAGCGTGACAAAGAGCTGTCATCCACGATAACGATCATAAACAGAAAACTTTCCCTGCATACACAAACAGCAAACAGCATTTTTACAGCATTCACAAACTCTTTTTCTCCTGGCTTCATCAATGTTTTTTTGGGACTTTTTAAATGCTCTACTTCTCAACTACAGATATATACAGTATTAACTATATATATATATATATATATATATATATATATATATATATATATATATATATATATATATATATATATATATATATTTTTTTTATATGTTTTTAAACATGGATTTCAGCCAGACTAAAACAATAATTTATCATGTAAATGCTTTAGTACCAGTCTTCCAACACATATGGGCAGTTTCATCCTCATTCTTAATTTGCTAGAATTATGCATTGACACTTGCAAACTTGGTTGTAATTACCGAAAATTCAATTTTCCAGCTGACGTGACTCTTAAACAGATATTGAAAATGTGGAAAATAATTCCCAGTGGAGAGAGGCCAAGAAAAACAATTGGTTTTTCACAATACGAGAGGATGAACACATGGACGTGAAATTGCACATGTGGGTGTATGTAAGTGTCTATGTGCATGTGTTTGCATGCGTTTACCTTAGTGCATCTCTGTTTATAGGAGCATCCGTAATCTAACCTGAGGTTCTGCTCACATTGTGCTTAACAAAACCCAAACCCCATTTGAACACATCAAAGGATTTGATTGTACTTGTTGTTGATTGAATGTGTCTGTGTTTCTGTGGACTTAACCATAATAGCATCTTAAAAAATTAAGTGCCTCAACTTACATACCATGTCTGACATATCATGATATTTAACATTTGAAGATTTTAGTAAATCAATGTAGAGACTGTTTGTACCATATTAAGGATAAAGTTCTCAGGCTGGCCAATAGCATTCTCCAGAAACATAGTCATGGAAGAGACAGGATATAAGGCATTGACTGACAGCCAGTGGAAACATTTAGGTTTCCTTGGTTACAATAGAATGATTCCAGGCTGTACATACAACCTCACATTAAAGATTCTCTTTCTTCTCTCGCCTTTCATGTTGTGGCCACCCCCACGCTCTGTTCACCTCTTTTTTTCACAGTGTTCACCATTAGAAGGCTGCTGAATAAAGGTTATTATTTTTTTCTCTTCCAGCCTCTCTTTTCAGAGATGACCATTTCTATTTACTGAGACCATATGCTGCACTCTCACAAAAAACAAAAAAACAAAAAAAAAACCCCACTCATTTTCACAGCATTCATGGAACGACAGTGAAAATGAAATAAGAGAGTGTGAGAGAAACAGAGAGAGAGACAGAGAAAGTAAAGTCCAATTAGCCATTATAGACCACACCTGAAGAATGTATAGGTGCATATCTGCTAAACGAATAAATCTAGATGTCTATGGAGTCACGTGGCGCCATGCGATGATCGGACATGTGAACGGCGAGCTCTATGAACTTTGCTAGTTTTAATACTTTTTGTGTCATAAACCGGTGAGATTCGATTCGAAGACTTGGAGAATCATAACCGGCAAAACAACGTCCGAATTGTTGGAATTCCTGAGGACGAAGAAGGCCGAGATATGGTAAAATTCCTAGCTCACAGGGTTCCGGCTCGGAGATCCGTGGAGGGAGACAGGCCCCGATCAGTTCTGGCCAAATTTCTGAGATCATCCGATAAAGATCTCGTGTTACGCAAGGTGAGGAGTAAAGGACGGCTTTCTTGGAAGAACCACAGCATTTTCTTGTTCCCAGACTTTGCGAATTCGACAAGAGAGAAACGTGATCGATTCAAGGAATGCAAGAAACACTTACATCAATGGAAGGTCGCTTTTACACTGATGTTCCCGGCCAAATTGCGAATAGATACTAAGCAATGTCCTTCATAAAGTCAATGACTGAGTAAGTTAATTATGGTTCTCATGTTGCAGCCGAGTGGGCCTGACTCACTGAACATTCACTTGACTGCTCGAGGAAGCTGAGTGCCTTTTTTGTTTCTTTTTGTGCAGGTTCCACCTAGCGGCTGGAGTTTGTTAGATTATCGGGTCTACCAGACCTTCCTTATCATTTGTAATCAGTCAAATATTTCTCTGTTCGGACGTGTCATTGAACATCTTCAAATAATGGCTTAAAAATTTTTCAGTTCTAAATTACCTAAATATTTAAACAAGTCATCAAACATGCCTCTAAAAGTGATAAAACACATGTGCGTTGGCACGGAAACTCGCATACACGCAAATTTGCGCTTTTCAGTTTAAACTGGACCCAAGTGATACAACCAGAAAACACCTTTTCAACTTTAAAGTTTGTTTGAGTCGTTTATGGCAATAATGAAAACATGGACTGGTACCAAGAAAAATATTGCAGGTAAAATTTAAATTCAAAATTGTTTTTCAGTTATCTCCACGGAATGAATATACTGTAGATTTGATACATTAATATGTTTCTGATTTAATGCTATCAGACTTTGGGTCTGTAAATTAAAATGAGCAATTTCTCATCCTAATTTTGTGTTCAGTTTTAAAGGGTTTATTAAGTAATCCAGAAAAGAGCAGTCAATGTTTTTCTCTTTTTCAGTGTTGTTGCTTTATTATTATTCCCTAAAATTTTATATGTACCAATTATATGCAATCTAAATGACTGTGGTTATTTATATAATAATAATTATACTAGTAGATTCCGTGTGCCCACTTTGTTTTTCCTTGATATTTTTAAATCACTATAAAGTGAATCTGGACTTTATATGCGTGAAAGCATCATATGTTGTGCATGCGCTCTTTACATGTACAGCAAGGTTTAACCATGATTTTATCAAATAAAAAAAAAATTGTCCTGCAGAAATTTTGTCCAATATATATATTAGATGAAATTATGTTTAATGATCCTAAAACAAATACAAATTATTTAATTCACAAATTACACTGCCTTCTTTAAGAAAAGTTTTTTTTTTCTAATGTACAATCATTTATAGCTATTTTTTTCTCTGCACATGAATGCAGCAAGCAATGTTAAAGATGTTATCTGCAACCACTAATCTAGAGTCAGTTTTTTACATTTCACTTATCGTTAAGGTGTGGATTTGGCTTTGGGAAATCAATCAGCAGTTATGTACCACTTTATCCCGAAGCAGAAATCGAAAGCAACAGGCGGTCGATTAAGTGAGATAATTCCACTATGAAATTCTCTATTCGAGAGCGGAAATCTTTACTAATCAAATGCTCAGTTGTACAGTGGAGGCATGAAAGCAGAATGCTCTGCCTGCAAATTAGGACACACTGATCTGCAAGATCATACGTTTATTGGTTTGATGCAGGGATTTTTTTGTTTGTGTTCGCCGGGATTCAAGGAAAAATGCTTTGCTAATATACAGTATTATTAAGCTTACATATTCAATTGAGGGTGCTCTAACATTCGTAACCCTGCAGAACCGGGCTTGCATCTAGCTGGCAGCTGCACTGACATGATGGCAAAACAACAAGATACATTACTTATCTATTAATTTATTATAGAACAGTAGTGTAGCCTACTAGCTCACCTTTTGCTGCACTACCATGTTTGTGTAGCACATCCTCTTGCTTTCTGGCAATGTGACGCATTCCAAAAGGAATATTTGCTAATTCTCGTGGTCTCTCCACACTCCCTTTTGATTTCCTCATTCTTAACTTTGATTTATACTTTGCATTTATTTAGGCTATAAGGTTTGCAACTTCACTAAAACAATGTTAGAGCTCCATAACCTCAGGCCTACTGAGTATTTAAGAGCACTGTAAGTAAGAGCACTGGAGTCATTACACTGATAAGTAAGCATCTACAGTTCAAATGTCTCAAACAGATTAAAGAAAAATTAGGAAGCGTCATTATTGTTTTAGCAAAAATTCAGGGGCAAAGACTGATTGTGGCTAATATTTACGCACCTAATGTTGATGATCAGGGCTTTTTTATAGATCTCGAAGGGATGTTGCAAGCCGCTTGCACCCCTCATGATATAATATTGGGAGGAGACTTTAATCTTTTGATGGACTCAGTCCTAGATCATAGTGAAGCAAAAGTGTGTAAGCCCTCTAGGGCAACAGTGATGCTTCACAGAATGTGTAAAATCTTGGTCTTACAGATATTTGGAGACTTTTAAACCCATCTGGTAGGGACTATAAATTTTTTTCATCAGTCCATATGATTTATTGTAGAATAGATTTTTTTTTAATATATCTAAGTCCCTCATTTTATCTGTTTTTGATTGTTCAATTCGAAACATTTTAGTCTCAGATCATGCCCTGGTGAGTTTAGAGGTGTTGCCACATTTGGAGAAAAAGAAATCATATAGTTGGCACTTTAATGTATCCCTTTTGCAAAATCCTGAATTCCAACAAATGCTAAAGGCTGAAATCAATGTCTATATGGAGACCAACTGGTCCTCAGTATCCTCTGTGGGCGTGGCTTGGGAGGCACTTAAGGCAGTTCTTAGGGGTTGGATTATACAGTATGCCTCATACATCAAAAAATCCAAAGCATGAGAACTTGTGGAGTTGGAAGGGAATTTTAAAACTGCAGAGGCAAAGCTGAAGCGCCGAATGTCATCTGATGGCCTCAGAGAATTGACCTGATTGAAATACAGATTTAATACTATTTTGTCATGGAAGGTGGAGTTTTGGCTATTCAGGGCAAGATGGTCATATTTTGAGTCGGGGGACAAAGCAGGGAAGCTTTTGGCTAGATATATAAAGCAGAGATTGAGTCTTTTTCTACCATTCCCTCAGTGAAATCTGCTGGTGGCGAAATATTTACCTCAGCAATTGATATTAATAATGCTTTTAAAGAATTCTATCTTGATCTGTATAGTTCGATGTCTTCGTCTACTGATGAAGATATTACAAACTTTGTGGAACCATTAGGACTCCATAAATTGACGAATGAGCAAAAAAATTATCCTGATTCTGAGATAACCTTGGAGGGCTTGGCGAGGTAATTAAGGCCTTGCCTACAGGCAAGGCTCCGGGGCCAGATGGCTTTGCCACTGAATTTTTTAGATCTTATGCTACAGAACTGGCTCCACTTTTGTAAGAAGTTTTTACGTTTTTTCATTAAAGAATGGAAAGCTTCCACCAACCATGAAACAAGCCCGGATCAGTCTGATTCTTAAAAAGGACAAAGATCCAAGAGAGTGTAAGAGTTACCGTCCAATTTCCCTGATCCAGCCAGATGTAAAAATATTGTCAAAAATTCTGGCTAAACGATTAAGTAAAGTTATGACATCTCTTATACATATAGATCAGCAGGTTTGGGAGGGTTACTTTTGAAATGTATTCCACTACAGATTACAGAATACATGCTGCAAAATGTAATTTGTAACTATTTCATTAGATTACTCAAGGTCAGTAACATATTCTAAATACTTTGGATTACTTCTTCAGCACTGGTAGATTTTTTACTTGTTTTGACCATAAAAACTCTTATGCAGTGTTGTTTCTAAAACAAGATAAATCAAATTGATCTTGTTTTAAGGATTTTTAGATATTTTTACAGGAAAACAATACAAAAATTATTATCAAGAATATGATTTTTGCCCTAATATCAAAGGTCTTACTAGAAAAAAAGAAATTATGATCCAATGTGAATTTTCTTGATAAACAAATATAATCGTGCCTGGTAACATGTGCATGTAAAATGGCTAGAAATAGCATTTTAGCTTAGCGTAAAGCTGACAATTTACACGAGGTATATTTCTATTTCTTCTGCTCCAAACTTACTTCAAACTTACTCCTCTGTCTGCTCGTATGAATGTAGCACATCATAAGAAAGTGTTTCACCGCTGCTCAAACGCTCTTTGGATCGCATCATTTATATGTATAAATGTTTTCCATCTGAAAAGACTAAATTTTAAATTAAACAAATGACAATAAAATGCAAAGTAATCTCTTCACTAATCAAAATACTTTTTGAATGTAACTTTATTCTAAATACCAATGATTTAAATTGTAACTGTAGTGGAATACAGTTACTTATATTTTTTATTTTAAATACGTATTCCCGTTACATGTATTCTGTTACTGCCCAACCCTGTAGATCAGGTGGGGTTTATTCAGGGCAGCAGCTCTTCTGATAACATTAGGCGTTTCATCAATATTATGTGGTCAGTGGCGAATGATCAGACTCCGGTCGCGGCCATCTAACTTGATGCCGAAAAGGCATTTGATGTGGTAGAATGGGATTATCTTTTTAAGATTTTGGAAATATATGGGTTTGAGAATACTTTTATTGGATGGATTAAGTTACTTTATAGACACCTGGTAGCGGCGGTACAAACTAATGGATTAATTTCAGATTATTTTACTCTGGATAGGTGCAACCGGCAGGGTTGCCCTCTTTCCCCATTTTTGTTCTGTCTTGCCCTGGAACCATAAGCAGCTGCAATAAGAAGGGAAGATGATTTTCCAGGGGTGACACATAAGCTTTTGCTTTACGCAGATGATATTTTATTATTCGTCTCCGACCACATTAGATCTATGCCTTGCCTCCATAGAATTATTGATTCCTTTTATAAGTTCTCAGGATACAGAGTCTGTTGTTCTAAATCCGAAGCTTTGGCTCTGACAGCGTACTGCCCTGTAATGGCATTCCAGCTGGGCGCCTTCCAGTGGCCCAAATAGGGCATTAAGTATTTGGGCATTTTATTCTCAGCAAATTTGTCTGATTTAGTTAACAGTTAATTTTGACCCCTTAATAAAAAGGTTTTCGAGTGATGTGGGCAGGTGGGCTTCATTACATTTATCTATGATTGGGAAGGTTAATGTTATAAAAATGAATTGCATTCCAAAATGTAACTATGTGTTACAATCTCTCCCTATAGATGTCCCCCTCTCCTATTTCAAGCAATTTGATAGCATAGTGAAGTCCTTCATTTGGAATGGTAAGCGTCCTAGATTACATTTTAATAAGATACATAGGCCGATTGACAAAGGTGGACAAGGCCTTCCCAAGATTTTGTTTTATTATTATACATTCGTTCTGACATTTGGCTCATTGGTCGCTTCCAACCGAGAGAGCCCCTCCCTGGTTTTGCGTTGAACAGGAAGTTCTTGCCCCTATTTTTCCATTGCAAAGACTTTCTATCAAGTTAAAATACAGCCTGTTATCTCGCATTTGCACTCGGTATGGACAAAAGTGTCCAGAGTGTTTAATTCTGACATTTATTTAAATGTTGCCTCAAGCATATGGCTGAACCCTAAATTATGTATTAATAAGTCCCCTTTCTGCTGGTCAGAGTGGATTGTGAGGGGCGTTACTACACTCAGTGACCTATATGAAAGTGGAGTGTTGAGATCTTTTGAAAATTTGGTTCAACATATTGGGATTCCCAGATCTCAGTTCTATAGGTATTTACAGCTGCGCCACCTGCTCTGTATTGTTTTTGGGAGTAGCACACGCCCACCTAAAGTGGCAAATACTATGGGAGAGGTGATTACTGCCTTTTTAAAAGGTAATGAGGCATCAGTGTATTACTCCCTGCTAATTCAGAGTCTGAGGGTCAGAGCTTTAACTTCTATTGAGATTATGGGAGAAAGATTTAAACTTGGTATTGGAGGAGGGAGTGTGGGCTAGGATTCTAAAAAACGTCAAGTCTGCATCCAGAGATGCAAGGGTGCGCCTTTCAAGATTTAACATAGATTCTATTGGACCCTCTCTGGATTGTATAGGCTTGGTCTTAAAGACACACCCACCTGCTGGTGATGCCAGTCAGAAGATGGAGACACAACCCATGTTTTTTGGGGGTGTGTTAAGATCCAAGAATTTTGGTTGAAGATTCAGTGTTTTATGTATGACGTTTTGGGCACTCAAATTTCACTTTGCCCCAGACTCTGTGTTTTGGGTGATGGGGTGGTCATAAATTTGGGGGATAAACACATAAAAAATTGGGTTCTGACCAGTATCATTATTGGCAGGCAAATTATTTTAAGGGGATGGAAGTCAGATGGAGCGCCCTCATTCTGGAATGGTGTGCAGAGATGGGGAGGGTGGCTGCTTTTGAGGAGGGGTCAAGCAGAAGGCTGGGGGTTCGGAATTTGTTTGATAGGAAATAGGGCAACTACTTAGTGTTTTTGGGGGACTCTCGGAGAGGGCCTATGGAGAGAGTAGTTTTGTTTTTAATTATACATGACCATTATATATATATAGCCCAGAAGCCCATTATCCAGCCACGAACGCTCAGGGCAGGGTGGAGGGTTCCACTTAGCCCGATGTTCACTGTTCAATGTTCACGGCTGCCATCTCAGCGTCCGCCTCATCCTGTGCTCTACCGCCCGTGGGCGGGAGCTCAGAAGATTCGCCTTCTTCCGATAGCAGAAGCCGACCTTCTGATGCTGCGACCGAAAGCTCATCCTCATCGCGAGCCGCGAACGACACATTAAATCCGCCCTGAGGTGGACCGCCTATATCGCTGGACAGCTCTTCCTGATAGAATGAGCGTGCTGGGGGATGGGAGGTCCGCTGGGCTGAGCCGGCGGAAACGCTCCCATGTCCACATCCAGATCGCCCGCAGTGCTTGCCGACCCGGCCTGCTGAGCATCAGCCCAGGGCGGACCAGGTAGGGGAGCAGCCGCGGTGGCTCCTTGCTTCATAAAGAAGGATGTGAGCCACAACCGCAACGTTCTGATGGGCATGTTCTCGCAAAGAGAACATGTCCCTTCCACGAAAGCTGCCTCGGCATGCTGGGGCCACAAGCACTCGAGGCAGATTTCATGGCTGTCCGGAGGGGAGAGATGACGGCCATATCCAGTAGCGCAAACGTGGAAGGACATCTTTAAAAAGACGGCAAGCATTTGCGCGAGCTCTTTTAGAAGGAGATATACTCTTTTGAATACACTCTTTTAGCACTCGCAGACTCAGCCACCGAAGCACCTAGGGGAAACACAACACTCGACCGTGTGAGGGTGTTCACTGATATTCGCCGTAAAATCCAGCAGTGTAAGCAAAAGGTGAGAGGACAAACACAAGCATGCATTCGGCTCTGAATACAAAATCTGAATGAGTGTTGCACGCCATCTCCTTTTATACACGTATGTCCAGGGCGGAGAGTGGCATGCAAATTCCACTCTCCAATTCTCATTGTCATTTTCTATTTTAAGCAAAGGTGATTGGGGCTCTCAAGATTGAACCCCTAGTGTCACTACATCGACACAATGTCGAGTGAGTGACAGACAGGGAACACTTGCTATTCCTGAGTTATTACCAAAAAAGTATACAGTATATTCGCTTATTATACTGCCACCTTGTGGCCGATTCCCACCAAATTTGGTATACAGTCTAATTTTGGCAACCTGTAATTGGATGCCAAATATCATAATGATTGGCCATTCACAATGCTAGCAATTAGCTGCTGAAATTGTATTGCTGCTGACGGCCATTTTGGTTGAGTTTTCCAATCAACGTTTTAAGGATATGTTAGGACTTGACCCAAAGAAGAGGCATGCCAAATTCCAACTTCCTCGTTCAAAGTGTTGCAGAGTTATAACTGTTTTTTAGCTGTAGTGCCCACTATGGGCAGAATTGGACAAGACTGGGCATGCAACCACAAAATGTCTTTGCACTGAAGCTTTCCAAGTTTCTTTAAGTTTGGACTTTGCATTCAGAAGATATAGGTCAATAAGTGAATTTGGATCATCAAAAAGATTTTACAACTTTTTGTCATGATGGTCTCTAGATAATGCACACAAAATTTTGTGCAAATTGAATCAATGGTCTAGGAGTTCAAAAAAGTATTTCCCCCCCCAAAAAAATTAAAAATGGCTAAAAAAAATGTATAGAGAAATTAAACTGGAGATTTACATTTTGTTTTGCTTGACTCTTTCATTTTTGAGAAAATAAAGAATTTTCATTCTAGCCCACACGATTGCGGAGATATTGTTGACATTTCTCTAGAAAACATGAAACACTCGGTAACTCATGGAAAAATCACATTTTGGCTTTGGACAATGTTAATGAGCAGATGTGCTTCTTATTTACAATTTGGCAGGCAGAGGTGTGCACAGAGTTTTGTGTCTAATCCACTAATGTGTGAGGGTGGATGTTCAGTCACATGCTCAGTGGGGCCATGGGGAGGCATACAGCCGATTCATTGACAGGAGGGCAGAAGGGGCTGCTCAGGCCAAACAAAATCAGCCTGCCAATTAAGTAAAAGCTGATTTAGTTTTGATGTGCCATCCGTGCCTAAAAGCCCTTCGCATCACAGCACCTGTGTCTAGAGATTAACTGAGGGACTGCAGACTGAATCCAGCACCAATCATAGACTCTGCCTTATTATTCCCAGGCCGACCTTCCCATCAATTTAGAGACAAACAAAAAGGAATTAAATTTGCAAGGAGAAGAGAGGAAACTGGGATACCAGAAAGCTCCTAATGAACTTGCTGAATACAGCAGCGCTAGGCAACTAGCAAGCCCAAAACACAAGAACGGGAGCTGGCCTTGAGGCCGGGCTTGTGACAAAAGGCCTCTAATTGGGATCTCAATAGTGGTGGGCTAGGCATTATGTACAGTATTGTGTACACATGACCAACCGAGTGTGAGAAACTATATTACTGTAAGAGTCTTAAAGTTGGAGGGCTCTCTTGTCTTCTCTGTGGACATTCCTTCTTTGAGTATCAACAAATGGCCATGAAGAATTCATTCATTGTTTCTCATTATTTCCTGTGATTTTGTTTATGGGTAGAAATGTTTTGGGAAGTTGACCTCTGCAATGTGACATGCTGCATGAAAACTATTTTTAACAGCATTTTGCTAATTCTTTTATAATTACAGCTCAATCATTTTATTTGAGAGACTACTATTTTTCATTTTAAAAATGGGTTTGTCACACCACAGGACCATTTAAAATGAACTAGTAAAGACAAAAAGGTGATTAAAAATTCTAAAAAAAATAATAAAATAAAATAAAAAATAAAAATCATGACCAGTCACAGCACCTAAAATCTAAACTTTCCCTTGCATATAAATTTTAACCTAAAATCTTGTCCATGGACATGTTACACCTCAACTGACCTTATTCAGAAAAATAAAAATGTTGTCATTATTTACTCATCCTTCCTTTGTTCTAAACCCATAAGACTTTCTTTCTTTTTTGGTTCACAAAGGGAGAAATGTTGAAAAAAATTCTTCTCACTGATGTCATACAATGGCAATGCATGGTGACCACCCCTTCGAGCTTCAAAAGGACTCACAAGTACAATTCAAAAGTCATATAAATTATATCATGCGACCCATGCCTTGTTATGAAGGCATACGTTAAGGTTTAAAAAACAAAATCAAATTTATTATTGTGAAAGTGACCATCGCTCTCCTGTGTTTTTTGAGCTCCTTATCACCTGATAGATTAAAAAAATAAACTTCATAGCCCAAACTGTCTTAAATAATTGGTTTAGCAGAGGGGACAGAAGGACCAACAGATCTGAACACCTCACCCAGGTGAATCCAAAAATGTGGCACCCTACACCCTGATCCTTCATAGATGTGTTCTTGTGCCATGCTGGATCCATTTAGTCTAAAGTCATAAGTCTTGTGGTCAGGTCTAGAGAAAACAGTAACAGATGGCATAGTGAGATAGTTACATGTCAGAGGCTTCAAGCACCTCCATGTTGGGCCAGCATAGAGTTATGAGCAGAATGGACCACCTGTTTCTTTTCTGGGTGGTGTTAAATTAGGGAGGTGTTTTTATTTATTTATTTATTTATTTTTTTAAGGTCACAACAAACTTTGAATGATGTTTTGAAGTCTTTCATGTGGCCACAAGTTTGGGTTGGAAGAAAGTATGCTCTGCCCTTAAAAAAAAGCATGTTATTTATTTTAACCTACCATTCATGTTATGTATTTTCTGTACTGCCGTGTTTGAAATTTAAGACATTATCTACATTTAGACTTCAGTTGCTACAAGTTATGTACACTTGTTCTGCAAAACCAACCATATGTTAACCTAAATCAATCTAAATCCATTGTGTCAATTTAAAAAAAAAAAACTCAAAATAATGTCAGCTATGCAAAAACAAAACCACTCTTAATGCTGTTGCCACTTGTAGAACAAAACAGCCACTTGTCTGACTAAAATTAACAGCATGTTGTATGTGGGGAAACTGTTGCCACATAAAACGCATTGCATGTCAGTGTCTATGGCAGGTGATGAGGCTTACTGTGTGGCAACTGCTTTCAAAAAACAATGGGACCAAATGAGCAAGGGCCATCAATGTCTGCCTGTCAGACAAATGCTCGACTAAAGACAGCTCTATAATGGAGGAAAGTTAAGAGACTATAGCTTAGAATTGGATTTATAGCAGGTTTTAAATCTCACAATCTCACACAATCAAAAAATTGTTACTAACTTGCTACACTGAAAAAAAATATTTTGTAGTTAAGTAAATATAGCAGAAAAAAATTAAGTTATTTTTACACTGAATAAGTTAAAGCGTGAAATTGCAGTAAATTGAGTAAATTCTACATTTGTAATCAGTTCAAACATTTAAAAATTAATGTTCTAGCTTCTAAGCAAATATTATTTATTATTGTTTGTTATCTTTACAATGCATCGTCATGTACCAGTCCTAAAGTAGAAAACATTGTCATTTTATTATCTAATTTGAGTAAATTTCAGTTAAATAAAATAAGTAAATTTTACTTCACTTTTCTAAGTGGGTGTTCCCAGCATGCACCAGGCTTTAATAATTAATGAGCTTGCATGGTTTCACGGATTGCAAGTTTATTTACACCGCTTTTATTGTTGATTTTGTTTTTACATTTAGTTACTTCTTATTTTGTGAAGTCTGAAGTTAATTTTCTACTCTAAATTACCTGTTCATAATCAAAATAAATAAATAAATAAAATACAAAAAATCTGTTGAGTGTTACTGTCATAATGTTTTGTGCACCAAGTGTTAAGGTCTGCATGTGCAGCTCTTTATCTTATTTCAATCACTTGTGATGCAAGGTGATGTTGTCTAATTGACTACGTAGCATGCATAGCTTCCCTGTGGAAGGCTTTCATACGTATTTATGTTGGGAAAGTTCAAAATGTGAAATGTTCTAATGGTCATTTAAATTTTAATACTTAATTTAAAAGTGCACTCAGTAACTTTTTACTTGTGTCATCTTGGACATACTGTGACACCTAGTAGTATCATTCAAAATCAGAAGTTTTCAGTTACAGATGCCATTGAAATTTCACTGTTCACAATCAGACATGATTAATTTAATCCATGAATGAAAGTGTCCAATAACAAGACGGTTACTGAGATTAAGCAGGTAGTATTCAGCTGGACATGTGATTCTAAAATGACAGACACTATGAGGGTGCCCCTCCCCCATTTAAAATAAAACATCTTTTATAAGGTTACTGATATGACTAGAGTCCTCATCTCATGTGAGTGCTCATGATTTTATACATATGTTTCAAAATGACAATTCATTTCTTTATGAGTAAAACTTTTTTAATGGGGAAAAATTTACTGAGTGCACCTTTAAAGACGGTGTACGTCAGATTTGTAAGTCAAAGTTACTGTATTAACTTTTAACTGTATTATTAATTGTATTACAATTTAATTTGCTCTCACTTTAGTTGATATTGTGTCACATAGTTAAGTAGATATTACTTGATTTTATAACTTTAAAATTCACTTAGAAAAACTGTGTGCAAAAATTTAGGTTAAACTTTCTAGTCAATTTTTTAGTGTACACTGCAAAAAAATCTAGGTGAAGTGTGTAATTTTTGTTAAACTGCTTTCTCCTCAATCAGCTTAATATGCAGAGAACAGTGAGCCATCTGTAGGTTGATTTCAACAAAAAGTTTAAACACTGTGGCACTATAAATGCATTGCTCTTTTTGAGCATCCCAACCAGCTCGACATAGCAACACTGGCTCAACCAGTGACATCTTTTTGGATCTTTTTGTCCGACCAATGACAGACAGGGTAGTGTTCAGAAAATGTGTTTGAAAACAATCAACATTTGGTGATGCTAGTGGCGCATAGACACACCTCAACTTTAATTGTATCTTTGTCTTGTTTTACAGTAATAATGTTTAACCATCCTTAAAAGAAGATAAATTCATCTGAGATATCTATTGAGATTTTTTTTTTTATAGAATGTATTTTGAATATAAGTGCATTTTGTCTTGTTCCATTGCTCGTTCAAAGCTAAATTTAGATGGGTTTATGCTTAAAAAAGGTGAAACAATAATCAAAAACAATGACATGAAACAAGACAAAATATTTTAAATGATACATTTACTAAAAATAAGCAATTATAATATAACATATTTGCTTTATCTAATTATCTAGTTTCAAGGATGTTTAAATATTTTTTTATGGAAAACAAGACAACAGCAGTGATAATTAATTGTATTTATTAATTGTATTTATTTATTTTTGCTGTGTAATATGTGCATGTTCTTACATTCACCATATGGCCACTGGCCACTGTGTGTAATCTAAGATTAAAACCACAAACTGTTCATGTTCCTTTAAACTTTAAGTGAACCTTCTAGTCCTTTCCAGATGTCAGTGTCAGAGAAGCTTTCACAACCTGTTGTTTTGTTGTTTGTCTGTTGCTGTGTCTTTGAGCGTTTGTGTTCCCATATGCATAAGGGGACTTTATGTGTCTTGGGGGCTGTAGAATGAGATGGTTGTTGAGGTGTGAGGACTGTAGAGGTGTGAACGGGTGTCTGGGTTCATTGGAATGTAGGAACGGAAGCTCCTCCAGGTGCACAGCTGCAGGGAGGGGCACTGCTGAGACACGATACATTTATCCTTGGGGGGAGTGTGTTTATGCAAGCATGTAACTGTCAGTGTGTAAGTATATGTGGGTGGGTGGGCAGGTAAGTGTGCATGTGAGCGTGAGTACTTGGAGAATAACAGAGAATAAGGCAGTTGAATAACTTGTCACTGGTGTCAATATTTTACCTTTTCCTGGTACTTTATCAATTACCACATAATTATACTGCAAGTGATTTGCAAACTAACCATTTATCTGTTGTATTAAAAAAGCAAATGCCAAGTGTTCTTGTTTTTCCCATAGACACAGGCCTCATCCATCACAATTTGTGATGGGTTGGCATTAAACACACTGTCTCATTGATAAACACTCATGATCTTCCAGACGCTGTAAGACAATTGTGCCAACAGCAAAGATCAGAGCTGCGCTCACATTAAGAGTGAGAATAGGCAAGGACCTGGCAATATTATACCGATAATTAGGTCACGATATGACAATATTTCATGTTCTATATGTTTATTGCATTGGAATTAAAAACTCATATATTGCAACGTTTTACTCAATTGCTTCTCGTTCATTTAAATTGGACTTTGGTGTTACAGTGAATTTATCATACATGACCCTTGCAATCTAGCTGATGATCATTATGAACAACTTTACAAACTAAAGATGTTATAGATGTATATTCTTGCCGTGTTCTGTGTTTGCATTTTGGTCAGTTAGAAATAATATATATATATATATATATATATATATATATATATATATATATATATATATATATATATATATACACACACACTACACTTGACTGAAATGTTTCTCATGATCTTAAAAATCTTTTGATCTGAAGGAGTATGCTTAAATGTTTGAAATTAGTTTTGTGGACAAAAATGTAATTGTACCACCATATTAATTTATTTCATTATAAAACTAAAATTGAATTAAAAGTTTTTGAAATTGATGACTTGGACCAAATAATAAAGAAAAGCAGCCAATAAGTACCCAACATAGATGGGAACTCCTTCAATACTGTTTAAAAATCATCCCAGGGTGATACCTCAAGATGTTGGTTGAGGAAATGTCAAGAGTACATGTCTGCAGATTCTAGGCAAAGGGTGACTACTTTGAAGATGCTAAAATATAACACAGTTTTGATTTATTTTGAATTTTGTTTAGTCACAACATAATTCCCATAGTTCCATTTATGTTATTCCATAGTTTTGATTACTTTACTATTATTCTAAAATGTGAAAAAACAAACAAAAACAAACAAACAAACAAACATTAAAATAAAGAATGATTAAGTGTTTCAATACTTTTGACCGGTAGTGTGTGTGTGTATATGTGTGTGTATATATATATACTGTGTATACACTGTATATGTAGCAAGTGGGTTATGAATAAACAACACAGGATACATTATATATATATATATATATATATATATATATATATATATATATATATATATTAAAGAAAATACAGAAACACATTTGGCTTCATATGTACAGTATATATATATAGTGGAAAGACACTCAGAGCAGCCTCAAACACTTCCACTCCATCTCTGATGAGTGTGCTTGCGTGAAAAACATTGTCACTTGTCACAACACTGAGTAGAACATTAACAAGATGGCCGTGTCTGAGAGATGTACAGACGTTTTCGTGAGCTGGAGAGCAAGACCATCAACTTCGGAGTCTTAGCCAAGGTTGTGGAGTTTGTTCCCTATCTGTCACTCACTCGACGTTGGTGTCGATGTAGTGACACTAGGGGTCACTCTTGGGAGCCCGAGACACCTCTGGTCTTTGATAAAAGGCCAATGAAAATTGGAGAGTGGTATTTGCATGCCACTCCCCCGGACATACGGGTATAAAAGGAGCTGGTATGCAACCACTCATTCAGATTTTCTCTTCGGAGCCGAACGGTCACGCTCACTGAGCTGAATACAACTGTTCATTCACCTCTGCTGGATCTGACGGCGCATTTCAGCGGCTTCTCCCCCCTCTGCACTGGTGCACTGCAGAGAACGCCCCTGGGCGCTTCGGCAGAAAAACTAGAGAGTATATTTTCTGAAAGAGCATTTTTCCCCTCTAAAAGAGTATATATTTCTTTAAAAGAGCGCACACACAGAACGTCTTTTTAAAGACGCATCTTTTTAAAGATGCTTTTCCGATTGTGTGTTATTCCTGGTTGCGCTCGTTAACTCTCGCCTTCTGACGGTCACGATCACTGTCTTTCGTGTCTGGGCACTGCTCACGCGGAGACAGCATTCGTGGATGGTCATGTTCTCATTGCGAGAATATGTCCATAGCAACGTTGCGGTCGCGGCTTGCCTTCGTAAGAAAGCAATCCACCCCAGAGGCTCCCGCCTTGGTCTTTTTACCCACGGGTATGAGGCCAGTGCGGCTAGCACTGGGGGCGATTTGGGAACCCCAATGGGACTGCCTCCGCCGGGTATCCCCCCGCGGACCTCCCATTCCCCAGCACGCTCATCTGCCCCGATCGGGCTTCCGGGTGAATCCGCCGGCTTGTCTCACGGCGAGATCGACCTCTTATTCGGAGCCCGCGAAAGTGATGAGCTCTCGAGCGCAGCATCGGAGAGTGGGCTCGTCCAGTCAGAAGCCTCAGCTGGGCTACTCCCTTCGGGGTCGATTGCCCAGTCACAGGCTGACGCGGAGATGACGACATGCTTTCCCAGGCAGCCGCGAGCGTCGGCTAGAGTGGAACTCACTGCTCTTCCCTGAACCCTCGCGGCTCAGTGATTGGTTCCTGGGCTCGCGGCGCTGCTCAAAGCCACGCCCCGCCCCCGTTCCTTTCTTCCCGGAAGTGCATGATGAACTGACAAGGTTGCGGGAGAAAATTTTTACTGCCCGGTCCCGATCTTTTCAGCTTCCCCGCCCTACCTACCCTCGATGGACCGACCTCTCATTCCTACGGGCAGGTGTTCCTCTAGAACTGGTCCCCAGGCACGTCGTGGTCATGACAGATGCCTCCAAAAAAGGCTGGGGTGCTGTTTGCAATGGGTAGGCAGCCGCTGGCCTCTGGACGGGTCCGCGACTGCATTGGCACATCAACTGCCTTGAGTTGTTGGCAATTCTGCTCGCCCTGTGGAGGTTTCGGCCATTGATCCAGGGCAAGCACGTGTTAGTTCAGACAGACAACACGACAACGGTAGCATATGTCAACCGCCAAGGTGGTTTGTGCTCTCGTTGTATGTCACAACTCGCCCGCCGTCTCCTCCTCTGGAGTCAGCAGCACTTCAAGTCACTGCAAGCCACTCACATTCTGGGCAACCTCAACACTACAGCGGACGCGCTGTCACAGCAGGTTATCCTCAGGGGAGAGTGGAGACTCCACCTTCAGGTGGTCCAGCTGATTTGGAGTCGATTCAACAGGCACAGGTGCACCTGTTCGCCTCCCAAGAATCCTCCCCACTGTCCGCTCTGGTACACCCTGACCGAGGCCCCCCAAATATGCGTTTCCCCCAGTGAGCCTGCTTGCACAGACCCCGTGCAAGGTCAGGGAGGACGAGGAGCAGGTCGTCCTGGTAGCACCCTACTGGCCCGCCCAGATGTGGTGCTCGGACCTCACGCTCCTCGCGACAGCTCCTCCCGGCGAATTCCCCTGAGGAAGGACCTTCTTTCTCAGGGAAGGGGCACCATCTGGCACCCGCGCCCAGACCTCTGGAATCTCCATGTCTGGCCCCTGGACGGGACGCGGAAGACCTAAGCTGTCTCCCACCTGCAGTGGTAGACACGATCTCTCAGGCTAGGGCCCCCTCTACGAGGCGACTGTATGCCTTTAAGTGGCGACTGTTCGCTAAGTGGTGTTCTTCCCGTTGGGAAGACCCCCAGAGATGCACAGTCAGATCAGTGCTTTCCTTCCTGCAAGAGAGGTTGGAAGGGAGGCTGTCCCCTTCCACCTTGAAGGTGTACGTTGCTGCCATAGCAGCACACCACGACGCAGTCGACGGTAAGTCCTTAGGGAAGCACGACCTGATCATCAGGTTCCAAAGAGGCGCCAGGAGGCTGAATCCCTCCAGACCATGCCTCGTTCCCTCATCGGACCTCTGTAGTTCTTCAGGGTCTATAGAGAGCCCCCTTTGAGCCTTTGCAGTCAGCCAAGCTTAAGGCACTCTCCTTGAAGACTGCCATCCTGACTGCGCTCACTTCCATCAAGAGGGTAGGTGACCTGCAAGCATTCTCTGTCAGCGAAACGTGCCTGGAGTTCGGTCCAGGTTACTCTCACGTGGCTATGTGCCCAAGGTTCCCACCACCCCTTTAGGGACTAGGTGGTGAACCTGCAAGCGCTGACCCAGGAGGAGGCAGACCCAGCCCTGTCGTCGCTGTGTCCGGTGCACGCTTTATGCATCTATTTGGATCGCATGCAGAGCTTTAGAATCTCTGAGTAGCTCTTTGTCTGCTTTGGTGCACAGCGGAAAGGAAGCACTGTCTCCAAGCAGAGGATCGCCCACTGGCTCATTGACACCATAACTATGACATATGTCGCTTAGGACATGCCGCCCCCAGTAGCGCTATCAGCCCATTCTACCAGGGGTGTAACGGCTCCCTGGGCCCTGGCCAGGGGTGCCTCTCTAACAGACATTTGCAGAGCAGCGGGCTGGGCAACACCCATTACCTGTGCAAGGTTCTACAACCTCCGGGTGGAACTGGTTTCGTCCCAGGTAGTGGCACGCAACACAAGTGGATAAGCCCGGGATAGCTGGCCAGGTGTATCACTTGCACATAGCGCCTTCCACCTCCCTTGGAGCTGAAGACGTGTGCCATTAATTCCCAGTAGTGTTCACAAACTTTGTTCCCTGGTTGACTTCCTCTGAGCCCTGTGGCAGTCGAGTTTTCGGAGAGACTCGCTGCCGGCCCAGTACACGCGCTAAAAGCCCTGTTCTGGGGTAGGTGCTCCGCATGTGGTGGTTCCCTTTAAGGCTAACCCCATGCGATCTATATCTTCCGCTAGTTCGTTTCCCTGCTGGCAAACTGCGTCTTCCTTGGGCAGAGCCCCTCTGCCCCAATCTCCATGTTTGTAGTAACTCCGCTACCTTGAAGGCTCTCCACATGGTTGGAAAGACCATGTGACGTATTCTTCCACTTAAATATCCCCCCCTCTCTTTGGGCGAGGTGTGGTCTCCGCGGTGTCTTCCCCTTGGGAGGGACACCCCTCGACTAGACCTGGCGGCTCAGTCGGATAATTCCCCTTCTTTTTTAGGGGGTGGAAAAAGATAAGGGGAAAAGAGGCCACAACTGGGTTAAGCCTGTCTCTATCTTTGGGTAGTCGACTTGTCCCCAAAAAGGGCCGTTCGACACTCATAACTGTGTCGGGGGAGGTTATGTGTCGACCTGGTGTGCTGGCTATGAGGCACACAGCAAGTCTGCCCACCACACACCGCCAGTTCACGTATAACAGTTCAGCCTTGTGGCGTTTTGAATAGGGACCCCTAGTGTCAATACATCGACACCAACGTCGAGTGAGTGACAGATAGAGAACGTCATGGTTACTGGTGTAACCTCCATTCCCTGATGGAGGGAACGAGACGTTGTGTCCCTCCTGCCACAACGCTGAACTACCCGCTGAAATGGCAGGACCTTATATCGGCTCCTCAGCATAAAACCTGAATGAGTGGTTGCATACCAGCTCCTTTTATACCCATATGTCCGGGGGAGTGGCATGCAAATACCACACAGCAATTTTCATTGGCCTTTTATCAAAGTCCAGAGGTGTCTCGGGCTACCAAGAGTGACCCCTAGTGTCACTACATCGACACCAACGTCTCGTTCCCTCCATCAGGGAACGGAGGTTACACCAGTAACCATGACGTTTTATGCCTGCCTGAGACATCTGCATCTGTGGAGTGTGTTCTCATTAATGAACGCAGCATGGACACCGGATAAATCTTGACTGCAATGATGAAGGCAATGCTTTTCGTACGTCTTAATTTTGGACTGGACTGCTCTGCATTTTATGATAAACTCTTGAAAGACAAGCGCACTGAGAAAAATTGCTGCCAGGGAAAAGTAAAGGTGACAACTGTTACAGATGCGGATGCACCCTCTACTTCGCATTGATCTGGGCCTAGGTAAGGATACATCAATTTCATTTTTGCTGGGAGGGGCTGTCCTGTTTTCCACAAGCAGGAATCTGGTCAACCTACATATACAGTATACAGTATTTAAAATAAACACATTGAATATTGAACATTGAAGCTGCCAGTGAAAAAATGACATTTATTATATGGATGAATTTAAACATTATAAAGCTTATACAGACACAGATCTACCGGTAGTTAAACTACTAACTTTTTGTAGCCACTATATGCCACTACATAGGCTATATGCCATACTGACAACACTAAATATTATAATATTGTAAAGAGAATCTAATATAATATGTAGCTGTGGGCTTGCATGTTAAAAACATGCAGTACGTCACGGAAATCGACTACATTGTGGATTAAATCCACTACGTCATCATGCTACAGTCTGCAGTGAGGACAGTCTAAAAAAACAGCATTTGCAGCACCAACCAAACTAACCGAACTTTGATGTCAAACAAACCCAGGTACTCACCAAAAGTGCTAGTGTGAAAGCACCCTAAGAGCAAAGCTAGCAGCAAACTTTTATTCAAGGCACAGATGGTCAGTGGTCCCAACATGACAAACAAAGTTAATAGGCCTGTGACAGCAGCAAGAAAATGTGTCTGCCCAGATCTGATGCTCTTCCACTGACACACTCTTCCCTGATGTCCGTGTAAACTTCAGGCACTGTGCCAGACACGTACCCTCACCTCTGGCTGTCCTTCGGACAGCAAGAGCTGTGAAATGCATCATCTTTCGACGCCTTCTCTCATCCAATGAATTTTTACCAAAAAAATTCTTCTTTTCTTTCTTTTTCTATCACCCCAACCATGTGGTCTCTTGCTGTGTTCTGACACTGCTGGATTTATTTAATGTGATTATCTTTCAGAACTCCAATTGCTGTATGTCCTGTTGAGAAAAAAAGCTTTAACGTACTGGCAGAGAGCTGAATACTACAATGCATGACAACATCATCTGGATTGCTCAGAGCACGCAGGCGGCTCAGGGAAATTAGTTCTCAGACAAATGAGTGTGAGACAGCAAGGCTTCAGGGCTGCCTCAGGCTCAGACAGATAGGAGGCAGAATACCGTTCAAAAGACTGTTAAAGTGTCTGCATGACACCAGTGGATTTTTTTTTTCATTTGCAGCCATTTCCATAGATGACAAAGGCATTTCAGTGAAAAACAACCAATGAAAGATACAAACTAACAGACAGTTGAGCTACCTTGCTGCCCTGTTGAAAGACCAGCATGGCTGGGCACCAGTGTATGTTTTGTTTTGGATGCTGGCATCCCCACCAGGGTCCTTAACTAGCTTAACCAATAAGACTTCATTGCTCAACCAGCTTTAAGGTCCCCCTTGGTTGTTTTCACCCTGGGCCCCAGTGTGGCAGCACACCCTGCACTGCCTGTAGTTACACCACTGAATACTCTAACAAACATAAAAACACATTGCAATGCGACAGCATCGCAATGCATTCTGCGATTGTCTTCTCCTTAAAGCATAATTTTGACCAGAAGAATATGTCTCAGAAGGCCACTAGGTTTTGGAATAGCTCTTTTGCTGGTAACCAGACACAAAATATATATTGAGACAGGAGAAACAGGCACTACATATTACAGCTCTGAGGAAATTGAGGCAAAAGATCTTAGAAATGACTGCCCACTCCCAAGAAGCATTGTGGATGACGAAATCTAATCAGTTACAACCTCAAACTACTTACTGTATGTATTTGTATACAGTAGGTCTGAATATTTAGCACAAAAAACAAAACAAAAAAAAAACTTTATAATTATAATCAATGACTGTATGTAGATATAGTTTTATAGTGTACCATTGTTTTTTATTACGTTTTGTAATTTGCAATATTTCACGGGATTTTAGTTAATTCCCTCATAAAAGACATTAAATACAGATGTCATACATTCAAATCAAAGTTTGTAATGTTGTGATTTATGTTTGTTAGGTTTGATTCAAGGCTTAGAACTGTTTATTAAAGTTTTTATTTTTTAATTTTTTTCACTGTTGCACTCTACACTGTAAACACTAATGTTGTCATTAATGGAAAAATCAAGTTGTCAATAAACATTACTTGAAATGTCATAGCTCAAAGATAATAAATAAGTTCCTTGAACTTATTTATCTTAAAAATCTATAGACTATCTTATCTTATCTTAAAAATCTAAGATTTTAAGTGCAAATAACTCATAAAATTGAGTACATAATTGAGGCTATGGGAAATACCCATAATCGCTTTTGCTTGTTTCATTGGTCAAAGGGAACTTATGGGGGCATATAAATAGTTGTTATTAAGAATTCATTGAGGTTTTAGCTCTTTTGTAGTATTATTTACATTGTTTTGTTGCAAATAGTTGTTTCGTGTTGTGATGATGCCATGAGGGTAATCTGTGTCCCCCTTTGGTCAAGTTGGACCCTGTTAACTCTATTTCAGTTCACCTTGTGCATGTGCAATTGAAGTTCAGGTATATATACACTGATCAGCCACAACATTAAAACCACTGACAGGTCAAGTGAATAACATTGATTATATCATCACAAGGGCACCTGTCAAGGGGTGGGATATATTAGACAGCAAGTGAACAGTCAGTTCTTAAATTGAATGTGTTGGAAGCAGAAAAAATGGGCAGGCGTAAGGATCTGAGCGCCTTTGACAAGGGCCAAATTGTGATGGCTAGATGACTGGGTCAGAGCATCTCCAAAACAGCAGGTCTTCTGAGATGTTCCCGGTATGCAGTGGTTAGTACCTACCAAAAGTGGTCCAAGGAAGGACAGCCGGTGAACCGGCGACAGGGTCATGGGCGTCCAAATGCTCATTGATGTGCGTGGGGAACGAAGGCTAGCCCGTCTGGTCTGATCCCACAGAAGAGCTACTGTAGCACAAATTGCTGAAAAACTTGAATGGATGAATGAATGAATGTTACATTTATATAGCACTTTTTCTGACACTACACTCAAAGCACTTTAAACAGTAAACAGGGAACTCTCCTCAACCACCACCAGTGTGGCAACGGCAGCCATAGTGCACCATTAATGCTAGCCATGATAGAAAGGTGTCAGAACACACAGTGCATTGCAGCTTGCTGCGTATGGGGCTGAGTAGCTGCAGACCAGTCAGAGTGCCCATGCTGACCCCTATCCACTGCTGAAAGCACCTACAATGAGCATCAGAACTGGACCATGGAGCAATGGAAGAAGGTGGCCTGGTCTGATGTATCACGTTTTCTTTTAGATCATGTGGATGGCTGGGTGCATGTGCATCGTTTATCTGGGGAAGAGATGGCAGCAGGAAACACCATGGGAAGAAGGCAGGCCAGTGGAGGCAGTGTGATGCTCTAGGCAATGTTCTGTTGGGAAACCTTGGGTCCTGGCATTCATGTGGATGTTACTTTGACACGTACCACCAACCTAAAATTGTAGCAGACCACGTACACCCCTTCATGGCAATGGTATTCCCTGATAGCAGTGACCTCTTTCAGCTGGGTAATGTGCCCTGCCACACTGCAAAAACTGTTTAGGAATGGTTTGAGGAATATGACTGTAGAGCCGAGGAGGGCGGGGCCGGGTTGGAATGAGACACACCCGGTCCCCAATCAGCCTGATGGGGCGCGCGAGGGATAAAGGCGGCCGGGGACGACAGTTCGAGAGAGAGAGAGAATTACAGACAGCTGTGCTGTGTTTTTGGTTGTGTGTTTTTGGTTGGGTTTTTGTTTAATAAATTGTTATTTAAGTTGTCAAGCCGGTTCTCGCCTCCTCCTTTCCTCTAAACCCCCTTACACTGGTGCCGAAACCCAGGAAGGAGGAGGGATTCCCGTCGCAGAGTCCTCGACACTGCCGTCCACCCAGGGGAGCGCCGCTGCCGTCCGACGGGGGACGGAGTAGCCCAACTACCCGGACGCGGGGAACGGCCGCCGTCCGCGAGGCGAGTGGGGACGGGACTCCCCGACCGCCTGGAGCGAGGGAGCCGCTGCCGGGGGCGGAGGAGTGCCCTGCCGTCCCCAGGGAACACGGAGGGGTCGAGAGAAGACCGCCGTCCGCGGGGGGAGGAGGGAAGTGACTCCCCGACCGCCTGGAGTGGTAGGGCCGCTGCCAGGGGCGGAGGAGAGTCCCCACGGGACGCCGGGAACGCGGAGGGGCGTTCTGTCCGCTGGGGGTCGGAGGTCTGACTCCGGTCCGCCCGGGGAGGAGCGGCTGCAGTCCGCCTGAGAGGGTGGAGTAGTGATCGAGGACCACGCGACGGCGCATCAGAGAACCGTTGAGGTTTTTTTTTCTCTCTCTCCTCTCTCTCTCTCTGCCGCTCTGTGTTGGCCTTTCCCTCGCCATTTTGTGTTGTTTTTTCTCCTCCCAGGTCGAGGAAGGCGGGGAGGACCCGCCGGCAGTCGGGGCATAAGGCACGCCCCCCCACCCGGAGAGGAAGGGTGGGGGGGATGTACGACATGCCGGGGGCTCCCCGGCCTGAGGCAACGCCGGGAGGAGTGTAGAGCCGAGGAGGGCGGGGCCGGGTTGGAATGAGACACACCCGGTCCCCAATCAGCCTGATGGGGTGCGCGAGGGATAAAGGCGGCCGGGGACGACAGTTCGAGAGAGAGAGAGAATTACAGACAGCTGTGCTGTGTTTTTGGTTGTGTGTTTTTGGTTGGGTTTTTGTTTAATAAATTGTTATTTAAGTTGTCAAGCCGGTTCTCGCCTCCTCCTTTCCTCTAAACCCCCTTACAATGACAAAGAGTTTGAGGTGTTGACTTGGCCTGCAAATACCCCAGATCTCAATCTGATTAAGCATCTATGGGATGTGCTGGACCAACAAGTCCAATCCATGGAGGCCCCACCTCGCAACTTACAGGACTTAAAGGATCTGGTGCTAACGTCTTGGTGCCAGATACCACAGTACACCTTTAGAGGTCTTGTGTAGTCCATGCCTCGACAGGTCAGAGCTCTTTTGGCGGCACGATGGGGACCTACACAATATTAGGCAGGTGGTTTTAATGTTGTGGCTGATCGGTGTACATTACAGTGGAGAATTAAATTTATTTAATGATTGACCTAGAATCGCCAATAATCTTCTTTGTTTGAGCTGTGTTTTTGTATGCTCTAAATTTGAGTCAATTCAACTAAAATCATTAAGTAGAAACAACAATATTTAAATAGCAAATCTAAGTTGTCTACTTGCATCTAGTTACCTTAACTTAAATAATTAAGTTAATTCTATATGAACACCAAGTTAAGTGAACTTAATTACACAAGATGTGGAGATGCCATTTCTCAATTCAATTGAGGGAATGAGTTTACTCAATTGAGTAGAGTCAACTTATTAAGGTTTTCAGTGTGTAGAACAAACAAAACAAAAAATAACAGACTGTGAACCACAATTTGCAATCAGAATATGCCAAGCACACTGACTGACCTGTTGACATTGAAGTCATCATAATCACTCTTTAATAGAATGCAACAAGCAGGGATAGTGTTATTACCAGCACTAGAAAGTAACAGAGTGCTGTACAGCAGGCCAATGGACAAATGAGAATGAAAAATTATATTAGCCAAGATCAAAAGAGCGACCAGTCTCAGAATTAAAGGTCACAGGCAAATCAGCATTCGTACAGAGTGATAATATGATGGCCTACACTTTACAATTCAACAATGTCAGTCAGAATCTATTAGAAGCTGGAAACTAATTACCACCGACTCTGGGGATGATTAAAAGAAATCACCAAGCAGCAGCATATTGCATTATGCTAATGAGCACTCATTTAGAGGTGTCATGTTCTGTAGCTCGTAAGAGGATTTGGCTAAGTGTGTGCTCCAGCCTAATGTCATGTGAGTTCTATTTGGAGGCTCGTCATTAGGGCAATATATCCAAGACGATCACAATGGTAATGAAGTAACATTGATTACATTTTACATGTTTTAGAAAACATGGCCCTACTTAGTTGGTGGGAGTTTTATATTCAGATTACAGTTACAATATTCATGTTTTGATGTGTAGGCAATAAATCATCCTTCTAATCAAAACAACAATTGAAGATTTTCATCATGGTATACTTGCTTATTTTACAGGATCATGCATCAAAACAAGCACCATCAATTCCATTGAAAACATTCTGACATGATCTTAGGGGATAAACTCCCACAGAATATGTCTCATTAAGGGAGCTAAATTAGCCTTGAAAAATTCCAACACAAATAAAGCCAATCATTTGCTACTTTGACACTTACACAATAAGAAAGACAAAGAAATCAGCTCCATTCAAGTTCAGCCCAAATGCATTACAAATCACACAAAAGGGAAAAGTACACTGCTCAATCTACAGTACGTTCCAGTTTAAAACAGCAATGCATATGTATAAGCAGTGCGTTCATTGCTTAATACTAGTACATGGTGTGTATTCATTTATTCCAGCTACATCATCCAGTATGCCATGCATGTGATAATTATCTTATTACTTCTGAAACGACACACTAAAGGCACAGTGCTGAATTTTGTCACCGACACTCCCTCATTTAACAACTAACATAACAAATGTTAAAGATTTGAAAAATGCATGTGGGTTGTTGTCACAAAACAGTTCCGTTATATTTCTTGCAATGAACATCAAGATTTTAGGTTAAAATTATTTGAATGCATAAGGAAAAGTTTATACAACGGATCACTTTTTACCATTTTAATGGCCTATTTGCCTTCACTGGATTATTTTAATCGGTCCTGCGGTGTGCCAAATATGTGTACAAAAATTCCATGTAGTCCTTCAATTACAGCTTCATGCATACAAATAATGCAATAATTAACAAAATGCTGTCTAAAATATTTTTAGATGCAGTATATCATGTCATACATGTCAACTTTCCAATAGTATTCCATGTCAACATTCCCTACAGTAAGAAAAGTATCAAATTATCCCTATTTTACTTTCTCGTCAATACATACATCAAATGTCCTGACAAATTAAAATGAAACAAGTCAAATCTTATTTAAAAATGGGACAACAATTACATAAGAATATTAAAATAATTAAAATAAGAATATTCTATATAATGTATACCCACTTAAGAACTGGGTGTGATTCTTTCAGAGCCCAGAAGGAGGTAAACAGAGCACAGTTGTAAAGGAAGTCTCTGCAGATACAATCAGTTAGCTATCAGCAATCCGGAACACACATTGTGTGCACGTCATACCCATTCTTTTTACTCTGGTTGGTCAATAACGAATGAAAAATAGCAAAGCATTTTCCTTCGTTTGACAATGCAAATAAATACTGTTTTGCAAAGATATTCTATTTCCATATGAGAGCATAAGCATACATTTGCATGCCATGAACACGCAAACATTTATACTGCATGCACACGCATATGCTCATTACAAACAGGGACTCAAAATAAATAAAACAGAAATAATATCTGTGTATTTCAACCACATATTTTGATACTCACTTCCTGTGTATGGAACGGGGGTTTTGTCCACAGTGACACAAGAAGAAGGGACTTTGTTTTGGTTTTTCAACCCTGTAGAGGTTAATCCACTGACTGAAAAGAATCACTTACCACTCTGCCTGCTTCCTTGCCCTTTCAGGATGCCCCTTCGATAATCCCATAATACCCATGCCTTTCATCACAAGTCTTGTGCTGTGTGCTATCTCAAAAAAAAAAGGATGATGGAGGGGAAGAGAAAGCAAAACATATCTTGAAGAGGTAGTGTGTTGGGAAATTTGACATGCATACCTCTGTTTTATATTTGCTCAGTCCACAAGACTGGAGCAATTTCCTTAACAGTGACTCATCTGGACTCAGAATGCGACAAAGAGAGCAACTGAAAGAGTGAGTGGATTTCTCAGCCAAATGTCATTTTTTTTACTCAATACATAAAGAACAAGGATGACAAATGATTACTCTACTAACATAAAGCACTGTAACACTCAATTAGGAAATCCATTATCTTGTTTGCTCAAGCAATCCATCAAGTCACTGTAGAGGAAATGCAGATAATGGCAAAACATTTCATCCAAGCTCAATGAAAATCTAAACATTTTAGATATTTCAATGATTAATCTATAGGGATAGTGTTATTTACCCCACTTGGGGTAAAAGGCCCTCAGGGGGTTTATAGTGATATTGTGTAGATATAGGGGCAACATTTTTCTAATTATACAAATAATTTTGAGAGAGCAAGAATGTTTTTTTTTTTGTAAAAAAATAAGATAATACTTATTCAAAATAAAAACTTCAGAAAAGGGTACACTATTTCTTGTTCATTTCAATCACATTTGACATTTAAATAGCATCTCAAATATTCTACAAATTAATTAATCTCCATTGTGATTGGATCAGTCAATGTGAGCCCACTTTGAACATTTTTCATAACAAACCTATTCACCCCACTTACGTAATAAAAACATTGTGGTTTATAGGGACCTTTAGCCCCTGCAATGGGGGCTTTTTTTTTTACCTCAAATACTATCCTTTCCATTATTGACAGTTATTTAAAAAAAAAAACTTCTGATTTGATCACCTTGAACAAAGCTAAAAATGACAAATAAGAATTTTGTCTAAATAAATGTGATAATTTCAGGGATTTTCATTAGCTACATACATTTGCAACATTTTAAAAAATGATTAAATATTAGATCAACTTGCCTCAAAATCATCAGTTTGTCTTCAGACACTACACGCAATGATCTCATGGATCAGGAACATTTTTCATTGCATAGTGACAAACAGGTGTTTAGGAAAGTGCTGTGGTAGTTTTTGATGCTATTTAATTTTTTGGAGGCCTTTAGCCCTGTTGTACCATACATTTATCTTGTTTTAAGGATGTTTATATACTTTTAACAGAAAACAAGTCAAATTATTACAATTATTATTTTATTTTATTTTTATTTTATTTATTTATTTATTTTTGTATTTTGAAATTTGGAAGGTGAGAGGGCCTTAAAAGGGCTGCATTTAGTGAGCTCCCACATCTGTGTGTCCCCTCAGAATCCAGGAGATCCCCTTCATCTGTCTGTGTGCCCTAAAGGCAGGGCAAGCATAGTAGCAAGCAGCCCCAGCTGCAGACATGGCTGTCCTGAAGGCCCTTGTGAAGGCCAGTATAGTCTATTCAAAGGGTTCACTGTGTGAGAGGTCACAACAGCGGGAGAGGGGGCAAAGAGAGCAGGAAATGGAGGTGGTTTGGCCCTGGGGGCTACTAACAGAATAAACAGGCAAAAATTGGTTCACAACATTGTCTGTTGTAGCTCGATAAATATTCCCTCACTGTGGCTGTGTGTGGGGGTAAGACAGAGAAAGTTGTATTTATATGTGTATGTCTTATGTCCATCTCCCCACCTACACTCTCAGTCTGCTCTTGTTATGTGCTTCCCACTGTCTGTGTGAGGGCAGTTAAGATACATGACATGGTAGGGAGCGTTTCACAGATGTGCAAATAAATCTTCATTTCTTCAGCCAGTTAAGCAGTGGAGGATGCCGCCACCATCCTGGCTCTGAACAAAGGCACCTTGCAGGAGCCAGCCATCCTGGAGAACAAATTGGGGAACAAACAGGCAGGGTCACTTGCACTGTCCTTTATCTCCAAAGTTAAGGAGCCGTGGTGGTAGGGCGCAACAACCCAACAATTGTCAATAACATCCATGTTATGATAGTACCCCAGTGGGGCTATTAAACAAGACTGTCTGTTAGAGACAGAGGCATTAGAGAGTTTAAATCACATACAATTAAAGATGTCTGGCTGAGATTATTGTTTTACCACATAACATTTCCAGTAATACTTAAAATGGTATCTAAATCCCACAAATTGCAAATACTGACTTTTTTGAGTAGATGGTTGATGTAAAAGATTAATTTAACAAGATAAGATAATGATAGATAGATAGATAGATAGATAGATGGATGGATGGATGGATGACACCTTTTTTCATCAGAAAGTAAACACTGACACTTTTCCCACCCAGAAATTTCTTCTAAGCACTGAAGTTGCTAGGGCCCATGGCTTGTGAGGTCTGGTGGGCCAAACAAACACAGAAAGTAATTCTTATCCTTAATCAAACTGCAGTGTGCTGTTTCATTATACTTTACCTGTTGAAAAAGAAAGGCATTTAAAAAAAAAAAAAAAAAACTAATCAGGAAAGACCTCAGATAGGAAAGGCTATTCAATAGTCTGGCCCCAAAACATAAGGGTAATTTGTTTCTCTGACAAGACAATTTTAAAAGGTTCACCTTATGGCCAGTCCACCCCTGCTACAGGTTACATTAATACTTTGTAAACTGTGTTGGTTTCTGTTAACAATCATTTTCACCTTTTTTCTGCAAACATAGTTGTAATGCTGAGCCTCTAATGACATTTAAAATTAAGGCTGTGTGTTCTACAAAGTTTCAGCAATAATGGTGGGAACTCCACTTGAGAATGATTGATAATGCCCAGGTCTGTGGACGTAATACACCTAATTACTTCATCGTAAGTGGCCTCTTTTCACAGGAAAACAAAAGCCAAACAAAAAGGGAACAACATACTATGCTTGGCCCAGAGAATGTCAGGGATGGGGTTTTTTTCTTAGCACTCATAAAGCTTAATAAAATCCCATAGGACAGAAAGGATACATGCTGCTGACCAACCGACATTCGATAATAAATCAGGGCAATTATCAAGCCTCTCAGCATGGTTGTTCAAGGCCCTCAGTCAAAGAGATTTAGAGAATGGTAATTATCATCCTCACATGCACTCCAAAGCATGGGACAAAACAGTGTGATGCCACACCATTTGTAGGATGGAGAATATGGGAATGAATAACAATAGATATGGATAAACATTTTTAGACAAAGAGGTTTTGAGTATTTATCTACCTTAATGATGCCTACACACTTGCAAAGCATTGATATGGAGAACATTTTAAGATTTTGAGGGTTCATCCACATGACACAAACGTTTGATGACTAACTGTTCATTTTTAGTAATATTTCATGCACAGAAAAAAACATATATTTCATATACTAATTTTTTCAAATTGCAAAACTAATAATCAAATGTTTGCTCGGGATCTGCATGGTCTAATTACTGACAAACAGCCCTCCTAACATCAATAGAAGGTGGGCTTTAAAAGTGCACTCAGTAATTTTCAAACGCAATAATTTTTTAAATACTAATGCCATTGTAGAAATTCACAAAGTCAGCCATGAATAATTGAATTCATAACTGAAAGTGTCCTATAACAGGCTGGTTACTGAGATTAAGCCAGTAGTATTCGGCTTGTTTTGTGATCCTATCATGGCAGCCCCCATGAGGGGACCCTTTCTGTCTAGGATAAAACAGCTTTTATATAGTTACTGATATGACTGGAGTCTTCATCTCATGTGAGTGCTTATGATTTTATACAAATGCTTCAAAAGCCTTTTTTTGTGATATATGAAATAGATAAGAAATGTCTATCAACAGCAACACTGCCAGTCGGTAGAAATACTTATGAATTTAGGAATATTATAACATTTACATTACCTCTTTGACAGACATCTCTATCCAAGCTCTCAAAGTACATTTATCACCCTGGGAATCAAAGCCATGACTTTGCCATTGCTCGCACCACACTCTGCCAGTGGAGCAAAATGAACACAGAAGAAACATCACTTTTATATTGTCAGTGAAAACTTGATATCATATAGTTAAAACAAACAAACAAACAAACAAATACATAAATTAAATTAAATAAAACCAAAATTCTACTAAAAGCAGCTGTTCCGCTACATAGCTCGACATTTTAAATGGGCTCACAAATGAGTGAAGCAAAGCAAATCACAAGGCTGCTGCCATCATTTCACACTGGATCTCCAGGTGCCAGAGAGACTCCAGGAATCTATGTGACAGCTGTGTGCTATCACACCACACGATGCATCCACGGAGAGAGAACTGGCAGCTACAAGGGTGATTTGTTGACATGGCTTGCATGCAGGAGAAAAAATCACATAAGCTATTTTCACATCTCTTCACAAATACACACAGTCCTCAATGTCAATGCACTTGTTTCATTCCTCTGGGAGAAAGCCCTGCAATTACATAGGATAGGCTACAGTAAAAGCAGTCTGATTGGCTGTCAGACAACATTACTGTCACAGCACAAGGTAAAGGCTGTCAGACAGTAATCTGTGCCAATATTTGTTTTTCACATGTCTTTGTAAAGGGACTATGCAGCTGCATGTAACTGACATGGTTAAGTTGGACAAAATGCCATCTAATTTTACCACACAGAATCCCCAAAGTGATCCTCAGTGCTCAACAAAGCAATAACAGAGTGAGGGCCTGCAAGTGTTAGTATAGTG
This sequence comes from Myxocyprinus asiaticus, assembly GCF_019703515.2. Taxonomy (NCBI): domain Eukaryota; kingdom Metazoa; phylum Chordata; class Actinopteri; order Cypriniformes; family Catostomidae; genus Myxocyprinus; species Myxocyprinus asiaticus. The sequence continues at coordinate 26,985,120 of NC_059369.1, read as the reverse complement.
TAGCCCAAGAGATTTCGCTGGCAAATGGTTACCTAATGTGAATCAGTGAGTGAAGAACTATTTTAATTAATAAAAAACCTTGCAAAAAATTCTAGAGTTGCCACAAACTTATTGCAAATTCACTAATCATTAATTTTCACATCCAAATGAACTTTGTGGCAAACTCTTTATTGTCACTTTCTGTCCAAATTCTGGCAAACATTTGGGGCGAACAGCAAGCTCATTTGCATGTGAAAATAATTAGTGGCGAATTTGCGGCAAGTTTGCCAGAATATCAGTATTCAACAATTACTTTAATGCAATGTAAAAAAATTCTGAAAAATCCCTACATTTTTTCACATTTGGTTGATTTAAGCACACTATCAGGCAAACGCGAAGGAAGAGTGTGATGTAGATGTAAGGGATACCGTATTTGTCACAACAATTAAAGGGCTGTTCGCACTGAACGTGTCTTTGCATCCAATAGTTGTTTTTTTGGGGGTTTTTTTGTGAACATGCGCTAGGCAGTCGTCTTTGACCATTGCACCACGTTTTTAGATGCTGTGTCAAGTTAAAAAGAACTACAGCTTTTAAAAATGAGCCTTGATCCATGGAAGGCAAGACTTATACTATGTAGAGACGGGAGAGATTATGGGATCACAAGCAAAGTGATCATTTTCTACAATGTTGATCGATGATGCTTATCTGTGCTCATGCACAGAGTGTTGTAGTTGGCTTGGAAACATAATTTCTGATGACCCGCTGAAGTTGTTTGACCTTTGTTAATCAAGACAGTTGATGAAAAACATTGTAAAGCATTGGCTGCATCCGAAAACATAGACAGCTGATTTGCTGCCTTGCCACCTAATCAGTTCAATGGTTTAACCGAGAGTGTTTCTGAATACATGGAACTCTTTAAGGAAACAGGTCATAGAACAGTTTGAAAAGCACCTTATTTCCATCCTACCTCCGTATACAGCCTCCAAATGCAGCATTTTCCAGTTTCCAGCCAATGTTGAGGAATGCAAGTATGATTATTGTTACCTTATAGATTATTGTCAAATTAAAATCATAAGCACTCTCATTACATTTTTGCATTGTCAGTGTGAAATACTTGGCATCGAAGGGTTAGGGTTTGAGTACAGGTATGTCCTGCCTGGCAAAATGTGCTTCCAATGTTGTTTTGTTAAAGGTGTAAAAGTTTTGCACCTAAAGAATTGAATAGTACCTTTAGCGAATAAAATAGGCACAAGTCCAAGACATCTTACTTTGGCCAGCAAAATGTAAACAGAAATTAATGTGTAGCCTACCTTTTAAGCTCAGTCTAAAGCTCATTTACTCTGACAAGCATGACTTGCCTGTGTGAACCAGCAGGAGGTCATCCTGAGTGGGCAGGTCAGATTTTTGTAACACCTTCTTGCTAAAAAAACTTGCTTAGACCAGCAAGAATTTCCACGCTGGTCCAGATTGGAATATGCTGATGACACAGGCTACCTTTAAAGTTAAGCGACAGAATTTTATGACTTCATTTGAGTTGTGGTAAAATAAAGATGCTGTTGGACCCTGGCATAGTACTGACTGCATTTTCTCTCTTGTCTCACTATGAATACAGCTATACTTGAAAAACACCATGGACAACTCAAGCAGTTTACACTCCCTTGCGATGAGAAGCTAGGCATTAAGGTCTGAGATGTGCCATACAGGACTTCTGTGGGTGAGCAGTTTGGCTAGGTGAGTATTAGCTATATACTAGACAAGCATGTTGCAAAAGTGACCTTGATTATCCTTGCCTAAGTGAACTCTGCAATTTTTCCTCGTAACTCATCTCTGCCTTGCTAAGGAAAATTTGTGTGACCTTGACCTTGTGATCTTTGTAAACCATGAAACAGGGCATCTATCAGAGGTACCTGATCGAAATCCAGCGCAGTCGTTTCATGAGAGCCTTCCTTAATCAAATTAAAGTTTTCATAGATCTATAGAGAAAGTTTATGGTGTCAAGAAAAAAAGTCTCTCTTTTAACTATTTCTCAAGGGCAATTACAAAGATCAGTACTACCGGATGGTTCCATCTCATTAAATTAAAACTAATTCCAACACAATGCATTACAACACCATTTATTTAGTGCACCATTGATTTTAGCAGCTCAGTTAAGGATTCATTAGGCTTGTGTTCGACTGAAATCCACCTCTACAGAGGCCCTCAGTACCACCTGGCTCCTAGAACGGTCCTTGGCACTTCGACAACTGAAACCTAATGCTGGCAAGCTGCAGTGTGAATAAGCTTTCAGCTCCATGGTACTCTCAGACAGTTTCCTCTAACTCTAGGTCTCTCAGTTTTCATGGTACTAGCCAAATAGAAAAAGTGTGTCAAAGACAAACAAAGGGCCAGGTGTCTTTCTGTGCTTCAAAACTCCTTAAAGTCATCAAGTTAATTCGAATGTGTTTTTATGCTCGGTTGCACTGTTTAAAGGTTGCTATGTATTAAGTAGAAAGCAAAACATATCATGTTCATATAACATTGTAGGATCTTATGGGCAGAAGAATTAAAGAATTATACGCAAAATGGTTCAAATCCAGGATGTAAATTGACATTTTCCTTCCAAATTATTAACTAAGACACAAAGTCTTGAAAAGAGTCTATTAAAAGCTGCTCTGTTGAGTGTCAACCGTCTTGAGAACAAAGAGAGTTCTGTGGACACACCAAAATTCCTCCTCATCCAAGCTGTAAATCAAGAATGCTCTGAACGTTAATGGTCATCACATGACTTAAAGACTACTCTTCTGAAGAAACCCCCATGCCAGAAATCTAAAAGAAGTCCATTTGTTTCATTCATTTAGTAACACACGAACACTTAAAAATTTGACATTTCCTGTATCACATGCTAAAAACTCCCTTATGAGTCCCTCATGTTTTCAATGGACAACACAATTCTGATACTAAGTCATCTCATCTTAATCCATGAACATTTCACAAAAAGTCACAGTGTTTTGCTGACTTAACCCTCTAAAATGCACAGAATCTACTTTTTTGTACCAAAATGTACACAATACTTGCCTTGCTAGATAATTCTGAAAAAGATGTTGTTATGACCTGTAATCACTTTGCTAACTGATGAATTGATGATTATAATCTTTAATCTTGTCTTATTCATGTCATATGACTAGAATGGTAACCATTCATGATAAAGTACATCATGTTTACTATCATTGAGATTCTTTCTGCATTTCAGGAATGTTTATGTTATTAAATTTTTTATATATTCAGTTGTACCCGAGATATAAAAGGTCATGATTAAACATTGCCCTATTTTGAGCGGGAAATGGGAACCTTCACAGACAAAGGCTCATCAATCACCTTCAGAAGGAGGGACAGAAATGACCATGTGACCCCACAAAAGACACTTCTGATTGGCTCAAGACACCTTTGGGGTGCGGCCAACCACAATAGTACAATGCCTCCCCACCAAGGAAGAACTCTCTCTTACTTCTTACTCTTACGCTCTTCTCCTCTCTTCATGCTCTTCCCTCTGGGCTCTTAGCCCTTCTATGCCTAGGATCCACACAATGTAGAGTCTAGGAAGGCTTGGAATGCAAAATTCCGAGGAAGTTTTTCTCTTCTCTGTGCTACAACTCACACGTGTGATGGGGAGTCACGAGTCTCCATTGCTGGAGGCCTTGCTTCAAAGCCCCGCCTGGTCATTCCATCACCCATCCATTGATGCGACAGACAAAGAACTATCCGACGTCCACAATCTTAACATAGGTCCAGAACATCGACGGAACAACCAGAATTTGCTACAAAGAGCCAAAGAACCAAAGCAATGCAAGGAAATGCAAGTACATCTCCAACTTTCGCTGAAAGTGCTGGCATCTCTTTAATATAATTTGAGGAACCCGATTGCAAATCGAGGTAAACCAAAATGAAGTATCGGTGACTCTCAAGGCATTGTCTATAGACTCCAAGTTCAATTTCACTGTACAGATCATTTCATTCACCTTCTGTAACAATTTACTCGCCAACCTGTTTGTCATGTTTGTCTAAGTGTTTAGATTAGCAATAAAGTCTTGTTTGTATTCAAAGATAATTTGACTGTGGTATATTTTAATAAATAGTCTTGTCACTTGATTTTTTTAAAAGATCTGCGCTCCAAAGCTCGAACCATATCTAAACATATTTGTGATATTATTTTCAATAGCCATGAGAATAGTATTACTCTAAGCTAATTCTTTACATATAAATTGTGAGTGGATACAACGAGCTGTTGTATTGCATTATTAATGGTGGAGAATTTTATTCAGAATTCTAGTCTGATCATTTGTCATTTATCCATCTTATAATGGTAGTCGAGCGTGGCTAATTCCATTATACAATTTCCTTCATATTATTGGTAAAAGTACATGGGCACTTTAATCCATACCTTGTACATTTATTCTACCAAATTTCCCTACAACATTTATAATCATTAAAAATAAATAATAATTTATTGATAAGATAATCAAATGAACTTCCCTATCTTTCTTCAATGAAAGTAGCATAATTATTTTACATGAAATAAAAACGAAATGAATAATAGATTAATGACAGAAAAGACTTCCACAGAGAGCTCTCTAATAAGATGCAATCAATTCTGGCATCTCTCTTGTGAAACGACACCCTGGTGATGAATCTGAATCTGTCACAGAAACCTCATGTCCACCTCTCACCCACTTGCCCCTATCAAACATTTCTGTCACTGACAGCTCTCTGACCTGCACACTAGACATCTGTATTAACATCCAGTGAGAAAAATAAATGAAGTATAAAGCTAAACAATAATATTTTCTATTTTCTAAGAATTTTCTAATATAAGCCCTGCTCACAAGTATACTAACCAAAAGAACATGTCAGCTTTGAAATTGAGCTTCCTGATTTTCAAAAGCATCTCTGTATGCATTATAAATTGTTATTTAAATAGCTAAAATAAAAAGAGGCAATGACATTGTTTAGTTCATTCCTTAAATACTAATACTTAATACTGGATGTCTATGTTTAGGAAGAGATGAATACAGAGGTATGCAATGCGAAAATGCCCTGGAGACACTTTGCGACAGAATGCAAGAAAATTAGATTAGCAATCTACTTGTGAGGGGAAAAAAATCTACAGATCTACTGTCAAATTGAGTTTGATTTGACGTTTGGCTGAATCCTGACATTTTGAATAACAGTAAGCTTTGTTTATTTTAAAATTGTCAAGAGAACCACCAGACAAGAGGAAATTGGTACAGATGATTCCACTTCACAAACAAACTACATAAATTATTATGTAAATTTTTAAAGACGTGTAAAATCATACATTTAGAATGTCCTGTCAAATTACACTTTAAAGATATGTTTCCCTAAGATCTGTGGTGAAGAGAAAAAAAGCACTTTTTTTTTTATATACCGGTAGTGCTATTTATTTATTTTACAGTTTTTTTATTTTTATTTTTTATTTGACTACACTCATATATGCTTTACCTTTTTTTTTTTTTTTTTTTTGGCAAGCTTTGTTTTATTACCTTCCTTTTTTAACCTAACTCATACTAATTATTGCTTTTCTCAGGGGGAGATTTTGTGCTGTCATTCAAATGTTTTCTCAATGTGCATGTGACCCTTATGGAGCCAAACGTTCCTTTTCTCTCTGCCACTGGAAGGTTTTGTTTCATAATGTAATGGCAGGAATTGAAGATACATATGAGAGTAAAATATACATAAATTTGAGGAAATTACACATGAATTCAAATCAATCAAAATCAATGAATCGGTGAAATCAAAACTGTTCCAAGTCTTAAGTGGTGAAGTTTAGTCATAGAAAGCATAGAAAGCTAAACAAAAGTGAATGTAACATTTTATTTTGAATTACAATGGGGTTCCAAAGTTTGAGCCCTCTTGTAAAAATACCAAATGTTGCAATTTTTTTTCTTTCAAGTTTTGTATTTTATTTTATGTAATACTGGTCAATATCACAAATTTGCTATTTAAATATTTAAATAGTGCTCAATCTAAAATATTTCTTATTCATTTGATAATGTTTATTTGTTTTTCATTTGTCAAAATCCTAAAAAGTTATTAATTTCCAGGTATTTTAAATTAGATATTAAATCCCAATTTCAATATAGATTTTTGAACCCCACTGTATATCCACAGTACAACAACAATATCTACCACCACACCTGGGGTTGAAGAAACCTGTCATCTGGTGCAATGGCTAGAGTAAAAGAGATTGGGCATGGGATCTGTGAATCTGTAGTCAGTAAAGATGTGTCTGTTTGTTTGATATATCCATTTCTCCTCTCTATTTTAGAACCTGATATATGTGGAAAAGTCACAAAATCCCGCAAAAGCACTCTGGATAGTTTCTTCAAACCGCAATTTAAGTGCTTCATTGCTTCAGTTTGCACGTAGAGCTCTTTATGTGAGGCAGTGTATTGGCCCACTGCAATGGATCTTGTTAAATACAGATTGCTGCTGTTGGACATGTCTCAATTCATTACCTGATTCCAGACTCCCAGAGGTCTTCCTCCTCTGCATCTTTTTACAGGCTGCCACTGTCCACTTTGCACTTATTTAAAGGAAAAAAAATAAATAAAAAAATAAATAAATGAATTAATAAATTCAAATCTGTCATCATTTACTGACTGTGATAAGTGATAAACAGTTGATGTTGTGAAAACATGCATCAAGTATTTGATTAACAGAGCACTAGAAAGACAAAATTATAGGAAATAAATTAGAGGTTTCCACTTTAGAGTTATTTGTGATGTGTTTGTACATAAATATCCTCTCGGTTGACCTTCAGAGAAGTGTCATGCTGCGGGACTCACATGGAGACAGGGCACACTGAACTAGTATAATTAAAGCATTGTAGAATTTTATTTTTAGATGTTGAGGTCATAGGACAAGTGCTATACTGGCTGTTCCATTAATATGATAGCATCCATTTCCACTCAACTGATTTCTAATGAGTTTTCTGCCATTTTAAAACAGAAGCGTAATTAAAAGCTGCTCATGCAAGACATTGGAAAGCATTCTATAAGTACAAGCTTCAAGACAACCACTAAAAGATTCCATCCTATTTTAATGTCTGGTAATTGAAATATTGGATTATCAGTCTTAAAAATTTTCTGCCACTCAGAAATTATTTTGTTTTAAAACCCCATTTTATTTTATTTTTATTAATTTTTTTATTTTTTTACTTCAGGACAAGGCTCTGGAAAAAAAAATCATTTTATTTGTACTTTCTCATTACTCTCTTTCTGATCAAATTACATGTAAATAGCATGTGTTCTCCTGTTGCAATATGTCTTCACACTGTACTTCTAAAGAGCAGACTGCTGTATGATAGCAGGTCACTCACCAAGACATAATTAAACCATAAAAATTATTCAGTTGAAAAGTTTCAATTAAATGCATCCAACACTCACATATTAATTATTTGTTAATACTACAGTGTCGTATCTGTGTATGTACAGATCCATTGGGTGTTCTGGAGTGGAGGGGGATTTTGAAGATATCATATTTAATTTGCCGTATTACAAAATGTAACTGCCCAACCCCCATAATCCTAATTCGGTCCCTTTGAAGTCTACAGTGAAAGAATATGAAGAGCCAGTGGAAACAGAAAATAAATGTAAGGCAGGATCCTGACTTGGCCGTGGTAGGCATGGATGCTGACTCGTTGGCCGTGGCAAGCATGAGCGCTGGACTGTGGAGCAGAGGCGGGCCTGGACCGTGGAGTAGAGGCGGGCCTGGACTGTGGAGCAGAGGCGGGCCAGGACAGTGGAGCAGAGGCGGGCCTGGACCTCGCACAGGCTTGCTTGTGACATGGCATGGAGCAGTCTGGGGCTTGGCTGAGACATAGCATGGAGCAGACTGAAGCTTGGCTGTGACATGGCATGGAGCAGACTGAGGTTCGGCTGTGACATGGTGTGAAGCAGACTGAGGCGTTATTGTGATGGGCTCAGGTGTTGCTGTGACATGGCATGGAGCAGGCTGAGGAGTTGCTGTGACATGGCATGGAGCTGGTTGAGGCTTTGCTGTGACATGGCATGGAGCAGGCTGAGGCATTACTGTGACATGGCATGGAGCAGGCTGAGGCGTTGCAGTGACATGGCATGGAGCAGGCTGAGGCGTTGCTGTGACATGGCATGGAGCAGACTGAGGCGTTGCTGTGACATGGCATGGAGCAGGCTGAGGCGTTGCTGTGACATGGCATGGAGCAGGCTGAGGCGTGGCTGTGACATGGCGTGGAGCAGGCTGAAGCGTGGCTGTGACATGGCGTGGAGCAGACTCAGGCATGGCTGTTACATGGTGTGGAGCAGACTCAGGCATGGCTGTGACATGCCGTGGAGCATACTCAGGCATGGCTGTGACATGGCATGGAGAAGACTCAGACATGGCTATGACATGGCATGGAGTAGACTCTGGTGTGGCTGTGACATGGGATGGAGAAGACTCAGATGTGGCTGTGACATGGCATGGAGCAGACTCTGGCATGGCTGTGACATGGCATGGAGCACACTCATGTGTGGCTGTGACATGGCATGGAGCAGACTCTGGCGTGGCTGTGACATGGCATGGAGCAGAATCTGGCATGGCTGTGACATGGCATGGAGCAGGCCGAGGCATGGCTGTGACATGGCATGGAGCATACTCATGTGTGGCTGTGACATGGCATAGAGCAGACTCAGGCGTGGCTGTGACATGGCATGGAGCAGGCCGAGGTGTGGCTGTGACATGGAATGAAGCAGACTCAGGATCTGGGGCAGATGGTGGCGCAAGCTCGGCGACCATGACGTGGGACCCTGGCTCGGTGACAGTGACATGGGACCCTGGCTCGTCGACCATGACGTAAGACCCTGGATCATCGACCATGACGTGGGACACTGGCTCATCGACCATGACGTGGGGCGCTGGTTCAGCAGCCATGACGTGGGGCGCTGGTTCAGCGGCCATGACGTGGGACTCTGGCTTGGTGGTCGTGACATGGGACTCTGGCTCGTTATCCACCTCCCCCACAGTGAACGGTGAACCACTTATCAGTAGGGCAAGGTCGATATACTGAGTCAGGCTGTAGGTACTCCAAATGTCAGAAATCAGGGAGGAGACTGGTTTATTCAGCTCAAAACGGAAACAGAAGTCTGACCCTGCAGGCCAGAGTGCAGAAGTCCTCTACATATTCCTCCAGGGGACGATTCCCCTGATGTAAACGAAGAAGCTGAACTGCTGGGTTCATTTTGTAGTCAGGTATTCTGTAACGATGGCTGGCAGTAACAATGACAGACAGACGAAGACGAGATGATGTGTAGAACCCAAGTACAGTTTAATACAAACGTGAAATCCCAAAACAGTCAATCCAAACGTGAACAAAACATAAACATGAACTTGACTAGACTTGACTTGCCTTGACATGAAACGACGTACATCAACAATGTTACATTAACACAGAGTGTGAGATCGTCATCATTGCCATTGCCATATCGCCAATGAGAAAGAGATCCTTATGGATTAAAAAACACGAGATGTTCTGTATGACTGTGTGATTGCTTAATTTATTAAACAGGATAGGAGGACTGATTTTCACTTCAAGTAAATTGGTAAGTGCTTTTTGCATTGTTATAGCAACATCAGGTTTTCTAAGTGTAAATTAGGCTGCTGGAGCATTCAGTGTCAGATCAAGTTTTGAGAAGTAGTGCTGCATTCCATTCAACTCAGAAAGTTGGATTTTACAATTCCTACTAGGAAAAGTGCAATGGAATGCATCCTGAAGTCAGAATTACAACTTGTAGGCTCGTGCAGAAATTCTCAACTCAGGGGCATGAAGTCACACAAACATGTCAACACTCAGGGAGATATACATAGTAAGTGATAAACATTCATTTTATTATGTAATATCGATAAATTAGTTCATTTCCACATTACATGATATTAAAGCTTGTTTAACAAATGCCTGCAGAAACAGGTGTATAAAACATTATAATCTCTTTTGATAATCGTAAACCTAAAATGAGAGTCAAACACCCGCTAAGCTAATGGGAGCGCTGCAGTTTTGTTTCCTTAAATGTCATCTTCCGAATATCGGGGAATGGAATGCATTTATGGTCGGAGATATCAAGTAGAAATATCCCACATCCAACTGATAGGCATAGTGTCTTATTAATTGTGAAACTGTGTTTTCTTAATGGCATGAATCGCACTGAAGGCATAGACTTAAAATGCATAGCCCGCGGCTGGTCAACGGAATAGGTGCAAATAATTAAACAGGGCTGCTGCTGGCCGCTTTGTATATCGCTGGTATAGACAAATACCAGACATACAGTATATAGTACCATTTACTGCTATTAAAATGTTGCAGGACCCTTTAAATGTATCTCCTCCTGGAGACTGACATTTTATCCATGGTCTCATGCAGTATGCTCTAATTATTAATAATTAGTATTTGCAATTAAAATTCGATGATTCATTTTAGCCATTCTAATGTAGAATGCTGAGATGAGGAAAAAACACCAGCTCACTGTTGTCGTATTTACATAATTGTGAGGCATGGAAATGTAATTATGATACTCAGTCATGAGGGTATTAATTACTCCAAATAAATTATTTAATTCTCTTTTATTTGGGGTTGGTGATGAATAAAAGTTTGTTTAAAAACAAATTGTCTCAGACAATGTATGAACACCAATGCTAAAACATTTGACTCCAGGTTTTTGGAAGAACAAACTGGCCATGTATTTCTAGGGGCAGTTTTTTGCTGTCTGTATTAGAAGAGAGAAAGAGAGAGATGGTATAGTGAATGTGACTGTGCATTACAATATCGATTAGTGCCTGAGCAAGATAATTTATCTTTATCATGCAGAGAGTGTCCCAAGCGAGTGGCAAAATGGAATTTGGCTATAGGAGTCTGCCACCAGGCTCCCTCATCTGTTACAGGTATAAAATAATGAGGGGAGCAAATTAGTGATTGACAAGCTGTTCCTGTCAAAGCCGTGGCTGCAGTGGATATTTACAGGGTTTTTTATTAACATGTTATGCTGCAGCTGTCAGAGGTTGTCTGCTGCACTGACTGAATGAGCAGGCTAGCCTTGGGCTACTCATGTGTGAGACTGCTGCATTTCTCACTTATTGACCTCCACACCAGGCTGAAAATCCACTCTCAGCAAGGACAAGAAACTGCCTCAGGCTCTTCCTTGTGCCAGACAGAAAAAACACGTACATAACCAACTTTTTATCTTTATTGAATTTTGAGGTGTTTAGCTGTGCATTCAGAGAGACCCTTATCACTCCCTCCCCTGCAAATATTCTTATCTTAAAAGTGGTGTAGGGGGAAAATGCACCAACACATTGTTAAAAAAAAAATTCTATTCTTCGATGCAAGCAGAAATGTCATGCCCATACAATTTTGAGCCAAGTGGATTTTGAGTGTAAAAATTATATCTGTGATAATTAAGTTGCATTATCAGTATAGGTAAAAAAGTGCTTGTCTAAAATGCTGTGGCTTAAATTCACATCCAAATTTAGTCTAATCATGTTGCACCTTCCGCATATGATTTGCTTTAAACCAAAAATATTGTGTCATTTTTCCCTGTAATGTTGGGAAAACTGGCAATGACAATGCAGATGAAGACGACAATGAAGTGTAGAACCCAAGTGCAGTTTATTATAAATTGTGATATCCAGAAACATTAACTCTAAACGTGAACAAAACATAAACATGAACTTGACTTAACTAAACTTGACATGACTTGGTTAGACTATGAAACAAAACATAAATGTAAACATGACTTGACTAGACTAGACTTGACTTGACTTGATATAAGAACAAAAATTATACATTAACACACAATACCTAACAATGGACAATGGCAAACAAGAGGCTTAAATACATGGACAAGAGTAACAAGACAAGTTAACCAATGAAAAGACAGAAATGATAACAAGATAACTAGACAATAAACCAATGAAAACAAGACACATGAATAGGGGAAACACATGACTAGATCACATGAGGGAACAGGAAATCACATGACATGACACCACATGACTTGAACAGGAACTAGATTTTCAAAATAAAAGACATGAAAAACATGAACCAACAGAATAAACATGACATTCCAAGCGGAACACAAAAGGAGTTCTTAAAATGTTGAAGCTGCTCTTCATTTATCCAAAATGTATGGTGATCACTGGCTGTCAAGTTCAGTTGCAGTTTTGCTTGGTTTATTAAAAAAAATTATTCTTTAGGTTGAGATTTGAACCTTGATCAACTTTAAACAAAAACTGTACTACTAGACTAACAAGTCTCTCCAACAGCTCACCTAAATCTAACCATAAAGTTTAACCCCTTACCCAACACATAAACCTAACTAAGACAGAAAATATAAAGCATTGGGGTTTATAATGAGATGAGGGATATTATGAGATATCATGAGACTTTGCTGGTCACAAATACTGTAGAACTACTAAGTTGTTAAAAAAGAGGCACCCCCTCAACGAAAACAAATAAATATATGCCCCTTGATGCAAGCATCCAAAAACTGACATTTAATCCCACCTGGTGTCCCCAGGCAAGTGCACATGCTTATTAATTTACAGAGGTGAGAGTATTCTTTGTGTGCATGGCAGTTGAGGGCTCCAATATTTCACTCGTGCCAGTGAAACTTGGGACATAATCAATATGACATGCCAAACAATAGAACACAATGATTGGAGTTTAATACCCTCAACTCAAGAATCACTAATGTTCCTGTTGTAAAAAATCGATCCTCGCAATACCACAGCAATTCGAACTTAAATGCACACAGCTAGAGGATTAGAGTTCCATCAATAAGATTCTCAATAAAAATTAAAAGAAATAAGATAAAGATCTAATATTTTGGGGGTTTCACTACATAAACTGGGGTGTTTCTCTCATATGAAAACAAATGCTCAGCTCCTGTTTATCAGGAGACTGTGAAACACTCAGAAAGGGTATTATGATATGTGCCTGAGGGATTGATACAGAGACAGATGTATGAGCTGTCATTTTAAGAGTGGATACTGTAATAGAATCTATTTATCTTCATTCTTCATCTATACATTTCTAATTATAAGCTATTATATTTAACTCAAGTCAGACTAATAATAAGACTGTTACTCTTACCACAAACTCTCTAAAGCTAAAGGTGATGTGTTCAGGCATGGTTTTGGGAGTAAGGGAAGCTTTTAAAGAGGGGCCGATCTGAAGGGCTTACAGATAATTAATTAAACACAACCAGGGGGAAGCTGATGACAGCCATATTTCTTTTCTTCAATAATAGGGTATTGAGTTCCTTTCCCCTGAGGCTGCTGCTGCTCAACAACCTTTTTCCAATATCAGGGACATGATAAATATTCAATGACGCAGAGACTTGTGGACAACAACTGGATAATTTATCTGTATTTAAAAGAGTGGAGTGACAGAATGCACTGTTTCTCTGTGAAAACTAAATTAAAGACTTTTATCAAGTCCCCCTGGGATCTTTGCTCTGATCTCCAAACCCAGAGATGCCAGTAACTAGCCCGTAGGTGTCAGTACACAATCCCAAAAACTGACTGTGCCAATCTTCATAGGTAGATGCTAAATAACACTTTAGTATTACTGATGGTAAACCTGTAAATCTGTTTACTTTTTTGAGAAAGTATGCTGATTGTAAGTGTATTTTTCCTTTTTCCACTGGCAGATTTTTTTTTCACTTGATTTTTCACTTTGTCTGAATTTAGTGAGTTTTATGCATAAACCAACTGACCTGAATCTGCCAGTTAAATATGTATTCAACATATTTTTAAAATCTTAATATCTCATGCATGTTAAGTATATAAAACCTAAGTTACAGAGGTCCCAAAGTGGATAAAAGTAAAGGTTTGCTTGAAGTCATTGGCTGACAGACTGATCAATAGAACAGATTACTTCCCACTGTCAGCTATCACCTTTCCCTTGGTGTAGGGTATTTGAGCTCAGACTAGTGGTTTTGGGAAGCAGTGGTAAGTGAAGAGGGATTTGAAGAATGGAACAGTGAGAAACAATGTGAGAAAGTGTAAATGAAGAAAATGCAATTTTTTGGGATATGAATTTCTTTTGCATAGCACTTAAATAGATATACTTTAAAAGTGTATAGGAGAATGTTTTTGGACAGCCTAGTCTCATGAACAATACATGACCATGGCAACATTATTTGCAAAACGAAATTTCATGCCTTATTACACATTTGCCCGCAGTTTCCCAGTGAAATGTCCAGCAGGGGTTGCCAAAAGTGAGTGAAATAATGTTGTAATCAGACAAGGTTTTTAAGGCGAATATTAGACGGAGGTTTTAATAAGTAAAATGTACCTCCCTTACCTAAAACTTGAACCTAAACCTAACCAATAGTGATCTAAAATCAAATGAAAGGTAGACACAAAATAGACATCCTTAAGGCCTTTTTACACCAAACGCGAACCTTCGACGCAATTTCTCGGTGCGATAAAAAACTTTTTTTACGGTAACAATATATTCCTAACTAGCCCTTCACACCTGGAACTAACTTTCACGGTGAATCGTACTCAGACAAAGCGAAGATTTTTTTTTCTTCGCCGCCCCGACCAATAAAATTTGAGCTGTGAATAACATGTCAGGAGCTGCTGCAGTTCCCATAACCAGCGAACAGGTGGCGCTAAAGCACAGAAAGCTGTTTTGACCATGACATTAAACTCTGAAGCAGTGAGGACGTATGTTTCATTTGCATCAAATGCCTTAAAAGCGGAAACAGTGTTTTCTCCTATGGGTTCTCTTAACATATAAATGATATTGCTGCACCACTGCCTTGCATCCCCTTTAAAAAGCTCTCTGATCTTACATGGATTGTTTTCATATATTGCTGTATTTTTTTCCATTTGCATTTAATCTTACGTGAGTTCTCTTATACTGTATCTCTAATATATTATATATCGCGACATATTTTTTAATAAACAACTGTATGGATCTTAAGTGTTTTTATTTGCCAAATATTAGTCAAATTAATGCTGTGACTTGAAGTGCACTGTATGTCTTTGTATCAAAATGCCTTTGTATACCAAAAACTTGGTATTGTCTCCTCAAAATCGTTATTTATGTGCCATTGTTAATAGTCGTTAAAAGCTGTCGTTGGCAAGTATTAGTATCTAATAATGGGTCAGATTGAAGATGGTTCATTGGGTGAGGTGTTGTATTTCTTGCATTGTATAGACTCTTTGGCTGTTTAAATGTAGTCACGTTTAATGTATCAGCAAATCTATATACACATGCAATAAGATACAATCAGTAGCTCAGACTGACAACATTGGTTACAACAGTCATTATATGTGTGCATTACGCAGTGAATAAATGTTTTTACTTAACATGCGTGACAGTGGCGTACAGTATAATCACTCTTATTTCAAATGATAACATGTTTTAACCGTTAATATTATTTTTTTACACTCTATTTTTTGTAATTACCCCTCAGACTGTGAACACTGCAACTCGTTAAGCAGGTGAACTAATATAGTTTGTGAAGTGTCTCGAATGTTCCCTATCTGTCACTCACTCGACGTTGATGTCGATGTAGTGACACTAGGGGTCACTCTTGGGAGCCCGAGACACCTCTGGTCTTTGATAAAAGGCCAATGAAAATTGGCGAATGGTATTTGCCTGCCACTCCCCTGAACATACGGGTATAAAAGGAGCTGGTATGCAACCACTCATTCAGATTTTCTCTTCGGAGCCGAACAGTCATGCTCACTGAGCTGAATACTACTGTTCATTCACCTCTGCTGGATCTGACGGCGCATTTCAGCGGCTTCTCCCTCCTCTGCACTGGTGCACTGCAGAGAACGCCCCTGGGCGCTTTGGCAGAAAAACTAGAGAGTATATTTTCTGAAAGAGCATTTTTCCCCTCTAAAAGAGTACATATTTCTCTAAAAGAGCACACACACGGAACGTCTTTTTAAAGACGCGTCTTTTTAAAGATGCTTTTCCAATTGTGTGTTATTCCTGGTTGTGCTCGTTATCTCTTGCCTTCTAACGGTCACGATCACTGTCTTTTGTGTCTGGGCACTGCTCACGCGGAGACAGCATTCGTGGATGGTCATGTTCTCATTGCGAGAATATGTCCATGGCAACGTTGCGGTCGCGGCTCGCCTTCGTAAGAAAGCGAGCCACCCCAGAGGCTCCCGCCTTGGTCCTTTTACCCACGGGTTTGAGGCCAGCGCGGCTAGCACTGGGGGCGATTTGGGGACCCCAATGGGACTGCCTCCGCCGGGTATCCCCCCGCAGACCTCCCATTCCCCAGCACGCTCGTCTGCCCCGATCGGGCTTCCGGGTGAGTCCGCCGGCTCGTCTCACGGCGAGTTCGACCTCTTATTCGGAGCCCGCGAAAGTGATGAGCTCTCGAGCGCAGCATCGGAGAGCGAGCTCGTCCAGTCGGAAGCCTCGGCTGGGCTCCTCCCTTCGGGGTCTATCGCCCAGTCACAGGCTGACGCGGAGGTGATGATATGCTTTCCCGGACAGCCGCGAGCGTCGGTTAGAGTGGATTTCACCGCTTTTCCCTGAACCCTCGCGGCTCGGTGATTGGTTCCTGAGCTCGCGGCGCCGCTCAAAGCCACGCCCCGCCCCGTTCCTTTCTTCCCAGAAGTGCATGAAGAGCTGACAAGGTTACGGGAGGCACTTTTTACTGCCCGGTCCCGATATTTTCAGCTTCCCCGCTCTCACTACCCTCGATGGTGGGGCAGCATAGGGTTATTCGGCAATCCCCCGGTGGATAAAGGCACTCGTGGTGCACCTATGCCCGCAGAGCACCGCCACCTGGCGCGGGTGCCCAAAGCCCCAGTCCAAGGCCTGTAGGTTTACGTCGTCTCTGACGGCCAAGGCCTACGGTGCCGCTGGACAAGCTGCCTCCGCTCTGCACACCATGGCTCTCCTGCAAGTCCGCCAAGGCGCTAAAGGAACTGCATGAGGGTAGTTCCGCCCCGGGATTGATGCAGGAACTGCGCTTGGCGACTGACCTCGCTCTCCGAGCGACGGAGGTCACGGCGCAGTCTCTCGGGCGGACGATGGCCACACTAGTGGTCCAGGGGCACCACCTTTGGCTCAACCTGGTCGAGATGGGTGAGGCCGACAAGACACGATTCCTTGCTGCCCCCATTTCCCAGGCGGGCCTATTCGGCGACACCGTCGAGGACTTTGCCCAGCAGTTCTCAATGGTAGAGCAGTAGATGGATGCTAGCCGGCATACCCTGCCCCGGCGCGCTCAAGATCCCGCACCCCATCTACTCATCGCCAAGGGCGTCCCCCTGCGGTGACTGCACCGGCTCCGCCGCAGCCCGCCCCTTTGGCCTGGCCCTAGCATGGAGCCCACCGCAGGAAGCAGACGCCACCCGTCTCGTGGCCGCCCAGAACCCGTGAAAGGCTTCAAAGCACCCTTGAGACGGGCGACCCAGGGACAACGAAACCTGCTGCTCTGGAGCTGGTAAGCAGATCTTCATCTTTTTGTTACCTTTTGCATTTAATTGCACTGCATGCCCAAGTGGCTGCAGTACACAAGAGCTCAGCAAGAGTGGTTTCCTTGTTCCCTGGGTCACGTATCCGGTGTTCGGCCGGCATCACGACCACCGTACACCACTCCATTTAGCAGGTTGGCGCTCCAGCGGTGGTCTCCCGCCCTGAGCGCCCAGCTGTGGCACAAATCCACCCCCGATGTGACAGTCTCCACGGGCACGAGGACAGGCCTCTTCCTCCCCCGTCCCAGGCTGTTCCGGGGGTGGTCACAAGGAGCCAGGTAAGTGCTTCGATGTCCTCGGACTCAGCACGGCCACGACGTTGTGTGGCACCTCGAGCTCTGCCCCGCCGCGAGGCCCCACCTGCCGGTACATCCGATGACGTTGTCCCTTTGGTCCCCCTTGCACGGAACTTGGACGCATGGCTTGCACCTTCCAGTCCGTCACGAGGGCTGGTCCATACCGTCCAACTCGGCTGCGCAATTCACTTCTCCGGGCATCCGCCCAGGTTCAGCGGTGTCCACTTCACCTTGGTGAAAGACGAAAACGCTGCTACCTTGTGCGGAGATTGCTACCCTCCTACGAAGGACGCGATAGAACCTGTCCCTCCAGCCGAGATGAAGAAAGGGTTTTACAGCTCCTACTTCATTGTACTGAAAAAAGGCGGTGGATTGCGGCCAATCTTGGACCTGCGAGTACTGAACCGGGCTTTACACAGACTTCCGTTCAAGATGCTGACGCAAAGACGCATTCTAGCGAGCGTCCGGCATCAAGATTGGTTCGCGGCTGTAGACCCGAAGGATGCGTACTTTCACGTCTCGATCCTTCCTCGACACAGACCCTTCCTGCGGTTCGCGTTCGAGGGTCAGGCGTGTCAGTACAAAGTCCTCCCTTTCAGCCTGTCCCTGTCTCCTCGCGTCTTTACGAAGATCGCAGAGGCTGCCCTTGCCCCGTTAAGGGAGGTGGGCATTCGCATTCTCAACTATCTCGATGACTGGCTAATCTTAGCTCGCTCTCGAGATGTGTTATGCGCACACAGGGACCTGGTGCTCTCACACCTCAGCCGACTAGGGCTTCGGGTCAACTGGGAAAAGAGCAAGCTCCTCCCGGTTCAGAGCATCTTTTTTCTCGGTTTGGAGTTGGACTCAGTCTCCTTGACGGCGCACCTTACGAACGAGCGCGCCCAGTTGGTGCTGGCCTGTTTGAAGGCGTTCAAACAGAAAACAGCGGTTCCACTGAAACTTTTTCAGAGGCTCCTGGGGCATATGGCATCCTCGGCGGTGGCCACCCCGCTCGGGTTGATGCATATGAGGCCGCTTCAGCACTGGCTCCAGACTTGAGTCCCGAGACGGGCATGGCACCACGGGACACACCGCGTGGCCATTACATCGGTCTGTCACCATCTTTTCAGCCCTTGGACCGACCTCTCGTTTCTACGAGCAGGTGTTCCCCTAGAACTGGCCTCCAGGTGCGTCGTGGTCATGACAGATGCCTCCAAAATGGGCTGGGGCGCTGTTGGCAACAGGCACGCAGCCGCCGGCCTCTGGACGGGTCCGCGGCTGCGTTGGCACATCAACTGACTCGAGTTACTGGCAATTCTGCTCGCCCTGCGGAGGTTCCGGCTGTTGATCCAAGGCAAGCACGTGCTATTTCGGATAGACAGCACGGCAGCGGTAGCATATGTCAACCGCCAAGGCGGTCTGCACTCCCGCTGTATGTCCCAACTCGCCCGCCGTCTCCTCCAACGGAGTCAGCAGCACCTCAAATCGCTGCAAGCCACTCACATCCCGGGCAACCTCAACACTTCGGCGGACGTGCCGTCACAACAGGTTACCCTCAAGGGAGATTGGAGACTCCACCCTCAGGTGGTCCAGCTGATTTGGAGTCGATTCGACAGGCAGAGGTGCACCTGTTCGCCTCCCAAGAATCCTCCCCACTGCCCGCTCTGGTATGCCCTGACCGAGGCCTTCCTCGGCATAGACGTGCTGGCACACAGCTGGCCCCCTGGAATTCGCAAATACGCGTTTCCCCCAGTAAGCAGACTCTGTGCTAGTCAGGGAGGACGAGGAGCAGGTCGTCCTGGTAGCACCCTACTGGCCCACCCAGACATGGTTCTCGGACCTCACGCTCCTCGTGACAGCTCCCCCCTGGCAAATTCCCCTGAGGAAGGACCTTCTTTCTCAGGGACGGGGCACCCTCTGGCACCCGCGCCCAGACCTCTGGAATCTCCATGTCTGGTCCCTGGACGGGATGCGGAAGACCTATGTGGCCTACCACCCGTGGTGGTAGACACGATCATTCAGGCTAGGGCCCCCTCTACGAGGCGCCTGTATGCCTTGAAGTGGCGTCTGTTCGCTAAGTGGTGTTCTTCTCGACACGAAGACCCCCAGAGATGCGCAGTCGGATCAGTGCTTTCCTTCCTGCAGGAGAGGTTGGAAGGGAGGCTGTCCCCTTCCACCTTGAAGGTGTACATTGCTGCCATAGCAGCACACCACGACGCAGTTGACGGTAAGTCCTTAGGGAAGCATGACCTGATCATCAGGTTCCTAAGAGGTGCTAGGAGGCTGAATCCCTCCAGGCCGTGCCTCGTTCCCTCATCGGACCTCTGTAATTTTTCAGGGTCTACAGAGAGCCCCCTTTGAGCTTTGCAGTCAGCCGAGCTTAAGACACTCTCCTTGAAGACTGCCCTCCTGACTGCGCTCACTTCCATCAAGAGGGTAGGTGACCTGCAAGCGTTCTCTGTCAGCGAAACGTGCCTGGAGTTCGGTCCGGGCTAATCTCACGTGATCCTGAGACCCCGACCGGGCTATGTGCCCAAGGTTCCCACCACCCCTTTAGGGACTAGGTGGTGAACCTGCAAGCACTGCCCCAGGAGGAGGCAGACCCAGCCCTGTCGTTGCTGTGTCCGGTGCACGCTTTACGCATCTATCTGGATCGCACGCAGAGCTTTAGAATCTCTGAGCAGCTCTTTGTCTGCTTTGGTGCACAGCGGAAAGGAAGCGCTGTCTCCAAGCAGAGGATTGCCCACTGGCTCATTGACACCATGACTATGGCATATCTCACCCAAAACATGCCGCCCCCGGTAGGGCTACGAGCCCATTCTACCCGTGGTGTAGCGGCTTCTTGGGCCCTGGCCAGAGGTGCCTCTCTAACAGACATTGCAGAACAGTGGGCTGGGCAACACCCAACACCTTTGCAAGGTTCTACAACCTCCGGGTGGAACCGGTTTCGTCCCAGGTAGTGGCACGCAACACAAGCAGATAAGCCTGGGATAGCTGGCCGGGTGTATCGCTTGCACATAGCGCCTTCCACCTCCTTTTGAGCTGAAGATGTGCGCTGTTAATTCCCAGTAGTGTTCACAAAAGTTGTTCCCTGGTTGACTTCCTCCAAGCCCTGTGGCAGTCGAGTTTGCGGAGAGACTCGCTGCCGGCCCAGTACACGCACTAACTAAGAGCCCGGTTCTGGGGTAGGTGCTCCGCATGTGGCGGTTCCCTGTAAGGCTAACCCCATGCGATCTATATTTTCCGCTAATTCATTTCCCTGCTGGCAAACTGCGTCTTCCTTGGGCAGAGCCCCTCTGCCCCAGTCTCCATGTTGTAGTAACTCCTCCCCCATTGGGCAGGATTTACCTTGAAGGCTCTCCACATGGTTGGAAAGACCATGTGATGTATTCTTCCACTTAAATATCCTCCTCTCTCTTGGGGCGAGGTGTGGTCTCCGCGGTGTCCTCCCCTTGGGAGGGACACCCCCCGACTAGACCTGGCGGCCCAGTTAGATAATCCCTCTTCTTTTTTAGGGAGTGGAAAAAGAGAAGGGGAAAGAGGCCACGACTGGGTTAAGCCTGTCTCTATCTCTGGGTAGTCGACTTGTCCCCAAAAAGGGCCGTTTGACACTCATAACTGTGTTGGGGAGGTTACGTGTCGACCTGGTGTGCTGGCTATGAGGCACACAGCAAGTCTGCCCACCACACACCGCCAGTTCACATAACACAGTTCAACCTTGTGGCGTTTTGTATAGGGACACCTAGTGTCACTACATCGACACCAACGTCGAGTGAGTGACAGATAGGGAACGTCATGGTTACTGGTGTAACCTCCGTTCCCTGATGGAGGGAACGAGATGTTGGTCCCTCCTGCCACAATGCTGAACTATCCGCTGAAATGGCCGTACCTTATATTGGCTCCTCAGCGTAAAACCTGAATGAGTGGTTGCATACCAGCTCCTTTTATACCCGTATGTTCAGGGGAGTGACATGCAAATACCACTCGCCAATTTGAATTGGCCTTTTATCAAAGACCAGAGGTGTCTCGGGCTCCCAAGAGTGACCCCTAGTGTCACTACATCGACACCAATGTCTCGTTCCCTCCATCAGGGAACGGAGGTTACACCAGTAACCATGACGTTTTCTTTCTCGCTGAGCAACTCAACAACAAACTCTTCATCACTGCTGCAGCTTGTAGAGAAATCAGTTTTCTTTTTCGATCTGCTTGTCAAGTACCTGTTCTTTTCATGGACAGAGGGAAGACCAGCTCAAAGGTTCGCTAAGCCACCTACCGTACCGGGGTAAAATTGCTTGTCGATTAGCACCACCTATTGTAAAGGCGTGAATGTGCTAATGATGGCCATTCGCTTCGCTTTCTATGGGAAAGGGCCATTTGCAGGTGATTCACCTCTCATTATCATGTCACATTTGGTGTGAAAAGGCCTTTACCCTCAACAAACACCTAAACTTAACCGACAGTGTCCAAAAACAAAATAAGAAATGAAAAGCCCATTTTCTGAAGCAACCGTGTCATATCGTGTCGCTTCTATGATACTCTCGTGTCAGCTTGCATGCTTGACTGGTCTCCAACCACATAGGCTAATTCAGAGTCCAATGTCCAGCACACTCTCAGGTGGGCTACATTGAAATAAATGTGTAAATGATGGTCAGTGTGTAAAAATTTATCGTTCTTCAAATTATGTGTTATAAAAGTGTTTCAATATCATAACATAGCAGTGTGAGTAACAGTGCAAAAAATAAGTGTTTATAAAGTCATGATCAGCCATTGTACTCATGATTTGTGTGAAAGTGAATAAAACACAGTTTTTGTGGTGCCTTTAGTGTTAATTTCACCAGGAAACTGCAACAAAACTTAGAATTTGGCACGTAAAAGTCAATTTGAAAAAAATGTAGTTATTGTAATGTTCATTCTATGAGACTAGGTTGTTTTTGGATGTCAACATTGCTGCTTGCACTTGTTGTTTCAAGTTAATTGCAATGCTCATGTAGCAGAATTATAAGAAAAAAAAAAGAGAGATAGTGAGAGACTTACTAAAACAAATGAAACAACAAGAATTAGAAACCAAACTGATTTTATTTTCAAACTTCATTTTCACTGCGTGAAAATGGAAAAACATTTATTTTGGTTATCTGGAACTTGACAAAAGCATACTGTATCTGGCATTATCACATGAACAAAGACCAAGGATGAAATGCTGACAGCACCCATCCTAGACTTCTATTGTCTAACTGCCAGTGTCCCAGACTCTGACCCTAATTAAGTCATCAGACACAGTCACTTGACCAGGGGTCGCCCTCTCCACTGCAGTCTGGATCCATGCAGCTCAGCTTGAATGCTAAAAACATCAGAAAGCAGCTCTGATAACCTGCTTCTCTCATCACCGGCTTTGGTCGTGCTCAATTATGTTAATCTTTGGGTTGGCTGACCATATTACTTATGCTTTGAGTTTTAATGAAATATTTTTACACACTGTGAATAAAAAAGTAGCTTTTATTAGCACTCTTCCTAAAAAGACTCTGACTGTTTCATTGAGTTCAATGTCATAACCAACTGATCCAATAAAATATGTGGGAATGGTTGCTTTATTACAACTGTAGTGTAATTGAACAGTTTTATGGTATATGATTTGTAGCCAGTGGGTTGTAAAAAAAAAAAAAGAAAAAAGAAAAAAAAAAATTTTTTTTGGGTTTTATTCTGACGGCTGTTGAAAAAAAGAGAAAAAACTGTAGTCGATGGGGCCTTTAATATATGCAGTACTGTGCAAACGTTTTAGGCACTTAAGATGTTTCACAAAAACATTTGTCTTAAGATGGTTTGTGTCAATAGGAAAAATACATTTTAGACTCCCAAACATTACTTTTGCAAAGAGAAAAGATTAGAAAAGAAGAACAAGGTGCTCTGCAAGAGATGGCATTACTCCCACAGAGCCCCCCCACTGAACATCAAGTCAGTCTGGTATTATATGAATAGACAGCAGCAATTGAACAGCCTAAATAGATTGAAGAACTGTGGTGAATTCTCCAAGAAGCTTGGTACATCCTATCTGCCAACAACCAAGAAAAACTGTGTCCAGGTGTACCTAGGAGAATTGGGGCTGTTTTAAAAGGCAAAGGTGGCCACACCAAATATTGATTTAGCTTTTTTGTTTACTGGACTTTGTATGATGCTAATTGATAAATGAAAACGATTTATTATATTATTTTTGAAGACATCCTCACTATGTAAAATTTTTCACAAGTGCCTAAACCTTTTGCACAGTACTGTATATATATATATATATATATATATATATATATATATATATACACACTATATTGCCAAAAGTATTCGCTCACCCATCCAAATAATTTAATTCAGGTGTTCCAATCACTTCCATGGCCACAGGTGTATAAAATGAAGCACCTAGGCATGCAGACTGCTTCTACAAACATTTGTGAAAGAATGGGCCGCTCTCAGGAGCTCAGTGAATTTGAGCGTGGTACTGTGATAGGATGCCACCTGTGCAACAAGTCCAGTCGTGAAATTTCCTCGCTACTAAATATTCCACAGTCAACTGTCAGTGGTATTATAACAAAGTGGAAGCGATTGGGAATGACAGCAACTCAGCCACGAAGTGGTAGGCCACGTAAAATGACAGAGCGGGGTCAGCGGATGCTGAGGCGCATAATGCGCAGAGGTCGCCAACTTTCTGCAGAGTCAATCGCTACAGACCTCCAAAGTTCATGTGGCCTTCAGATTAGCTCAAGAACAGTGCGTAGAGAGCTTCATGGAATGGGTTTCCATGGCCGAGCAGCTGCATCCAAGCCATACATCACCAAGTGCAATGCAAAGCGTCGGATGCAGTGGTGTAAAGCACGCCGCCACTGGACTCTAGAGCATTCTCTGGAGTGACGAATCACTCTTCTCCATCTGGCAATCTGATGGACGAGTCTGGGTTTGGCAGTTGCCAGGAGAATGGTACTTGTCTGACTGCATTGTGCCAACTGGGAAGTTTGGTGGAGGGGGGATTATGGTGTGGGGTTGTTTTTCAGGAACTGGGCTTGGCCCCTTAGTTCCAGTGAAAGGAACTCTGAATGCTTCAGCATACCAAGAGATTTTGGACAATTCCATGCTCCCAACTTTGTGGGAACAGTTTGGGGATGGCCCCTTCCTGTTCCAACATGACTGCGCACCAGTGCACAAAGCAAGGTCCATAAAGACATGGATGAGCGAGTTTGGTGTGGAAGAACTTGACTGGCCTGCACAGAGTCCTGACCTCAACCAGATAGAGCACCTTTGGGATGAATTAGAGCGAAGACTGCGAGCCAGGCCTTCTCGTCCAACATCAGTGTCTGACCTCACAAATGCGCTTCTGGAAGAATGGTCAAAAATTCCCATAAACACACTCCTAAACCTTGTGGAAAGCCTTCCCAGAAGAGTTGAAGCTGTTATAGCTGCAAAGGGTGTGCCAACGTCATATTAAACCCTATGTATTAAGAATGGGATGTCACTTAAGTTCATATGCGTCTAAAGGCAGATGAGCGAATACTTTTGACAATATAGTGTATATATATAAATGAAAAACCGGAAATGAAATTCAAGAATGAAATATGGTTCAACAAAATACGGTTAAGGCTAATGTTCAAATTAAAGGAAAAACAGGGCATTAGCCTACCCATATGCAGGGTTGGGAGGATTACTTTTGAAATGTATTCCACTACAGATTACAGAATACATGCTGTAAAATGTAATCTGTAACGTATTCTGTTAGATTACTCAAGGTCAGTAACATATTCTAAATACTTTGGCTTACTTCTTCAGCACTGGCAGATTTGTTCACTTGTTTTGACTATAAAAACAGTACAATAAGACAAAATACACATGTTCAAAATTCTCTGAAAAACCTAAATACCTTATTTTAAGGATTTTTAGATATTTTTACAGGAAAACAATACAAAAATTATTATCAAGAATATGATTTTTGCCCTAATATCAAAGGTCTTGCTAGAAAAAAAGAAATTATGATCCAACATGATTCCCCCCCGCTTTTCTGCCAATTTGGAATGCCCAATTCCCACTACTCAGTAGGTCCTCGTGGTAGCGTGGTTACTCTGGGTGGCAGAGGACAAGTCTCAGGTTCCTCCGCTTCTGAGACAGTCAATCTGTGCATCTTATCATGTGGCTCGTTGTGCATGACACCGCGGAGTCTCCGCATGTGGAGGCTCATGCTACTCTCCGCGATCCACGCACAACTTACCACGCGCCCCATTGAGAGCCAGAACCACTAATCGCGACCACGAGGAGGTTACCCCATGTGACTCTACCCTCCCTAGCAACCAATTTAGTTGCTTAGGAGACCTGGCTGGAGTCACTCATCACTCCCTGGATTCGAGCTCGCGACTCCAGGGGTGGTAGTCAGCATCAATACTCGCTGAGCTACCCAGGCCCACAACGTGAATTTTCTTGATTATAAAATATGATCGTGCCTGGTAACATGTGCATGTAAAATGGCTAGAAATAGCATTTTAGCTTAGCGTAAAGCTGACAAATTACACAAGGATTTTTTCTATTTCTTCTGCTCCAAACTTACTTCAAACTTACTTCTCTGTCTGCTCGTATGAATGTAACACATCATAAGAAAGTGTTTCACTGCTGTTCAAATGCACTTTGGATCGCATCATTTATATGTATAAATGTTTTCCATCTGAAAGGACTAAATATTAAATGAAACAAATGACAATAAAATGCAAATGGTATAAGCGGAATAATTGACTCCGGCCTGTTGAATTATTGAAAAGTAATGCACACCTGAGGTGTAATCCGCTAGGCGTCGTGGCTGCATTACCACCTCAGGGTATGCATTATTTTTCAATAATTCAATGGTCCATTGCCAATTAGTCCTTACGTATAACAGTTTAAAACACTAGAATTCTCATTACACGTTTTCACATATAACACATATTACACTTATTCACTAAACTGGAAAAAACTCTGGGCTATAAATCATTAAATAAGATATAATTAATTCTAAATTTTCATACTCAGTCCTTGCGTGTGCAAAAATGTGGTCAAAATCCACACATGCAATCCATATGCTTCCTTCAAAAATAACCCATAACAAACACTCAATATTTATTTATTTTTTTTGGATTTTTTTCCCTTTTTCTCCCAATTTGGAATGCCCAATCCCCACTGTGCTTTTAAGCCCTAGTGATCCGCATAGTGATTCGCCTCAGTCCGGAGGACGAATCCCAGTTGCCGCCGCGTCTGAGACCGTCAACCCGCGCATCTTATCACGTGGCTTATTGAGCGCGTTGCCACAGAGACATAGCGCGTGTGGAGGCTTCACGCCACCCACCGCGGCAACCACGGTCATCTCACCTCGTGCGAGAAGGCCTGGCACCCCACCGAGAATGAACTACATTATAGCGACCACGAGGATTTTACCCCATGTGACTATACCCTCCCTAGCAACTGGGCCAATTTGGTTGCTTAGGAGACCTGGCTGGAGTAACTCAGCATGCCCTGGGATTCGAACTAGTGAGCTAGCGAACTCCAGGGGTGGTAGCCAGCGTATTTTACTACTGAGCTACCCAGGTCCCCCACAAACACTCAATTTTAACATATGACTCTTCTGAACACATATTTAATGCAGTTTAAGCATTTTGTGTAAAATTTTACATTTACCCAAATAATTCTCAAATGATGAACAAAACTGGGAGCTCTCTTGCACAATACATGTTCTCATGTGTGTAACACAAGAGAGTGCCGCAAAACTCCAGTCCTTAAAGGGGCCACATCCAGTTTATGACTAGAATTAAATTACATGACTTATACACTTGCCTATATTCTCCCCTGCTAAAAGTCATTGTCCCTGATGACATAATACATATTTTTCACTTCTTTAACAGTTTCTTTAACGAACACAATACCCAGGCTTGTTAACACCTGAGAGAAGACTTCAGGACTGAGTGAAACAGCACTGCATGCTGATTTTGGCTCATTAAATGTGTTTGAGTGCATGCCAGCATTGGCTCTTTTAGTTCTTCTTGGTGCTGGTACAGGCTTTTTCATCTCTGGTTCAGACACTCTAGGAGCTGTGTCATTGCTAGACTCAACTCTCTCTGGTACCTAACCTTGTTGTTCAATGTTCCCTGAAATCAGTACAGGTTCACCTATAAGGGCTTCAGCGGCTGACACAGGGTTTTCAGGGTTCACGTTCTCTGTCTTTTGCAGACTAGGATACGTGACCTCTTCTAACACAACAAAACCAGGCTCAGAATGCACAACCTCAACCTGCTCTGAAACAGATTCTCCCCTCAATTGTGGAGATCGGGTTTCAGTCATCTCTGGATTAGGAACAGAGTTAACACAAGGGCGCAAGTCAACTCTGTGGTCTCTCTTTATAGGACCACCCTCAAGGGGCTCAATTATATGAATGGTACCCTGCACATCTATGACCTTGTATACAGTAGGACCCCATGAAAACTGTATTTTGTTCCTACCCAAAGGTATGTGATGCAACTATACCTGCTGACCCACATCAATCACAGGGCAATAGACCTTGTCATTCAAAGGGACAAGTCTCTCAGCAGCCTTGTGTTCGGCATATTCCCTGGCTTCTTCATGAGCTTCTTTCAATCTGTCTTGGTGAATCACTAACCAATCATGTTTTCTGTCCACAGTTTGCTCTTGACCTAGCAGTGCATCTACTGGAAGATGCGGGTTGACTCCAAACAGCAAGTAATGTGGTGAGTATCCAGTGGTTGCATGTGATGTTACATTATAAGCATAAACCAACTCAGGAAGGTGTTCTGGCCAATGCCTTTTCTTTTCAGGGGGAAGTGTACGTAATAGATCATGAAGCGTTCTGTTAAAGCGCTTCTGTTAAAGTTTTACACTATACATTTTACACAGCTCAGCAATCAAGTCGCTTTCAAAATTTCTGCCCTGATCAGAATGCAATCGTACAGGCACACCATATCTCATGAACCACTCTTTCAAAAGGATCTTGGCAGTGGTATCAGCCCTCTGATCCTTGGTTGGAAATGTCTGTGTGAACTTTGTGAAAACATCAGTCACAATTAACATGTTCTCATGGCCATCAGAGGCTGGTTCAAGCACAGTAAAATCTACTGCCACTACTTCAAGAGGCCTTGAAGCCAGAAATGGTTTCATAGGAGGATGTATCCTTGGCTATGGCATCTTGGTTAAGATGCACCATTGACACTTTTTGATCCACCACTCCACACCATTATACATGCCAACCCAGAAGCATTGTTGCCTCAACAGGTTTAGTGTGCTCTCAATGCCCTGATGTCCCATACTGTCATGAACATGTTCAAGGACCTGTTCTTTTAGACATGAGGGTAAGAGCAGCTGTTGACGTTCACCACAATGTTTATCATTCACAATGTGATAAGCCATCCAGCTCTCTAACACACATCCACTGCTTTATCAGTGACAGTACAGACTTTGATAGACCAGATCTCTCACGAGTGGTGGGCTTTTGTTTACGGTCCAAAAAGGTTCTGAAAGAACTGAGAGTAGGATCTTTCAATTGAAAATCCTTCAGATCACCGTTGTATAACCTGGCAGAGTAGGCGTACTTCCTTGAGGGTACAGCCTTCCTCTACTCCTCACTCTAAAGCACGAATCTGTCTAAACCTACAGCACTTTTCACAAGCCATCGCTAAGTCAGGCTCTAAGGCTGTTCTTTTGTTTATTATATTGCAGATGGCAATGAAGTCATATTCTGCATCCTCAGGAGTGGCAGGCTCCCCTGCTGATGGCTGCCTAGAGAGGGCATCAGCAGCTGCATTATGCTGTCCTGGGTAGTATTTCACCTCATAATCAAAGATGGCTAATTTAGCAATCCATCTTTGCTCAATTCCACTGAGCTTGGCCGTCCTTAGGTGGCACAGAGGGTTTTTATCTGTGATGACCACAAATTGGAGCCCAGTAGATAATCACTGAATTTTTCAGAGATAGCCCACTTCAGGGCCAGTAGCTCAAGCTTCATGCTACTGTAATTTCTGTCATTCTGTTCTGCTTTACAAAGTCTCCTACTGGCATAAGCTATGACTCTCTTACACTCACCCTGCTGCTAGTAAAAGACAGCACTCAGGCCTTCACTGCTCACATCATTCTCCAATGTGAAAGGAGCAGAAGTAAGCTTCTCCTTCAGCAGATCAAATGCTGATTGGCACTCTGGTGACCACAAAGCACTAAA
This sequence comes from Myxocyprinus asiaticus, assembly GCF_019703515.2. Taxonomy (NCBI): domain Eukaryota; kingdom Metazoa; phylum Chordata; class Actinopteri; order Cypriniformes; family Catostomidae; genus Myxocyprinus; species Myxocyprinus asiaticus. The sequence goes on along the minus strand of NC_059369.1, from coordinate 26,955,123 downwards.
CTCTCTCTTTGTGGTGCCAAACTGCTTTATACACAGGTTCATGTTATCATGGTGGGGGCCGGCAATTCTAGAGAAACCCTCAATGAACTTCCTGTAGTAAGTACAGAACCCTAAGAATGAGTGTAATTCCTTAACTGTACTGGGAATTTTCCATTGCTTGACCACTTCAACTTTAGCTGGATCAGTACCAATACCTCAAGCTGAGATCTGATGACCTAAGAAGGTTACTTCTTGCTGCAGGTAAGTACACTTTACAGGCTTAACTTTGGGACCTGTTTCTTTTAGTCTGTTAAAGACTACTTCCGTTCTCTGAAAGTGCTCAGGAAATGTGGGCAAGTACACTAGTATGTCATCAAGGTAAACTAGCATGATCTGAAAAATAAGATCACCCATGGAATCCTGCATAAGATGTTGAAATGTCGAAGGTCCATTGCACACCCCAAAGGGCATTCGAGAATACTCAAAGATCCCAAATGGAGTCGTAAATGCAGTCTAGCTCGTGGACAGCAACCTGATGATATCCACTTGCTAAATCAATGGAAGAAAAGAACTTTGCTCCTTGTGGTGTATCAAAGCTTTCATCTATCCTAGGCAGAGAAAACATGTCTTGCTTGGTCTTTGAGTTCAGCTGCCTGTAATTGACACAAAGCATGACACTGCCATCATTTTTCCTAACTAGCATGAAAGGTGAAGCATAAGCACTAGTGCATTCTTGGAAAACTCCTTTCTTAAGGAACTTGGTGATATGTTATCTCACTTCCCCATACTGAGTGGGTGGGATACGCCTATAAGGCTGGGCCACTGGTACGTCATCCACCATGTGAATCTCATGTTGCACTTTATTCGTAAAACCGAGGTCTTCATCCTCATGAGCAAAAACATCAGTGTACTTCATCTACAAATCACTCAGTTCTGCCTGCTGTTCAGGAGTACCACCAATGTGTAGCTTGTTGAGAAACTCTTTAGAGCTGCCCTCCAATGACTGACTGTCTTTTGTGTTTAAACTGATCTATTAAATATCAGCAGAAATTCTTTGAAATCTCACCTCACATGTCTCATTGGATTTCACACTCTCAACACAAGACAGAGTACCAAGTCTGGTTCTGGCCTGTAACCAGATATCTTCTGGGGAGAGGTTCACAACCTGTACAGGAAACAACAGTTTCTCTGAAGACACAAGTGAGGGAACAACAATCAGACTGGCAGGTAAAGGTGTGTTTTCTGGTTCTAACAAGAAGTCACATGAACCATCATGTAACATACTCTTTGCTCCCTTGAGCAGGTATGTGTACCATGTCTTTTCCAGCTACTCGGACTACACTTTGCTTATCTAGACTGCTGGCTCTCTGCATTGGCTGAAATGCCTCCCTCCAATCAGACTGCAACACTCCACCTAGGGTAGTATCAAACTCTGCATGAACCAGTTGTCTACATCTGCTAATGATGGTCATGCCAATGAGGACTGGTACATCAGAAGAGTTTTGTGAGTCTTTGACTACTAGAAAACCACATTCTGGTTGGGTAATACCCATGGTTTCAACCTCAAACTCAAGATAACCTAGGTAAGGTATGTTTAAACCACTGGAAGCTGTAATCTTCAGCCAACCTGGTGTGGACAGCATATCTTCATCCTCACCAGACAGGTGTTCTCTGAAGAAACTCTCAGAAATTGTACTGACTTGGCTTCCTATATCAAGTAAACAAGAGACCATTACTGCACTTATCTTTAGATTAGTGACAGGACATTTTCCCACAGCACGCTGGAGTAGTCAGTCACAGCAAGTATCGACATTGGCTGAGCCTATGGACTGTCCTTGCACTGCCGATTTAGCATTTAGCACACACCTCTTAGCTATGTGTCCTACACCATTACACCGGAAACATATTGGCTGACCATCATCTGTAAACCTTGGCTGCATCTTGGATTTACAATGAGCCACAGGTTCTGACTTGGTGCACTGCAAAGTGTGTTTCTCGACATCTTGTGTTAGCTCTCCTATAGCTTTTCCTTGCTCTGCTACAATTTTTTAAACTTCTTCAAGAGTAGTAGGGTTTTTCTCATGTATACCAATAGCAGCGCACTGAGCTTCTGCTGTCTCAGACACAACACTTCTGTTGCTGATTAATTTGGTGACACAAGATTTAGGATCTTCTAGAGACCACATAAGGGCTTTATCTCGCACTTCCATTAGTGTTGACTGTGGCTTGTCTCTCACAAGCTTGCGATGCTCCCTTCAAAGGCATGTGTCTCTATTGCTCTCAATAAATTCATCTCGGATTGCCAAATTCACATTTGATATTGCATGTGATGACTGCATCAGAAAAGAACACAGAATTTGGGACAAAGCACAAGAGTAAGTACAAACATCCTCACCTTCCATTTGTTTATGGCTGTAGAATATTTGCAATAACTGACACAGGCTGCATTTTTTTAAAAAGCTTCTCTCAGGTACACAAATAGTCCACATGGTCACTTTGGTTCATTCCCCCATCCATAATCTGACCTCTCCTTAGGATGCTCCCCTTAAGAGGGAGAGTACGATGTCTAACTGGTCCTCTGTGGTCTGATTTCTAGCATGTAGTACCCTGTCTACTTCGTCAATGAACTCATCAACATGTCTCCCATCATTGCTGAAATCACCACTAAATTATTCTCTTGGCACATAAACATAAAACCTGGTTGGCTCTCTACTCAAATTGGTGATAGCTGCCATGGTCTCGTCATGCTTTCTGTTGAATTTGTTTGTTTCTTGAATTTGTCTCTGAACATCATGCATACTACCACATGCACCATGTTCATCATCAGTGTTTTGTAATACTGGACTATTATCATCAGATTGTGACATTTTGAAATGTTCGAATTATCTCAGTTTAACTCAGTAAAAAACAGTGAAATTTCACTTGTGGGCAAAAAGTCTCTTAATCAGTCTGTTACGTTGAAACCAAAGGATATGTTGCAGAATGTCTGTATAATATACTTCTTTTCTTGCTTGTAGAAAGTCACTGGATAGGTGTCTCATCAAACAGTACCCCTGTAGAATCAGCAGAATTCAGGTTCTCTCTCTCTAGTCATCACCTTGCCATGTCACCTCTGGCCGACATCTGTTCACTGGACAACTGCACCTAGGAAGACAGCCTCCACTCTGTGTCACACAGGTTCCTATCTTCAGCTCTACCATATTATAACACATATAGGCTCTATAAAGACCTAAAGACTCCCAACAGTCAAATACCCTACTCCTGGTACCAAAAATGTAGCCGATGGGTTGTAAAGTAACAACATAAGATACAAAAATATATTTTTGGGATTTTATTCTGGTGGCTGTTGAAAAAAGAGAGAGAGAGAAAAAAAACCCGATAAGTGGCCGATGGGGCCATATATATAAAAAATTAAAAAGCGGAAATGAAATACAAAAATGAAATACGGTTCAACGAAATATGGTAGGGGCTAATGCTCAAATCAAAGGAAAAACAGGACATTAGCCTACCCATATGCTTCAGCATACATCACCTTAATACATGCTCAAATCATTCACAGCTTTTTATGCATTTAACACATGCTTAAATCACTCAAAGCATTTTATGCATTTTTAACCAGACTTTAAGGATATGTATAACCATTTAAAACACTAGAATTCTCATTACACATGTTTTCACATATAACACGTATTACACTTATTCACTAAACTGGAAAACACTCTGGGCTATAAATCATGAAATAAGATATGATTAATACAAATTTACATACCCAGTCCTCACATGTATGCAAAAACTCCACACATGCAATTCATATGCATCCTTAAAAAATACTGTAACCCATAACAAATACTCAATTTTAACATACAACTCTTTTGAACACATATTTAATGCAATTTATAAGCTTTTTGTGTAAAATTTTATATTTACACAAATAATTCTCAAACATTGAACAAAACTGGGATCTCTCTTGTGCAATACATGTTCTCACATTATAACCAGCACACATGTGTGTAACACGAGAGAGTGCCGGAAAGCGGGTGTCGCAAAACTCCGATCCTTAAAGGGGCCATGTTCAATTTATGACGAGTTAAATTACATGAAACTTCTCCACTTGGCTACAGATTGTTTACATAACCTCTTCATTTAATTTTTGAAATATGTTGTGAATAATTAATGTGGGACATTACTAAGACAAACTAGATTTTTGTAGTTTCTGAAGAAAATGGTGCTAGCCTTTGCAAAAGTTGCTGCCGCAATGTAAGTGTGTTCTGGGTGGTTGCCAGGGCATTGCTTTGCAGTTGGTAGGGTGTTCTGAGTGGTTGCTAGGGCTTTGTTAGGCAGTTGGTAGGGTTTTCTGGGTAGTTGCTTACTGTACCAAGTTAAAAAGCCCACCCCATGTCTCTATGATATTTTGGTCTCTAGATATGGCTCGGATCCCTCCTTCAATGTTTGTCTATGGGATTTTTCACCCATTTAATCATCTGCCAGGTGAAAGTCATAAGTCTATAGGTTTAGAAAAGTAATATCACACCTTTTCATTCAAGCTGCACAATTTGATGTATCATTGAAGTCCGTAGTACAAATGGGGTGAGTTACACGTTGATGTTTAATACTTAAGATAAGGGGGTTGTTCAAATCCCTAATCCTAAATATGATCAATATTAATATTGAGGCTTGACTGAAATACTGAGCAAGTATCACTAATAAGCAAACAACAAAATGCATAGACACTTTTAGCAGAGATAGCAGCAGGCATAGTTAAATTTGCCAATGTCATTTCAAACATAACTCAATTATGTAAAAACAGAGATATATTTTTTTTACCATAATATTGTATTTTAACACAATTTAGTAAGCCCATGCCATATAGGTTTGGCATTCCTGAGAAGCAGCTTTCTCCATTAAATTTCTGTTGATCTGGAGAGTGAATGGCTGTAGGGGTGAAAAACAGCAGGTTCTTTGCACACACTGTAATCCTATTAACATAGATATCTTACACATTGTAAAACAGCGAGTCATTGGGAACAAGGGCACGTGTAATCATAATGCTTGAGAAAAAGTGAGATTGCCCCTAAGATACTTAAATTGGTGTTTATTTCATCCTATTGATGCTATGGGTGGAGGCTTTTGACACACATATGGTAGTGTCAGGGAGCCATTTGGCTGCTAGTGTCGAACATTTAATCCCATCTACTTCACAGCAATTTACAGTATTTAGACTTTGTCAACGTGTCAAACTGTACTTCACAAAGAAACACTATAATTACTATTCACCTGCACCATTATTTGTCACTCAAGGCTGTAACTCTGCACACATTGACATTGGTTTTGTCTAACTGTATATCAGTGAAAATTCTAAATGACCATATCCTTGATAACATTAATTTGATTAATATTAATTTGCGATCGTTGTCTACAGGACAGTACAGCGGTATGACCCCTATTGATTGTCTTATTGATTCATTAAGAACACAGAGCAGGATACAATCCATAGGTCTCATCTCTCCGCAATAAAGCCATAATACAGTTGCAGGAAGAAGTATGTGAACCCTTTGGATTTCTGCATAAATTAGTCATATAATTTCATCTGATCTTCAACTAATTCACAATGCCTGCTTAAACAAATAACGCACAAACAATGATACATTTTTCATGTCTTTATTGAACATACCATGTAAACAGTCACAGTGCAAGATGGGAAAAAGTATGCAAACCCATCATTTACTAGAATTCATGTTGTTTTAACACAAAAGGAGATGTTAAGGAGTGTTATCATGAGTGATATTATCAATCACCATTCACTTTCATTGCATCATTTTGCCATACAATAAAAGTGAACGGTGACTGAGACTAGAATTCTGCCTAATATCAACTGTTCCACAGAAGAAAGTGATATGGTTTGGAACAACATTAAGGTGAGTAAATGAAGATAACATTTTCATGTTTGGCTGAACTATCCCTTTAATAACTGGTTGACTCAGGATCAGTCTTGCACAGTGGTCAGGAGATATTTTGCACCATTCCTCCATACTAACTTCAGGAATATTCTTGGGATGTATTTGCTGCATCTCTATTTTCTTAAAATTATTGTTAAGCCCCACTTAGAATACATTTTATGAGACTAATTTTAGGATTACCTGATGTTTTTGAAGGGGATTATTGTGTACCGCAGTGTACCACAGAATTTCCACCACAGCTAGTAGATTAGCAAATGGCTTTCCTGGATTCAAGTACAGAGAATGAAGGCTCCAAATGACTGTCAGAGCAAAGCCAAGACTCCTGCTGCTTTATGAAAGAACACCTGAGAGTAATGTACTGAAAACCACTGGAACAGTCAGGAAACTTGTACGAGACACAGACTGCAGCTGTGCCTGTTGTTTATAAGAAAAGGAAAAAGAGAGTTTGTCATCATTTATCTGTCTGTCGTGCTGTTGCAGGTGACAAGAGGGTAGATCATCAGACTGGATCTCGGATGATTGGAAATCATGAGGAAATATGTAACTAAAAAAAATAAATAACCCACAAACAAAACAAAGACACGCGATGTAGCATGTGTCCTTGATTACTGTACTTTTTACTTCCAGTAACAGTTTTAAAAACATTAAAGGAATAGTTAATGCAAAATGAAATTCTGTCCTTATTGACTCACTCTCATGTTGTTCCAAACCTGTGTACTGTTTGTTCCCTGTCTGTCACTCACTCGACATTGTGTCGATGTAGTGACACTAGGGGTTCGATCTTGAGAGCCCCAATCACCTTTGCTTAAAATAGAAAAGCCAATGAAAATTGGCGAGTGGAATTTGCATGCCATTCTCCGCCTCGGACATACGGGTATAAAAGGAGATGGCATGCATCACTCATTCAGATTTTTTCTTCGGAGCCGAATGCTTGTGTGTTCGTCCTCTCACCTATTGCTACGCTGCTGGATTTTTTACGGCGCATATCAGTGGTCACCCTCGCACAGGCGAGTGTGGTTCTTCCCCATGGCGCTTCGGCAGCCTGAGTCTGCGGGTGCTAAAGAGTATATTCAAAGGAGTATATTTTCTCTAAAAGAGCTTGTGCAAACGCTTGGTGTCTTTTTAAAGATGTCCTTCTGCGTTTGCGCTACTTGGTGTGGCCATTATCTCTCCCCTCTGGATAACCATGAAATCTGCCTCAAGTGTCTGGGGCACCAGCATGCCGAGGCGGCTTTCGTGGAAGGGTTGTGTTCTTATTGCGAGAACATGCCCATGAGAACGTTGCTGTCGTGGCTCACTTCCTTCTTCATGAAGCAAGGAGCCACTGTGGCTGCTCCCCAACCCGGTCCGTCCTGGGCTGACGCACAGTCGGCCGGGTCAGCAAGCACCGCGGGCAATCTGGATGTGGACATGGGAGCGTTTCTGCTGGCTCAGCCCCCATGGGCCTCCCATCCCCCAGCATGCTCGTTCTTGCAGGCAGTCTGAATCAGGGCGGGTTTAATGTGTCGTTCACGGCTCGCAACGAGGATGATCTTTCGGTCATGGCATTGGAGGGTGGGCTTCTGCTATCGGAAGCAGACGAATCTTCTGAGCTCCCGACCACGGGCGGTAGAGCACAGGATGAGGCGGACGCTGAGATGGCAGCCGTGCTTGCTCGTCACCCTCGACGGCGGAGCGGCTAAGGGATATGTCGAGCTTCCCCAGGTAGAGCGTGCCGTAGCGGTGCATTTATGCCACCTTCAGGCCACTGAGGTCCCACACTCCGTCTGCTTCTCGCCAAAGCCGTTCCCCTGTGGTGCCGACCCCGGCTCCTATACCATCAGAGCCTGCACGCCAGCCTCAGAGAAAAAGATCCTCCCGCGGGAAGTCGGCTCCACCTGCCCGTCAGCCGGCCCCCAAGAACCCATATGGCTTCGAGGTGGTCCTGACATGGGCCATCCAGGGATGAGGCAACTACTCCTGACCAGTATCTCTCCAGCCCCACCATCGCCCCTGGTTAGTATTACATTGCCGAGTGCCATCTGTGCCTTGGCACCCACATGGTCAATAAAAGAGCAGTTTCCTCATTCCCTGGGCCAGTGCACTTGCAACAGCCAGGTGCTGGAAGTCTTTCCGGTCAATCAGGTGAATGCGAGTACCTCCCGTTCCCTCGTTCTTTGTTGAGAGACAGTCGGCGAACAGGTAGGTGTGCTGGTCTCTGGGGCCGCACACCTGCTCCAGTCACCGGCCACCATTGCAGGCTTGCAGGGCAGCACGTCCCCCCTGGGCTGTCTTCCAGGTGGGGCGCCTGCTCTGCCTTGCTGCGAACCACCCTGCCTGGGCACGGTAAGTCCAGTTGTCCCCCTGGTGCCGCTGTCGTGGATGCTGGAGGCCTGGTTAGCGCTATCCAGCCCCTTGCGGTGGCTCATCAGGACTATTCACCTCGGCTACGCGATCCAGTTCACCAGATGCCCACCCCGGTTCAGTGGCATCCTCTCCACTACGGTGCAGGGCGAGGGTGCCTCCGTCCTCCAGGCGAAGGGAGCAATAGGGCCCATCCCCGTAGCCGAATTGCGCAAGGTCTTCTACAGCCCTTATTTTATCGTGCCCTAGAGAGGGGGAGGGTCGCGCCCAATCTTAGACCTGTGTGCCCTGAACAAGGCCTTACAAGGCTTCCGTTCAGGATGTTAATGCAGAAGCGCATCCTGGTGTCAGTATGACATTGCATTTTACTAATGTAATTTGTGCATAGCAAGTGTTGTCAGTCATTAGTTTGCAATAACAATGCATATTTGTAAGTGGCAGTTATTTTATTGCAAAGTACAATAATTGCAAACAGGTGCACAAGATAATTGCAAACAGAAACTGACATCTTCCTAAGAGCAACAACTAATATTACAATCTCAATATTATTTTCACACCATAACCACACTTTCAGAGCTTATTACACTTGTACATTTTGTGGTTAAAGTGGATCAACACAAGCAGTGGTGACCCACTTAGAGGAGAGCATTTGTGCACAACAATAACTATGTTTCCATCCAAGGGTTTTTTCTTTACGACAAAAGGTGTAGCACATCAAAAGGTTTAATGATATAGGTGATGGAAATGCAAATTATCGCTAAAAAGTGTGAACATAATATTTTTACACTTATATACTTAATATGTCGATACTTCAAATGTCACAAACTGGTTTGGAAACACTTTTTGTCAAGAAAATTTAGACCATTTGTTAGCCTGTGTTAATAATGATGACAGGGAATACATCCTTGAAAGCCAATTTATTGTACATGAAGCATTACTCGCACTGTTATGGACTGGTCTTAACAGCATATCTGCACAGATCCGATGCTGCAAACACATATGCGTCATGACACTTCCGGGAGTGCCAACATAAATATCTCGTATCATGCACCTGTCATCGACAAGTGCACGGAGAACAAATGATTGGCCACTCTTTGCGAAATAATAATAATAATAAAATTAAAATAATCATGGTAGCCATCCATTTATTTATTAAAGTTGCTTTTCCACACCATTCAAAATAGTAGACGGCAGTCATGGAATTATCCCACAATACAAAAAACATATAATTTCTGTGCACAAAGATGTTTTAAATGAAAAATAAATACACAATACTTGGAGAAAAGCTTCAATGTGATTTTTTGGAACACTAACCCAATTCTATAAAATTATTGTTTAGCTTAATTTTGAAAAAATGGCAAAACAACAACAACAACAAAAAAAACATTTATCTACTGAATCCCATCTGGCTAAGCGGAAACGTGATCGTGGTCGAGTGAAAACTAGAGTGAACATTGGCAGGGCATTTGATTCCTGGAGGGACCGATCAAAACCGACCCTGAATTGGCGTTCTTCTTATTGGACAGGTAAGCTTACATAACTGCAAAGCATGTGAAATATAATGCCATAAGGATTGATCTGTGTAATTTTAGCTAACTTGATCTTGCCTGCTAACACTGACAAATTGCAAGCTACCTTGCTTCGTAACTTAATAATTTCAACGATTTTCTCTTTATACTAAAAGTCAGGTATACAGGATAAATTTAAGCAAATATGCTGGTTTCTTGATTGTAGTACAACATATGACATACAAAACATACAATAGTGCAACATAACTGCAGTGCAACAGTAAACTGTCTGGTATAATTCGGTAGTATGTAACTGTATGTGTGTATCAGTATGCTATGTTAGCTGGTAAGTAGTTTTAGTTTAGTCTCAAAGTTTTTAGTAAAACATCATAACTGTAATTTTAATTATGCTACCTCATCTGTCAGCATGTTGCTGGTGAATCACATTCATCCTCTTTGTACGTTACGTCATTGTTTTGTTCAATGCTTGATCGCTCGTGTCCCTATGCAGTGTGTGCACGAGCACGAGCATGAGCAACATGTAGCTGGCTGCAGTTCACTTAACGGCCACAGGTGTCATTAATAACAAGTGTTTCTGAATCTTACACACTGTACCTTTAAATAAAATAAATTACCAAATGAATAAAGCATTAAATTAAAAAAATAAATAACCAAATGAAATAATTAATTGTTAGGCCTATATAATTGCCTTTTCTTTACCTCGAATCACATTTGCTGAGCTTCTTCAGAAAACTTAAATTGCATTATGATGCTAAAATAAATTTTAGATGACAATCAAGTTAAACTGATGTTTTAAGTCATTAAAATTTGCTGGACAAATATGCGGGACATAATGCACATGTGATGGCGATGCTTTAGGTTAGATGATTGTTCAAAATATTGAATATCAGGAATATATCATATATGTAATATCAGGAAACCTTGATAGTACACCGCATCAATTTTACTTTAATAGCTGTGCACATACCATATGAATGGTCGATGGATGGTTGTTATACTAAGACCGAAAGTTTCCTCGACTACTTGGTGCAGGTTGCTAGCTTGAAAAGGGCCATGACGATCCACTTTCGGGTCAGAACTGGTGGCAAACCTTGATAGGCGCAATATTAGGACCAATATTACAGTCTTATCAGCAGGGCAACTGCTCCCTTTTGATTGCAATCCCTCATCTTCTGATTGCATTTATTTGTGAAATTAAAATGAGAGTAAGCTGTTTAATTTTCAATAAATTGTCTCAATACTCTCCCCATTTTACAAAGACTTTGTGGAGAAAAAAAATTAGGGACATCTGGGAGGCAAAAGGAATGGCCTACACAATTAGCAATATATACACACATTTCTGTATGGAAACCGCTTATGGGCAAATTTATTTTGCGTTAAACCAAAACTTGTTAAAAAAAAGTGTTCCCTATCTGTCACTCACTCGACGTTGGTGTCGATGTAGTGACACTAGGGGTCACTCTTGGGAGCCCGAGACACCTCTGGTCTTTGATAAAAGGCCAATGAAAATTGGCGAGTGGTATTTGCATGCCACTCCCCCGGACATACGGGTATAAAAGGAGCTGGTATGCAACCACTCATTCAGATTTTCTCTTCGGAGCCAAACGGTCATGCTCATTGAGCTGAATAGCACTGTTCATTCACCTCTGCTGGATCTGACGGCGCATTTCAGCGGCTTCTCCCTCCTCTGCACTGGTGCACTGTAGAGAACGCCCCTGGGCACTTCGGCAGAAAAACTAGAGAGTATATCTTCTGAAAGAGCATTTTTCCCCTCTAAAAGAGTATATTTCTCTAAAAGAGCGCACACACGGAACGTCTTTTTAAAGACGCGTCTTTCTAAAGATGCCTTTCCGATCGTGTGTTATTCCTGTTTGCGGTCGTTTTCTCTCAACTTCGGATTGTCATGATCGCTGTCTTTCGTGTCTGGGCGCGACCCGCACGGAGGCAGCGTTTATGAATGGTTCATGTTCTCATTGCGAGAACATGACCATGGCAACGTTGCGGTCGTGGCTTGCTTTCGTAAGAAAGCAAGCCACCCCAGCGGCTCCCCGCCTCGGTCCTCCTACCTACGGGTATGAGGTCAGCGCGGCTAGCACTGGGGGCGATTTGGGGACCTCAATGGGATCGCCTCCGCCGGGTATCCCCCCGTGGACCTCCCATTCCCCAGCACGCTCGTCTGCTCCAGTCGGGCTTCCGGATGAGTTCGCCGGCTCGTCACACAGCGAGTCTGGCTTCTTGTTTGGGGCCCGTGAAGATGATGAGCTCTCGAGTGCAGCATCGGAGAGCGGGCTTGTCCAGTCGGACGCAGAAGCCTCAGCTGGGCATCCCCCTTCGGGGATGGTCACCCAGTTACAGGCCGATGCCGAAATGATGGACATGCTTTCCCAGGCGGCCGCGAGCGTCAGGCTAGAGTGGAACCCTCTGCTCTCCCCTGAACCTTCGCGGCTTGATGATTGGTTTCTGGGCTCGCGGCGCCTCTAAAAACAGCCGCGCCCCGCTCCAGTGCCATTCTTCCCGGAGGTGCATGAGGAGCTGACGAAGTCGTGGGAGGCACCTTTTACTGCCCGACCCCGACTCCGCAGTTCCCCCGCTCTCACTACCCTCGATGGCGGGGCGGCCAGGGGCTGTACGGCGATTCCCCCAGTGGATAAGGCGCTCATGGTGCACTTATGCCCGCAGAGCGCCGCCACCTGGCGTGGACGCCCTAAGCTCCCGTCCAAGCCCTGTAGGCTCATGTTGTCCCTGACGGCTAAGGCCTACAGCGCTGCTGGACAAGCCGCCTCTGCCCTGCACGCCATGGCTCTCCTGCAGGTCCACCAAGCCAAGGCGCTGAAAGAACTGCACAAGGGTAATTCCTCCCCAGATTTGATGCAGGAACTGCACTCGGCGACTGACCTCGCCCTCCGGGTGATGAAGGTCATGGCACGGTCTCTCGGGCGGACGATGGCCACACTAGTGGTCCAGCAGCGCCACCTGTGGCTCAACCTGGTCGAGATGGGCGAGGCCGACAAGACACGATTCCTTGCTGCCCCCATTTCCCAGGCGGGCCTATTCGGTGACACCGTTGAGGACTTTGCCCAGCAGTTCTCGACGGTAAAGCAGCAGACGGAAGCAATCCGGCACATCCTGCCCCAGCGCGGCTCAAGATCCCGCACCCTGTCTGCTCGTCGCCAAGGGCGTCCCCCTGTGGTGACTGCAACGGCTCCACCGCAGCCCGCCCCTTCGGCCTGGCCCCGGCGTGGAGCCCACCGCAGGAAGCCGACACCACCCGTCACACAGCCGGTGCCGAAGAACCCACGGAGGTCCTTTTGTTGCCTTTTTGTTTGATTTTGCTGCATGCCCAAGTGGCTGTGGTACCCAACAGTTCAGCAAAAGAGCGGCTTCCTTGCTCCCTGGGTTACATACCCGGTGTGTACGGTCATCACCACGACTACCGTCCACGGGCTTTTTCTTGCAGGATTGGTGCTCCAGCGGTGCCCTTTCCGCCCTTGAGCGCCCAGCTGTGGCACACAGCCACCCCCGATGTGGCAGCCTCCACGGGTTATGAGGACAGGCCTCTTCCTCCCCATCTCAGGCTGGTCTGGGGTGGTCACAAGGAGCCAGGTAAGTGCTTCGATGTCTCTAGACTCAGCACGGCCACGACGTGCTGTGGCATCTCGCGCTCCGCCCCGCCGCGAGGCCCCACCTGCCGGTACGTCCGACAATGTTGTCCCCTTGGTCCCCCTCGCACGGAATTTGGACGCATGGCTTGCGCTTTCCAATCCATCGCGGTGGCTGGTCCGGACTATCCGACTTGGCTACGTGATTCAGTTTGCCAGGTGCCCGCCCAGGTTCAGTGGTATTCACTTCACCTTGGTCAAGGGCGAAAACGCTGTCACCCTGCGCGTGGAGATCGCTACCCTCCTACGGAAGGACGCGATAGAACCTGTCCCTCCAGCCAAGATGAAGAAAGGGTTTTACAGCCCCTACTTCATCCTACTGAAAAAAGGCGGTGGGTTGTGGCCAATCTTGGACCTGCGAGTACTAAACCGGGCTTTACACAGACTCCCGTTCAAGATGCTGACGCAAAGACGCATTCTAGCGAGCGTCCGGCATCAAGATTGGTTCGCGGCAGTAGACCTGAAGGATGCGTACTTTCACGTCTCGATCCTTCCTCGACACAGACCCTTCCTGTGGTTCGCGTTTGAGGGTCAGGCGTATCAGTACAAAGTCCTCCCTTTCGGCCTGTCACTGTCTCCTCGCGTCTTTACAAAGATCACAGAGGCTGCCCTTGCCCCGTTAAGGGAGGTGGGCATTCGCATTCTCAACTATCTCGACGACTGGCTAATCTTAGCTCACTCTCGAGACGTGTTATGCGCACACAGGGACCTGGTGCTCTCACACCTCAGCCGAGTAGGGCTTCGGGTCAACTGGGAAAAGAGCAAGCTCCTCCCGGTTCAGAGCATCTCTTTTCTCGGTTTGGAGTTGGACTCAGTCTCCTTGACGGCGTGCCTTACGAACGAGCGCGCCCAGTCGGTGCTGACCTGTTTGAAGGTGTTCAAACAAAAAACAGCGGTTCCACTGAAACTTTTTCAGAGGCTTCTGGAGCATATGGCATCCTCGGCGGTGGCCACCCCGCTCGGGTTGATGCATATGAGGCTGCTTCAGCACTGGCTCCAGACTCGAGTCCCGAGACAGGCATGGCACCACGGGACACACCGTGTGGCCATTACGTCGGTCTGTCACCGTCTTTTCAGCCCTTGGACCGACCTTTCGTTTCTACGAGCAGGCACATCGTGGTCATGACAGACGCCTCCAAAATGGGCTGGGCGCTGTTTGCAACAGGCACGCAACCGCCAGCCTCTGGACGGGTCCGCGACTGCGTTGGCACATCATCTGCCTCGAGTTACTGGCAATTATGCTCATCCTGCGGAGGTTCCGGCCTTTGATCCAGGGCAAGCACGTGCTAGTTCGGACGGACAGCACGGCAGCAGTAGCATATGTCAACTGCCAAGGTGGTCTGCGCTCTCGCTGTATGTCACAACTCGCCCGCCGTCTCCTCCTCCGGAGTCGGCAGCACCTCAAGTCGCTGCGAGCCACTCACATCCCGGGCAACCTCAACACTACAGCGGACGCGCTGTCACGGCAGGTTTCCCTCAGGGGAGAGTGGAGACTCCACCCTCAGGTGGTCCAGCTGATTTGGCGTCGATTCGGCCGGCACAGGTGGACCTGTTCGCCTCCCAAGAATCTTCCCACTGCCCACTCTGGTACGCCCTCACCGAGGCTCCCCTCGGCATAGACGCGCTGGCACACAGCTGGCCCCCGGCATTCGCAAATATGCGTTTCCCCCAGTGAGCCTGCTTGCACAGACCCTGTGCAAGGTCAGGGAGGACGAGGAGAAGGTCGTCCTGGTATCACCCTACTGGCCCACCTAGACGTGGTTCTTGGACCTCATGCTCCTCGCGACAGCTCCCCTCTGGCAAATTCCCCTGAGGAAGGACCTTCTTTCTTAGGGACCGGGCACCCTCTGGCACCCGTGCCCAGACCTCTGGAATCTCCATGTCTGGTCCCTGGACGGGATGTGGAAGACCTAAGTGGCCTACCACCCGCGGTGGTAGACACGATCACTCAGGCTAGGGCCCCCTCTATGAGGCGCCTGTATGCCTTTAAGTGCCGTCTATTCACTAAGTGGTGTTCTTCTCGACACGAAGACCCCCAGAGATGCGCAGTCGGATCAGTGCTTTCCTTCCTGCAGGAGAGGCTGGAAGGGAGGCTGTCCCCTTCCACCTTGAAGGTGTATGTTGCTGCCATAGCAGCACACCACGACGCAGTTGACGGTAAGTCCTTAGGGAAGCACGACCTGATCATCAGGTCCCTAAGAGGCGCCAGGAGGCTGAATCCCTCCAGACTGCCCCTCGTTCCCTCATGGGATCTCTCTGTAGTTCTTCAGGGTCTACAGAGAGCCCCCTTTGAGCCTTTGCAGTCAGCCGAGCTTAAGGCACTTTCCTTGAAGACTGCCCTCCTGACTGCGCTCACTTCCATCAAGAGGATAGGCGACCTGCAAGCGTTCTCTGTCAGCGAAACGTGCCTGGAGTTCGGTCCGGGCTATTCTCACGTGATCCTGAGACCCCGACCGGGCTATGTGCCCAAGGTTCCCACCACTCCTTTTAGGGACCAGGTGGTGAACCTGCAAGCACTGCCCCAAGAGGAGGCAGACCCATCCCTGTCATTGCTGTGTCCGGTGCGTGCTTTATGCATCTATTTGGATCGCACGCAGAGCTTTAGAGTCTCTGAGCAGCTCTTTGTCTGCTTTGGTGCACAGCGGAAAGGAAGTGCTGTCTCCAAGCAGAGGATCACCCACTGGCTCGTTGATGCCATAACCATGGCATATCTTGCCCAAAACATGCCGTCCTCGGTAGGGCTACGAGCCCATTCTACCCGTGGGGTAGCGGCTTCTTGGGCCCTGGCCAGAGGTGCCTCTCTAATAGACATTTGCAGAGCAGCGGGCTGGGCAACACCCAACACCTTTGCAAGGTTCTACAACCTCCGGGTGGAACCGGTTTCGTCCCAGGTAGTGGCACGCAACACAAGCGGATAAGCCCGGGATAGCCGGCCGGGTGTATCGCTTGCACATAGCGCCTTCCACCTCCTTTTGAGCTGAAGACGTGCGCCGTTAATTCCCAGTAGTGTTCAAAAAATTTTGTTCCCTGGTTGACTTCCTCTGAGCCCTGTGGCAGTCGAGTTTTCGGAGAGACTCACTGCCGGCCCAGTAGTGACTCACTGCCGGTCCAGTTCCCCGGTGGAGGTGGTCCCACTGAGGTCCCCAAATCGCCCCCAGTGCTAACCGGCACAGCCTCATACCCATAGATAGAAGGACCGAGGCGGGGAGCTGCTGGGGTGGCTTGCTTTCTTACGAATGCAAGCCGCGACCGCAACGTTGCCATGGTCATGTTCTCGCAATGAATGATGTCTCGGCATGGTACACGCCCAGACACTTAAGACAGCGACCGTGGCTGTCAGAAGCGGAGGGATAATGACCGCAACCTGGAATAACACACAAACGGAAAAGCATCTTTAAAAAGACGCGTCTTTAAAAAAACGTTCCGTGTGTGCCTCTCTTTCAGAAAGAAAATATACTCTATTAGAATATACTCTTTTAAATGTCCTGCCGAAGCGCACAGGGGCGTTCTCTGCAAACCACAGACGCAGAGGGGGAGAAGCTGCTGAAATGCGCCGTAAGATCCAGCAGAGAGAGGTGAATGAACTCGGTGGGTGAATTCAGCTCAATGAATAGAATCGCTCGGCTCCAAAGATAAAATCTGAATGAGTGGTTGCATACCAGCTCCTTTTATACCCGTATGTCCAGGGGAGTGGCATGCAAATTCCACTCTCCAATTCTCATTGGCCTTTTTAAAAAAAGATCAGAGGTGTTTGGGGCTCCCAAGAGTGAACCCTAGTGTCATTACATCGACACAACGTCGAGTGAGTGACAGATAGGGAACTAGGTTAATGTGTATGCTGTTTTCTTAATCTATGGATATGTTTGGAATGACCATATTCTATAACCATTTTACTCTTACTATTTCTGCAGTATATAGTACTGTATGTATAATGTGCATAGCATGTCAAAGCATGTCAAATTTTTGGAGGCATGGACTACCCATTTGATCTACTACATTTGGCCAAATGTGTATTTTATAAAAAGATTACACTATGTGGGCATGTGCCAACTGAGAAACTGCCATTGAGATAAATGGAAATGTCTAGGTTTTATAGACCTCCTAATTTACTAAATTAAACCAGATTATTTAATTTGTGAAACATTATGTAATAACTTATAAATAATGATGTTTGTAGCATACTACTGTTTGAAATGCTTAGCATTGCGTAATGCATTAATTCTCACATACTATTTAAAAAATTGTAGGAAGTATATTTAGTGTATCCTGCAGAGTATGCATCAAGTGGTAGACTAGTATTCCATTCTGAAAATAGTAATAGTCTTTGCTATTACAATCAAAGGTGTGGTATCATTATAAGTGCTACTATCTCTCTGAAACTGATGCCAATTATTTAAAGGGGACCTATTATGCAAAATTCACTTTTACATGGTGTTTGAACATAAATGTGAGTCGGCAGTGTGTGTACACAACCACCCTACAATGTTAAAAGTCCACCCACTCCTCTTTCTTATATTTCTATTAATCTAAAACAGTGTCTCAAAGTGATTGGTTTTCGTTTCTGTTCTAACGTGACGTCACGTTAGAGAAGGCCCCGCCCATGACTGGTGATGGACTCAACCCTATTATCATAGATCCTCCCCTGAGTGATCTACACACAGTCCGCCATTTTTTTCCGCGCTGGAGCAGCAGCGGTGAGAAGAATGATGTCTCAGCTTCGTAAGCGTCATAAGTGTTCTGTTGTTGGCCGTAAAAGTGAACATAAGAGTCTTCATGTACTCCCGGCATCAGAGCCACTGAAGACGCAGTGGACAAGTTTTGTTTTTTAAGCAAATGTGCCCCAAAACATACCA
This sequence comes from Myxocyprinus asiaticus, assembly GCF_019703515.2. Taxonomy (NCBI): domain Eukaryota; kingdom Metazoa; phylum Chordata; class Actinopteri; order Cypriniformes; family Catostomidae; genus Myxocyprinus; species Myxocyprinus asiaticus. The sequence continues at coordinate 26,936,803 of NC_059369.1, read as the reverse complement.
AAATTTGTGTATGTTTGTGCAAATCATTTTACACCGGACTGCTTTGTGAACAAGGGTCAATATAAAGCAGGATTTTCCAAAAATGTTATTCTCAAGCATGGATCAGTACCAACTGTTCGTGTTACAGCTTTATATCCTTAAGATGTAAGTATCGCACTTTATATTTTGTAAATGTTTGCAAATCGCCTTTCCGAATGTGCTTGTTAGCTGATTCCACGGCTAATGCAGCTAAAGTTACCATTGTCTCTGATTCACGGAGACCAGAGCTATGTCGTTATTTTAACGCTTACTGTCTGTATAATTCATAACCGCACCTTTATTATGCACAATACAGTAAGGTGATTGTCTTTTTGAAAACTATGTACGTTTTCTGTGAACATAAGAGAGTTGTATTAAAAGTGGAATGAGTGGTTCTGATTTGTTGTTGCTGTAGTATCTGAAGTAGGAGCTGTAAAGGCACAGCCCTCTTCCAGAAAGGGGGCAGGGAGCAGCAGCTCATTTGCATTTAAAGAGACATACACGAAAACAGTGTGTTTTTGATTCCACCCAAAAAGAGGCATTTACAACATGGTATAATAAATGATCCATGGGGTATTTTGAGCAGAAACTTTACAGACACATTCTGGGGACACCTGAGGCTTATATTACATCTTGTAAAAAGGGCAATAATAGGTCTCCTTTAAAGCAAAGTCAAAAGCAACCCAAAAATAAAAATACAAAGGACATTTTAACTTCCTCGAAAATGTTCTGAGGGCAGAATGGAATAGTAATAATAATATAAATTCTATTAAGTGAAAGAATACTTCCATTTTGAAATCCAATTTGCAAAAGGAGCTATAAAAAAGAGCTCAGTGATGGTACTTAGCCGAAGATACTGTTAACTAAAAAATAAATTTCTCCAGATCATGGACAAAAAGCAATTTAGAAATAGCTATTGTAGCCTATCTCTCAAAAGTCCTCACCTAGCAAGTACTCCCTTCTCTTGTGTCCCAGTCTGACTAATGAATATAAACGTTGATGGATTTTTCCCTTCAGGCAGGCCGACCCAAGCAACCAAAGATCCCAATCTTCACTGCTTAGAAAACCTGAAGTATAGAATCATGCAGCTTAAAGCTTTAAATTGATTGTATGGAAGATAAAAAAAAAAATAAAAAAAAATTAACATTACATTTGACACTGTTTTTCTGCAGGTGTTCTGATGTATAAAACATAAAATAATCTATGTATTACAAAATGTATTTCTAAATGTGGTTAATGAGTTGTAAACTTCTGAAGCTACCACTCTTTTTTTGATTCATCAAGCGCTTTGAACATCCTTTGATATTTCTGTTCAAATAAATACTTCATATCTTTAAACAAATTTTTATATATATATATATATATATATATATATATATATATATATATATACTGACTGATCTTGTTTCTATTTCTTTCTGTCCCTTTTGTTAATGTAACTAGACTTACCTAGGATAATATTCAGCAGCATGGGACCACAGGTCTGGCTCTAATATTTGTTACTAACCCTGAAAAAAGAAGCTGAATTTTAATGTTGTAATTATGCTGCTGTGGATTTATTGTATTTACTCATGAATGTATTTTTTACACATAAACAGATTTGCTGGGCCAACTTATTAAAAAGGTCTTACCTAATTAATCTACAAGTAGTTGTGGAGCATGAATGGTCTTGCCCCTGCAGGTTTGAAATATTAGGTCATTATATTTCAACAGACACATTTTCACAAAATAATAGTCTGGAGCTATTCATTCAAATTCAGATTTACCATAAAATTTATACAACAAGCAAAATTATGTCCTTGAGTTGCTCTCTTATCTGATTAATATCAAATGAAACCAGCCGTTCCTATCTTCATATATAGGAGTCAGCGTCTGGTGCCTTGAAAACATATTTGCATAAGAAAGTTATAATAAAAATATCCACACTGGTGCCAAGAAGTGGATTACTGTCTATCATGACAATTCCTCATTATAAATAGTGAATCTCTAATGATGTTTATCTGAAATAGACTGTATAATTATATACACTAAATATAGGCCTGCAGATGCAATAACTCCTCAGATGGCTTGCTTTCTAATAGCAATTGTTATGTGTACAGAACTTTAGTTGTTCTGTTCAGTAAAGTATTTCTTGTAGGTTAATTAACAGCAATGTAACTGAACTAAATAGGAGTGTTTGAATATAAACAAATATATATTTATAAAATGTAGGACCAATCTTGTAGCATTGTTGTAATGCATGTGCTGATGTGCTTGTTCCTCTATTCATCATGATGCACAACCAAATGGAAACCCAATGTTAGCCAAATACTAACAATATCAGCTGTGCTGCCTTTAACAGAATCTAAAAAAAATTGTGTTTTGCAGTTGTATGGATAGACACTTTGACACTCCTTTGCTTTGTATTTGTCTCTTATCTTGAACGGGTCAGTGTTGTATAAAGTGCATGACTGAGCATCAAAAGTCAGATGAACCATTTTCCATCTGCCTGTTAACATTACTTACTGTAGCAGTAGGCATTTATTCCACCTGATGTTGATCATCAGGTAGTGATTAGTCCTGGTTATGGAGGCTATAAATAGCCGTGTGTGTACTACCTGAATGTGCATCATCCTAAGCGTCATTGCCTTTCCGGTACTGTGAGCGAGTGCTCTAGAGGTTAGAGCTGTGAGCTAGCAACTATATTGCAGGCTATCCTTGTTGTGCAGGGTAATATGGGCTTGTTTGTTTTAGTGGACTGAGGAACTATACGGTGGACCCTCGCCGATGATTGACTCCATCTGCAAGCTTCTTTCTGCGAAGGGAATGAGGCGCATAGTAAATATCTTTCAGGTATCTTTTCCAATTTTCACACTGAACTTATCACTCTACTGCTAGCTCGTTTGGTGAGTTACCTCTTTATTTGTTCCCTTGTGTTTTAACTTAGGTGTATCCAATATGCCTGGCTAATGTTGCGGTGGGCTAATCTGAGTGTTTAACGAGTGGCTACGATAAATTATGTTGCCACCGCTCGAACGACTATTTTGCTGCAGGTACTTCCCTGAGTGTTAAAGATTTCACAGTGTGAGCTGCGCTGTCGGACTAATCTGGACTAGTGACTGTCTCCACTGCGACGCCGCTTCAACTTCATCGCTGACTACTGTCTGTTGTTCACTCAGATAAGAGCGTTTTACTGTGTGGTTGCCTTCATTCTAGCTCTGACTAATATTGGTCATCCAGAACGTAATGAGACTCATTCTGGGTGTACTCGATGCTCATTTCTTCCAGTCGTCACTGTGTCTATTTTTATTGTTTGGTTTGATTTCTTTTTGTTTTACATTAAACTGTCTTTTTCTTAAAAAAAAATTTTTTTATTTAAGTTGCGTTTGTTTGCTTTGTAATCTGTGGACACATGGGATGGTTTCTTTGTTTTGATGTATGTGTTTGGTCTGTTTTGTGTGTTTAATTGAATTCCTATTGACCCAAGGGCGCTCCATGTGACAATTACGAGGGAACAGCTTGGTATGTATTCCCCCAAATGTGAAGAGAGTATATCTCTGTATTATTTGTATACTTTGTACTATTGATGGGAGTGCTGTGTGCTTCTGGGTTCAATAATTATTGTTTTCTTTTATTGTCCCCCATCCCTTATTTTTGGGTTATGGAGGGTTGTCCTCTCCTTGTTTACGTTATGTTCATTTAAATTGAATGCTGTTGTGTATGTCTGTTTCGTGTGTTGTATGATTTGTTTTCTTTTTGTTACAGAATTGGGGTGGCAAGAAGATAGGCTACCTGATCTCTGTTTTCCTCCTCTTCCTCCTGGTGGTGCTGCATGTAGTGGTTGCTGTGTGCAGTACTGAGGTGTTGTGTGCCAAGTGTGGTGTGAGCGAACGTGTGGCTGCGGTGCCCTCCCTTTTTTTTTTTTTTTTTTAGGAAGTCAGGGAAGACCCTTTGGGGTGAGTGATCTTGCGCGCTGACTCCAATTCGTATTTAAAATAATTGTTTTGATTTGAATGAGTTGTGTTTTTTTTGGTTTATTTTTCTTGTTTCGTATTTTTGCATCTTTTGTGATGATTGGTTGCTGTTGCTAGCTGCTGGATCATTTTATCTTTTGTACCCTACTCATGTCTCCAACTGATATGAACCTCTGAGCCTTGTGTGCTCTTGTCTAGGGTGATTCTGTATTAGGCCTCAGGTGGCATAGTCGGCCTGTTGAAATACAGTGTTTTTTTGCACTACACTTTTTGGTTTCATTTATTGATATTTATTTTTTTCTATTTTGTTGTCCCTGTACCCCTCGATCGCCACATTAACATTGTAATACACTGCAACACTGAGTTAAAGTTTTCAGAGAGAGTTTGACAAGTGATTGTGTTTCTGTAGTTCACAGATTCTATGATATTTTCCACCCAGTCAGGCATGCTGGACATTTGACATTTCCAGAAATGCAGTTTTGCAGTCTGACCTGACTCTGGGGTTATACACCTCAGTTCACACCCCTTTTATAGGGTCCTCCTTCCAATGAGAGTGTCTTGGATGAATTTCACATTGGCCTTTATGAAGGGCAAATAACAGTGGTGGTTAATGAGAGAAGATGTTATACTGTATAGAAAAAAGCCATCTCCTTTTCATGACCTCTGTCCCTGTACTAATACAGCTGTAAGCAATCACAAGCTGCACTGAACTGTAGCTTTGTGATTGCCCCCCAACAGATTAGTTCACTGGCCTTTAACATTTTAAAAGTGACTAATTTTCCTTATCTGTGATCCCTACAACATCCACAATTGTGCCTGTGCAAAAACAATCCAAAATACCCTGCTTAAAGACAGTTCTTCAACATTTTCACTGAAGCTCATGCTGTACAGAAAAACAAACGGTAAAGGGGTAAAATATTTAACTTCGTCACAGGTCCATGGCAAGACATTGTGATGAAAAACAAGCTAAAAGGAGAATTTCCTGCAGATAAAGAATGGTGTGCTTACATTGCCCTTTTTACACAGCATATATGTTGACACCAATACCTATACCAGTTTGATGCATTCTTTTAATTTAAAATGTTGATGTTTATTCGAGGTAATGAGCTTTGCAGCAGGTCGAAAATGCATTATTTGGGATTTCTGCAGCATATAGATACAATTCCAGGAGGCATCATGATGTGGGTAGTAGAATTTATTCACAGACAATAGCACAACATGCGCTATGAGTGGAATATTAATTTAGGAGGTGCAATAACTTTCACAATCCCATAGGACCAGCAAGTTTCACTGATATAAACATACAAAGTAATATTTCACCACATTAGTATAAGAATGGGACTGTTTTCCTTCAACCTTTGAATGTAAAAGTCAGTAGTCTGTTGACAGAATGTTGTTTTTTTGCTAAAGAAAAAGCATTCTAGGGTCAAGAATATCCAATGTTAAAAACTTGACAGGATACCTTAAAGTAATAATGTTTTTACAGTAATATATAATAAAGCCAAATCCATCATTCAAGACCCCAGTAACTACTGTGGCCACAAGCTGCTTACCCTCTACCTTTTGGTAAGCATTACCATATTGTTTGATATGTATAAATATGCATACTGTATTATGGGGGGCCAAACAGGAAATAATTATATAAAACCTGAATATATAAATGTAAATCATAAATATAGAGAGGCAAGTCCGAATATATACTTGGAAATCCTGCATATATAGTTTTAAGTTTGAATATATACTTATAAATCCTAAATATATAGAGGCAAGTCAGAATATATACTTATATACAACAGTTAGTTTCCGGTCCTCGAATCTGATTGGACGAGGGACGTTCCATAAGTACTGATGGTCTCACACCATCAGCACTCAGACGCTTCACTGTGTATCATTCCGCTTGTGTTCGTGCCATTCTAAACTAAAGGCTCATCACAACTGAGAGACACAACAGACTGATTAATTACACAAACTCAAGGCGCTTACCTCTTACTGAACTTTCAAAATGGCGGAGGAGACTGCGGTTTCTATAGTGAAAGACTCTTGCGCACCAGCTACCACGAAATAGGGAGGAATACCCCCGCTTGGATGGCTATTTTTTCCACTGGGAAAATATTATGAATTTCACCTAAATGACATTATCTTCAGAAAGCTGACTAACAGACTACAGCATCATCAACAGGTGATCGCACACGCTCCATATCTGTCTCTCTCTCTCTCTCTCTCTCTCTCTCACACACACAAACACACACACACACACATGTCCTTGTTTCTCCAATAACTTGTTAGAAACAGCCCAAGCCGTGATCTTAGTTCTAAAGTGAAATTTTTGAATTACTAACTAAGGCTTGGACGCATCATTTGATTGACAAGCCACCTCCGCCCTGCACGCCATGACTCTCCTGCAAGTCCACCAAGCCAAGGTTTCTAAAGGAACTGCACGAGGGTTGGAGCTGTGCATGCAGGAGCTGTGCTCGGCGACCGACCTCGCTCTCCGGGCGACGGAAGTCACGGTGTGGTCTCCTGGGCGGGCGATGTCCACCTTGGTGGTCCAGGAGCGCCACCTTTGGCTCAACCTGGTCGAGATGGGAGAGGCCGACAAGGCACGGTTCCTTGCTGCCACCATTTCCCAAGTTGGCCAGTCCGGCGACACCAAGGACTTTGCCCAGCAGTTCTCAGCAGTGAAGCAGCAGACGGAGGTTATCCGGCACATCCTGCCCTGGCGTGGCTCAAGATCCTGCACCCCATCTGCTCGTCGCCAAGGGCGTCCCCCTGCGGTGACTGCACCAGCTCCGCCGCAGCCCACCCCGGCTCCGGCGTGGAGCCCACCGCAGGAAGCAGACGCCACCTGTTTCGCGGCCACCAAGAACCCGCGAAAGGCTTCGAAGCGCCCCTGAGATGGGCAACCCAGGGACGACGAAACCCGCTGCTCTGGAGCTGGTAAGCAGACCACTCCATCCCCCGGTTGAGGGCCGAGAGGAGAATCTTTTGTTACCTTTGCATTTAATTGCGCTGCATGCCCAAGTGGCTGCAGTACGCAAGAGTTCAGCAAGAGTGGTTTCCTTGTTCCCTGGGTCACATACCCGGTGTGCACTGCCGTCATCACAACCACCGTCCACAACTCCATATTGGCAGGTTTGGTGCTCCAGCGGTGGTCTCCTCGCCCCTGAGCGCCCAGCTGTGGCACAAATCTGCCCCCGATGTGACAGTCTCCACGGGTCATGAGGACAGACCTCTTCCTCCCTCATCCCAGGCTGTTCCAGGGTGGTCACAAGGAGCCAGGTAAGTACTTTGTTGTCCCTGAACTCAGCACGGCCACAACACGGTGTGGCACCTCAGGCTTCGCCCCACCGCGAGGCCCCACCCACTGGTACGTCTGACGAGATTGTCCCACCGGCCGAGATGAAGAAGGGGTTTTACAGCTCCTACTTCATTGTACCGAAAAAAGGCGGTAGGTTGTGGCCAATCTTGGACCTGCGAGTACTGAACCGGGCTTTACACAGACTCCCGTCCTAGATGCTGATGCAAAGACACACTCTAGCGAGCGTCCAGCATCAAGATTGGTTTGCGGTAGACCTGAAGGACGCATACTTCCATGTCTCGATTCTACCTCGACACAGACCCTTCCTCCCTTTCGGTCTGTCCTTGTTCCCTCGCGTCTTCACAAAGGTTGCAGAGGCAGCCCTTGCCCCGCTAAGGGAAGTGAGCATTCGCATCCTCAACTATCCTGATGGTTGGCTAATCCTAGCTCACTTTTGGGAAGTGTTGTGTGCACACAGGGATCTGGTGCTCTCGCACTTCAGCCGACTAGGGCTTTGGGTCAACTGGGAAAAGAGCAAGCTCCTCCCGGTTCAGAACATCTCTTTTCTCGGTTTGGAGTTGGACTCAGTCTCGTTAACGGCGTGCCTCATGAACGAGTGTGCACAGTCGGTGCTGACCTGTTTGAAGGCGTTCAAACAGAAAACAGCAGTTCCACTGAAATGTTTTCAGAGGCTACTGGGGCATATGGCATCCTCAGCGGTGGCCACTCCGCTCGGGTTGATGCATATGAGACCGCTTCAGCACTGGCTTCAGACTCGGGTCCTGAGATGGGCATTGCACTGCGGGACACATCGCGTGGCCATCACGCCGATCTGTCACCGTCTCTTCAGCCCTTGGACCGACATCACGTTTCTACGGGCAGGCGTTCCCCTAGCAGGTCTCCAGGCGCATCGTGGTCACAACAGACGCCTCCAAAATGGGCTGGGGCACTGTTTGCAACGGGCATGCAGCTGCCAGCTTATGGACGGGCTCGTGGCTGTGTTGGCACATCAACTGCCTCGAGTTGCTGGCAATTCTGCTCGCCCTGTGGAGGTTCCGGCTGTTGATCCAGGGCAAGCACGTGTTAGTTTGGACAGACAACACGGCAATGGTAGCATATGTCAACCGTCAAGGCGGCCTGCGCTCCCATTGTATATCACAGGTAGACCTGTTCGCCTCCCAAGAATCCTCCCACTGCCCGCTCTGGTATGTCCTGACTGAGGCACCTCTCAGTATAGATGCACTGGCGCACAGCTGGACCCCTGGACTGCACAAATATGCGTTTCCTCCGGTGAGCCTACTTGCATAGACTCTGTTCAAGGTCAGGGAGGACGAGGAGCAGGTCATCCTGGTAGCACCCTACTGGCCCTCCCCCTTATGGTAGGACCTACCATGGGACTTCTCCACATGGCATACTTCCGACATAGCTCGGCAAGGCCATGTGACGTATTTCCACTTAAATACCCCCCTCTCTCGGGGCGAGGTGTGGTCTCTGCGGTGTCCTGCCCTTGGGAGGGACACCCCCTGACTAAATCTGGTCGGCCCAGTCGGATAATCCCCCTTTTTTTAGGGAGTGGAAAAAGGCCATGACTGGGCTAGCCCGTCTCTATCTTTTGGGTAGTCGACTTGTCCCAAAGGGCCATTCGACACTCATAACAGTGTTGGGGGAGGTTACGTGTCGGCCTGGTGCGCTGGCTATGAGGCACACAGTGGTCTGCCCATCACACACCGCCAGTTCACATAACACAGTTCAGCCAGTTGCGGCGTTTTGTATAGGGACCCCTAGTGTCACTATATTGACACAACGTCGAGTGAGTGACAGATAGGGAATGTCCTGGTTACTTGCGTAACCTCCATTCCCTGATGGAGGGAACGAGACGTTATGTCCCTCCTGCCACAATGCTGAACTACCCACTGTAATGGCCTTGTCTCGGCTCCTCAGCACAAAACCTGAATGAGTGGTTGCATTCCAGCTCCTTTTATACCTGTATGTCTGGGGGAGTGGTATGCAAATACCATTTGCCAATTTTCATTGACCTTTTATCAAAGACCAGAGCCAAGAGTGACCCCTAGTGACCCCAACGTCTCGTTCCCTCCATTAGGGAATGGAGGTTATGCAAGTAACCAGGATGTTTCTGTAAAAGCTGTGGTGAAAGATACCTCCAGGTGTCAGCCACTAAAGCTTTCAGTTCATCCACACTAGAACATCGACGATCTGACATTTTCTTAGTAGGTGCTCTTGAAAGATAAGCAAAAACTAAATCTTCCATCCTCCACAGTTGGGAATACTGTAAAAAAGATAAAAGATGAAGGACCCAGAAAGACAACCAGCAGATTGGACAGGATAATTGTGAGTAAAATCAAGAGAAACAGGCAAAAAACAGCTGAAAGGATTGCCTCACATATCAACGAGAATTACCAGATACAACTTAATTCACAGACCATTCGAAACAGGATCAGTGAGTATGGGTACATAGGGAGAGTAATGCAGTGAAAACCATTCATTAGCTTAAAGAATAAGAAAGCCAGGATAAAATTGGCAAAAGAACCTGCACAGAAAGACAGCAGCTTTTGGAGAGCTGTCTTATTATCAGATGAGTCCAAATTGAACCTGCTTGGATCTGATGGCAGAGTATTTGTGTGGAGATTAGCAGGGGATGAATTCCAGCCACACTGCACTAAGGGTAGTGTAAAGCACAGAGGTTGAAACTTCAGAGTCTAGGGCTGTTTCTCTTACAGTGGTGTCAGTGAGCTTGTGTTCATTAATGGAATCATGATCTCTGAAGTGTACAGAGAAATTCTGGATGCAAACTTGCAGAAATCACTGAAGAAATTATTTAAGACACAGAAGTGGCTCTTTCAACAGTATAACGATCTAAAGCATACCAGTCGTCTATTAAAATAATACTTTGCAAAAAAGAAAATTAAGGTCCTAGTATGACCCTCCCAGAGCCCTGACCTAAACTCTATAGAGTACCTGTGGGATGCAATGGAGAAGAAAATGTCAGATTCTGAACTGAAAGCTTTGGTGGCTGAAACCTGAAGAAAACTTTCATGACAGCTTTTACAGAAATTTTTTATTTTATGCCCAGACAATATGATAACATGGGAGATCAGCATGTTGTTTCCGATTGGTTACAGTACACTAGGATCGGTGACATTTTGCTGACTCACGGTCCACTGTCATCTCCTATCAGATATGTTTGCATTGGCTCAAGGTTGATTGCTTATCCCTGTGGCACTCCCGGAAGTGCATCTCATGCAGAAGCATGGGGAGACCAGGGTTCAGATCCTGCGTCGAGACCAGGGAGTAATCACGATATCATAATCAGTGACGAGTGCGATTCGGATGTTGTATTTTCACCTCTAACTTTACATTTTTACTCCACTCATGGTTAGGGTTCAGCATAGGTTTGGATTAGGTGGTAGACTTAGCTGAAAACAACTTGCTTCACATCTTGCTTTTGGCGCCCCTATGTGGACATTACACCTGAAAAATGGAGCTCACATGTGCCCATACGCCCAACAAAACTTTCCGCTTTGGCCACGGGGGGCAGTGTTTAGAACTTCGGTAAGTATACACTGATTTCAGCTAAAGAAAAGTCAACCTACTCTTTCCAATCTCACTATGAGATCAGTCTGGCCCAGATATTGTCAAGAATTTTTGTGAACGAAAGGATTGCAAATTAAAAACTAAAATACATGAACTTCTAATCTTTAATGAAGCCATTATCAAGTGCCCAAATAATTATTTGTTTTAATTTTAAAACATATATCTGTTGTTTTATAATTTAAAATGTTACAAGCATTTTTCTGTAAAATGTTCTGCTTGAAAAGTGTGCTTATGTCATCTTTCTTTACAATAAACTGATGTTCTCAAATGCTAAATAATTTATGAATTTTGAAGTTCAGCTTAAGCATCCAAATACTGGTGGTGGTGCAGGAAAAAAATCTGCCCCTTCCATGCCCATATATGGAATAGAAACAATTAGGCGGAAATGGTAAAAGGAAGGTAAATATGGAGAAAAGGGAGAGTGGGGAGGATCTAGGAAAAAGAGAGGTGCACGGATTACCTGAGGGTGTACAAGATCAGTTCCTGAGCTAGAGCGGGACGCACACTGTGTTTGACCGGTGTTAACGCAGGAGTGAAAGGGTTACGCGCCGCACTTCCTGATGCCGGCTGCAGAGTGTTACCATCTTCTAATGCTGAAGAGTGTTGACAAGTAATCAGTTCAGGTATTCTACTTGTGTCTGCTTCTCTAGAACCTCAAGCTCCCCTGGAATAGTTCTCCCTGGTCAGTGGTATACACACACACAGACACAACTATTCACGTACATTCACTGTCCCACATTTGCGCCTCACTCAGAGTGAGTGTAGCGTTTAGATTTTGTTTTTTTCCCTTTTAAATTCAGTATCATTCTAATAAACAGATCTAATATACCCTTCTTTATTTCTTTCTTCCTTTATTTTTTGTATTTTTATTTTTTGGTTTTGTTTTGGGGTTGATAATTTTGAGTGAAAGGGACACTTGAAATCTGCCGATTTTGATTTAAAAATACAGGTGCAGGAGTCCAGCATCACCGATAGACTTTCAGCTATAGTTTTTGATTTTTGATTTATAACTATATTTTGTAGAACATTGTGCTTATGATTGAGTTATGGATGGGGTAAAAATATATCATATTGAACTGCATTCAGTTGTTTGTGGTGGTTTGTGTTTGATTTTTGTTCGGTATATGTAAGTGGTGGTTTTTGTGAGCTATTTTTTAGGGTTTAAATTCTACCAGTTGACAGGCTTAGACCTGTCTGGTGGCCAAATTATTTTGTAATTATTTAAATTTCAAAGTTTATTCTGGTTTTCGGGCCTGCCACTGTTACAGAAGTGGTGCCCAAACAGGGACTTGAACCCTGGGCCTGCCACTGTTACATATTTTTGGGGCCACATACATTTGCATCAAAAATAATAAAAACTGCAGACTTCTGCAGAATTGGAATGCCTGTTATTCCAAACATACATTCCCTGCACCTTGCATGTTCGTTCAATACATTTTTTGGCGAATTTGATTATTATAAAAAAAAAACACAATTCTGCAGATTTGATTTGGCATGATGAGATACAGATTGTGTTAAGAGAGACCTTAACTAATTACATGAGGGAATTATTTGTTTGGATTTTTACAGAAGTGTTTGCGTTGTAAAACCTTTTCCCATTGTCTTTTTATACAATATATACAATGCCTGGAAAATATATGACAATGGTAAAAAATTATAAACAGGCATAGATTTTTTTGGATGTGTGTTTAAACAAAAATTTTAATGTAAATCATTTCTTGAAAGGGCAATCAGATGCAATGCCATTGTACTATATGTTTAAAATGAACAATAATTATTTTTGTAGTTACATGTACAAATCAATAGTTTGGCTTTTTGTGAATTGGTAAAACAAGATTATCCAAATGCTTTACCTGTGCACAAGAATTTGGTTAATTCTGCTGTGTGTGCATGCTAGACCTTGATATGTTGAGTCACAAATTTTGTTTTAACAGAAATATATGGTCCCCTTTAAGGAACAAATGCTCTTGATTAGTTTCTGACTTATTTTCAGGAAAAATAGGCAGTCATGTCTGGACAAACTGTTGCCACAGCAACAAAAACAAATCTGAAATTTTGATTGGACAAGTCTGTGGTAAAATCCTATGTGTGCCTAGCAACTATGAACTTTTGTTTAGTTAGCACCCAACAAAAACAGAACCGTCACCTGTTGACACAAAAATGTGTTACACAGAGGTGTGGCCAAAGCTGAGATTTTCCTTGTAATGCTTGAGTAAGTCACAATGAACAAAGGTGCAAGTAAAAATGGCAATTTATTGGGTAGATTTGAATATGTGACTAAAATGGGCAAAAAAATAAAAAGAAGGAAAAGAAAAAGAAAAAGGAACAGCTGTCATAGTTTTGCTTAAGTTTCAAGCAAATTTGTTGTCTCTTAAAATATAGTATATTTTAATTAGGATTTGCATGTTAAATTGGTAGTCACTACCCTAATCTTCATAATCTAAGAGGTTTTAGACTTCTCCTGATGTCATGAAAGTCCCCCATGTAATGGTTTGAATGTCACCCTATTTTAGTTAAATTCTAAAGGACAAAAGCAGTCATTTCATCTCACCACTGTAGATTATGAAATTAGACCTGTGTACTATGTTCTCTTCAGAAGTGAGTCTAGAAGCGGAGTGCAAAACAGTGTAGTGTGTGCAGTGGAGAGGTCCTGAAGTCATTTATTTATTAACAGGGCAGACTGGAGGAAATCCTCAGGGGCACAAGGCTCACTTTCTGCAGGAGGGGAGAAACACTTAAAACTGAAATAGACATCCACGATCAGCATGCATCCCGAAGAGTGTGTGCTTCTTAATGGGTTGGGTAACTGTTGGAGTCATTTGTGTATGTGTATGTGTGTGTGTGTTGTGTACATGTGGGAGGGTTTGGTTGGTTTACAAATAAAAAAATTTAGGTTACAAACTTGTAATTACAAGGGTATTATGCTATAAATGTGGTTTTATGAGGACATTTCTAATGTCCCCATAATTCAAATCGTGTAAAAAACATACTAAACGATGTTTTTTTGGAAAATGTAAAAATGCAGACAAAAAGCTTTTAAGCTTACAAGCTAATTTGGCTTAATAAATTATATTATATTTATTCTGAGTGGTTTAACAATATAAACTATCAAATAGAGGCTCATGATTAAGAGACTAATAGCTAACAGAATTCTTTTCCGCTACCTGACTAAACAGGTTTTATGTGTGATGTTCTCATTTAGAGCTAAAATCTTCTTGCAAATTAAACAGGGAGGATGGGCTATTTTAAAGTTTTGAGAATCATTATGTGTTAATGTTGCTAATTGTAATTTTTTTTAGCTTTTCATCTGTAAAACTATTGTATATATCAAGCATTAGGGCAATGTTGACTCTCTATATTACAATTATTATTATTATTATTATTATTATTCAATTATGCTACAATATTACATTTTCCCTGACAGTACTTCAGTTGGATGTCCCACATTTTCTATTGGCTGTTTAAAATAAAACTTTGCAATATTTCTGAATAAATTACTCTTCTGAGTCTGTCTGTTCAATTAATTGGTCAAATGGGTTACAGCCATTCAGCAGCTCTCTCACGGACTGAACCATTTGGAATGGTTCTCACAGAGTAAACAGTAATGTACAAAACTGTACAAAAGAGTACAGAAATGAACACAGAAGTATCAAAAAGTAGGCTACAATGGCATTACCATGACTTGGACATGTACCGTAGTAATATAGTATTCTCTGAAGAACCTTGAGTGCCATTAAATTCCATGATCAAATTACAGTACAGTTAACCATTTTTAATATTTCTTAAAAAAAAGAAAATAAAAAAAAGGTATTACGTAGCTTAAATGCTGCAAGCTACATTTGCCCTGTACCTTGTAGTGTACCTAGCTACTTTCTTTAAAGGGTAGCGTTCAGCTAAGTTTAGCTAGAGTAGAGTAGTTGGTAGCTTGGCTAGATACATTTTTTTAGTTGTAGACTACTGTAACTATCTCTAAAGTGTAGCTTTCCGCCTAATTTAGCTCATTTTTTTGTAGAGCAATTGGCAGCCTAGCTGCATTTTCTTGCTTGGAGTGTAACTAGCTTTCTCTAAAGCCCTGTTCATACCGCGGGTGGCATTGTCGCTTGATGTCGCTATACTTTGGGATCTGTCTCACTGATGGGCGTTCCTACTGCTGCCGCTGCTCTAACGTTATTGGTGGACTGCAGAACTGAACATAGCAGCGTTTGGAATACTGATTACAGATGATACTGCCGATATCATTCTAATTTGATAAGGAATCAGTTCTTTTACCTCTAAAAATTCACATTCTGTAGGGGAGAGCGTTGTATATAAACTGCAGCAGCGCTAAATGTATCATATCATTAAACAAGACGTACGTAATATCAATAAATGAAACAAACTCACGCAGAATTCTGACACGGTTTTCCTCGCATCATTTTATTAGCACAAATCCATGTACTCTGGTGGCCAAAAGTTTGGAATAATATACAGATTTTGCTCTTATGGAAAGAAATTGGTACTTTTATTCACCAAAGTGGCATTCAACTGATCACAATATAGGGTCAGGACATTATTAACATGAAAAATGACTATTACAATTTGAAAAAAATGTTCAGAACTTCTTAAACTACTTCAAAGATTTCTCATCAAAAAATCCTCCATGTGCAGCAATGGCAGCTTTGCAGATCCTTGGCATTCTAGCTGTCAGTTTGTCCAGATTCTCAGTTGACATTTCACCCCAAGAGCGGACACGGGCAAGCTGCTGCGTGCCTCGCAGCGAGCGCTCAACCACGTTGTGACCTTCCAGCGAGTTAGGTAAGGTGTCTCCCTAGTCCTGTTAAGGGAGGTGGAGGCACTTACCCAAGGAGGCTACAGGCGGTGTCTTAACTGATTGCTGTTAAGCAATGTCCCGCTAAGCACTTTTCTAGAATAGCGCTAGGAAGTGCTCTTCCCTCTCCAGGAAGGAAAGCACTACGGAGACCACATCCTGCCGAAGGGAGTTAGCATGTGGAGAATACTTCACATGGACTTACCAACGGGGAAGTTCACATATGGAATGATACCACAGGAGGACCCTATCTATAGAGAGGTGTAGCTCAACACACTGCTCTGGTAGGTCTTCCGCGTCCCGTCCAGGAGCCAGACGTGGAGATTCCAGAGGTCCGGCCGTGGGTGCTGGAGTGTTCCCTGCCCCTGAGTGAGAAGGTCCTGCCTCAGGGGAATGCACCAGGGAGGTGCTACTGTCAGGAGCATCAGATCCGAGAACCAAGTCCGGTTGGGTCAGTACGGTGAAATGAACAGGACTTGCTGCTCATCCTCCCTGACTTTGCACAGAGTCTGTGCAATGAGGCTCACAGGAGGAAACGCATACTTGCGTAGCCCCCAAGGCCAGCTGTGTGCCAAGGCATCCATGCCGAGGGGAGCCTCGGACAGGGAGTACCACAGGGGACAGTGAGAGGAGTCTTGGGATGCGAACAGGTCTACCTGTGCCTCCCCGAATCTCTCCCAAATCAGGTGGATTACGTGGGGGTGGAGTCTCCACTCCCCGCGGAGCATTACCTGCCGTAAGAGCACGTCCGCTGCACGGTTGAGGATGCCCGGAAGGTGAGTGGCCTGCAGAGACTTCAAGGTCTGCTGACTCCAAAGGAGGAGGCGGCGGGCGATTTGCGACATGTGATGCGAGTGTAGGCTGTTGAGGGTAGTCAGAGTGGACAAGCCTGTGAAGCATGTACGGGCAGTAAAAGGTGCGACTTCATTAGCTCCTCGTGCACTTCCGGGAAGAAAGGCACCGGGGCGGGGCGTGGCTGTGAGTCGCGCTCCAGGCCCAGAAACCAATCATCCAGCCACGAATGCTCAGGGCAGGTTGAGGGTTCCACTTCAGCCCGATGTTCACAGCCGCCTGGGCAAGCACGGCTGCCATCTCAGTGTCCGCCTCATCCTGTGCTCTACCGCCTGTGGGTGGGAGCTCAGAAGATTCGTCTGCCTCCGATAACAGAAGCCCACCATCCGATGCCGTGACCGAAAGCTCACCCTCGTCGCGAGCCGCGATCGACACATTAAACCTGCGCTGAGGCAGACCGCCTGCATTGCTCGACAGCTCGTCCGGACAGAACGAGCATGCTGGGCGATGGGAGGTCCACGGGGGCTGAGCCCCACGTCCATATCCAGATCGCCGCGGTGCTTGCCGACATGTGCATGTTCTCGCAATAAGGACACAACCCTTCCACGAAAGCCGCCTCGGCGTGCTGGTGACCCAGACACTTGAGGCAGATTTCATGGGTATCCGGAGGGGAGAGATAACGGCCACATCCAGTAGCGCAAACCCGGAAGGACATGTTTAAAAAGATGGCAAGCGTTTGCACAAGGCCTTGAATATACTCTTTTAGTACCTGCAGACTCAGGCTGCCGAAGCTCCCAGGGGAAGCACAGCACTCAACCGTGCGAGGGTGACCGCTGATATGTGCCGTAAAAATCCAAGCAAGAGGTGAGAGGACGAACACACACACACATGCATTCGGCTCCGAAGAAAAAATATGAATGAGTGATGCACGCCATCTCCTTTTATACCCGTATGTCCAGGACGGAGAGTGGCATGCAAATTCCACTTGCTAATTTTCATTGGCCTTTTCTATTTTAAGCAAAGGTGATTGGGGCTCTCAAGATCGAACCCCTAGTGTCACTACATCAACACAACGTCGAGTGAGTGACAGACAGGGAACTGTATAACACAACACAACTGTATGACGTCCCTAGGTCAACACTATTGTATAACACAAAACAACTAAATGACATCCCGAGATCAACATAACTGTATAACACAACACAACTGTATGATGTCCCTAGATCAACACAACTGTATAACACAACACAACTGTATGACATCCCTAGATCAACACAACTGTATAACACAACACAACTGTATGATGTCCCTAGATCAACACAACTATATAACACAACACAACTATATGACGTCCCTAGATCAACACAACTATATAACACAACTTCCGGGCGCTGTTCGTGTGGCGACTGGCAGGGCTGCGTGTGTGCTTCAATATTTGTACGTTAACATGTCTTGTAAGGTGTTTTTTTTTCTTTAATCTCATGAGTAAGATGTTTCTTTTTAAGTGAAGATGGTAAGTTTATGGAAGTTAGTGCTTTTGTTGCTGCTGATCAACTGGGGAAGAGCGGCCTCAGTTTTGGCGTACAGAGGAGTTTTTCCGGAGAGCGTGCCTGTGATGACCAGGGAGTTCCTGTTGGGTTTGCGTTTAAATGCTGGTCCTGTCGATCCTGCTTGGAATATTCCTGAAGAACTAACCCGGCCTTCTGAGAATACCCGGAAAAGGAGAATAAGGAGGAAATGCGGGAACCATGGTGGACTTCAATGCAGACTAAAGAGGGTTCAAAAATTCACCCTGCTGCCTGGAATACTCTTAGGCAATGTACGCTCGCTTTGCCATAAACTGGATGAACTGCAGGCCAATGTGAGTTTTATGCACGAATACAGAAATATGCACATGATGGTGTTCACTGAAACTTGGATGGATGACTCAACTGATGATAGTAGTTTATGGATTGAGGGTTTTGGAGTACCTATCCGGCTGAACAGAGATAAACACACAACAGGGAAAGAACGCGGTGGAGGTGTGTG
Source organism: Myxocyprinus asiaticus (assembly GCF_019703515.2). Classification (NCBI taxonomy): domain Eukaryota; kingdom Metazoa; phylum Chordata; class Actinopteri; order Cypriniformes; family Catostomidae; genus Myxocyprinus; species Myxocyprinus asiaticus. The sequence goes on along the minus strand of NC_059369.1, from coordinate 26,918,295 downwards.
TGTTTATATCAAGGAAAGTTGGTGTAACACAGCAATAGTGCGATTTGTAATTTGGACATTGAACTTATTGCAGTTTCTGTACGTCCTTTTTATCTTCCTCGTGAGTTCCCTCAATTGTGTTGCGTTAAAAGCAATAGAACACCATTATAATTGATATGATGCAGATTACACTGGAAGTGTCCGATGCAGCATGTCGCATAACATCGAACATGTAAATAAGCAAGTTTGCTAAAAATCAATTTATTCATTATGTTATCATAAAATTAAAGTACTTTATGCTCAAAAGCGACATTTCTAAATATATTTAAAAGAAATGTTCTTACCTTCGCTAGTTGAATGGTTCTACATGTGGATCGAAGCCTGATGAAATCCAAAAGGGCGCAAAAGCCTGATGATGTCACATAGTCAGCACTGATTGGTTGAATATCACCTTAAGCACCTCCCTTGTTGACCAGGAACGTGTCTCACTCCGGAAAATCAGGATGTGCCTCCTAAGCCCTCTGTCCATTCTCTTTCCCTCTTTTTTTTTTTTTTTTACTTAAACTTCTGTGAGAATGAGGTATTATTAGATTTAGAAAAAAATTTTTGACATGCTGTCTTGACTTTAAGTAGGCCTTTATTAATAAATTATTAGTGATACTCTTATTATTACACACTTTTGAATGCTTTTGCAATTTCTGCTCCAGGGTACCAAAAATAAATTATGTTTACAAGAGAAGCAGAAAGCATCACACTTTCATTTAAGATACCTTCTGTTAATGTGACAAGGCCCATCGGTTTTAAGTGCTATCTTCTATCCAGCACAGCAGCCGTAGCAGCGTTCATGGTAGCATGGTGACAAATGACATTTCATAAAGCTTTATATCAAGCCAGCCTGCTATCTGGCAGGATACTCTTAGTGTCCCTGGAGAGTAAGCCATCTTTTATCCTTCCACAACAACACAATCTCACCTCAGTTAATGTAGCAATGCCTCAAAGGGGTGTTTGTACACATGGACTGTCCTATTATGGATGTGCAAAACCACACATTTTAAAAATCAAAGCAATCGGAGGGTTGCCTGAATAACTATTCGGCTAAGTTAATGAGGTGTGTATCTTTTTCTGTTAAAATACTTTCTCCTGTTCCAGTTTAATATGCACAGACAACTATAGGAAAGCATTGTAGGGTTTTTTTCTCGAAAAATGTAAACACTTTGTCTCTGTGTGTCAGGTGTATTTTGTTGATTCATGTCTTTTATTTTGAAATTCTAGTTCCTGTTTCATGTCATGTGATCCTGTTTCCCTAGTCATGTGATTTCTGTTTTCCCTCCATGTTCATGTGTCATGTTTTCATTGGTTTATTGTTTAATTAGCTTGTTATGAGTTCTGTTTGTTCATTGGTTTACGTTCTCCCATGTCTTGTATTTAAGCCCTCATGTTTTCATTGTCTAGTTGTCAAGTATTGAATGTGATGGTATGTGTTTGGTACGCCGTAGTCAAGTCAAGCCATAGTCAAGTCAAGCCATAGTCAAGTCAAGCCATAGTCAAGTCAAGCCATAGTCAAGCCATAGTCAAGCCAAGTCAAGTCAAGTCTAGTCCATGTTCATGTTTTGTTTTGTAGTTAGGGTTATTGGTTCACGTTTGTAAATAAACTGCTCTTGGGTTCTTCATCTTCACGTCATCTTTGTCATTGTCATCATTGTCAGCAGCCAACAACGTTACAGAATACTTGACCCAACCATGAACCCAGCAGTTTTACTTCTGCGCCTACGTCAGGGGAATCGTCCCCTGGAGGACTATGTTGAGGACTTCTGCGGTCTAGCCAGCCAGGTGGACTTTAATGAGGTTGCCCTCAAAGACTGTTTTAGATTTGGACTGAATGAGTCCATTTCTTTTTTGATGCCTGGCAGTCGCAGTTCCCTCAGCCTGGCTCAGTATATCAACCTTGCCCTACGGTTCATTGGTTCCCCGTTCACTGTGGGGGAGGCGGATGCCGAGCCAGAGTTCCACGTCATGGCCGCCGAGCCAGAGTTCCACGTCATGGCGGCCGCCGAGCCAGAGTTCCACGTCATGGCGGCCGCCGAGCCAGAGTTCCACGTCATGGCGGCCGCCGAGCCAGAGTTCCACGTCATGGCGGCCGCCGAGCCAGAGTTCCACGTCATGGCCGCCGCCGAGCCTGAGGTCCACGACATGGCCGCCGCCGAGCCTGAGGTCCACGACATGGCCGCCGCCGAGCCTGAGGTCCACGACATGGCCGCCACCGAGCCAGAGGTCCACGACATGGCCGCCGCCGAGCTAGAGTGCCACGTCACAGCAACGCCTCAGCCTGCTCCATGCCACGTCACAGCAACGCCTCAGCCTGCTCCATGCCACATCACAGCAACGCCTCAGCCTGCTCCATGCCACGCACGCCTCAGCCTGCTCCATGCCATGTCACAGCCACACCTGAGCAGTGGGACCTGGAGATGGTTCCCACCCTTATACCCACCCTTAGTTCTCCTGAGCAGGCAAGGGGAACTTTCGGCCATCCGATCCCACCTGGACCCTCCGAGCCCTGGACTTCGCCATGGCCTGTCGGTCCCTCGACATTGCCTCAGTTCGGCATTCCCTCGGCTCCACTACGGTCCTTCAGCCTGTCGGCTGTGCCGGGGTCCCTCGTCCCTCCGGCTCCTCCTTGGTCTGTCGGTCACCTGGCTCCGCTTTGGATCTCCGATCCTCTGGCTGCGCCTCGTCCCTCCGATCTGTCAGCTTCACCGGGGTCCTCCTTCCCTGCAGCTCCACCTTGGTCCTCAGTCCCACCGGCTCCACCTCAGTCTTCCGATCCCTCAGCTCCGCCTTGCTCCTCCGAGCCTCCAGCACCGCCTTGGTCCTCCCTGCCATCGGCTCCACCCTGGCCCTTCGAGTCTTCAGCTACTCTCCGGGCACCATGTTCCATGGCTCCGCCCCTCGAGCCTCTCACGGCTCCACCTTCCATGGCTCCGCCCCTCGAGCCTCTCATGGCTTCACCCCCCACGGACTTTGCCTTGGTCCCATGCCCCTCGCCCTTTCTCGCCATGCCACACCCCACACCTCAAGACACCCCCCCCAGCTCCCAACAGAACTTTGAATTTATGTCATGTTTTATGTGTTTTGTTTATGTGTTGGGGTGTCAGGAGCCACCCCTTAGTGGGGGGGATATGTCAGGTGTATTTTGTTGATTCATGTCTTTTATTTTGAAATTCTAGTTCTTGTTTCATGTCATGTGTTCCTGTTTCCCTAGTCATATGATTTCTGTTTTCCCTCCATGTTCATGTGTCATGTTTTCATTGGTTTATTGTTTAATTAGCTTGTTATGAGTTCTGTTTGTTCATTGGTTTATGTTCTCCCATGTTTTGTATTTAAGCCCTCTTGTTTTCATTGTCTAGTTGTCAAGTATTGAATGTGATGGTATGTGTTTGGTACGCTGTAGTCAAGTCAAGCCATAGTCAAGTCAAGTCAAGTCAAGTCTAGTCTAGTTTAGTCCATGTTCATGTTTTGTTTTGTAGTTAGGGTTCACGTTTGTAAATAAACTGCACTTGGGTTCTTCATCTTCACGTCATCTTCGTCATTGTCATCATTGTCAGCAGCCAACAACGTTACACTGTGTCACAATTAAAGTTTTTCAGTTTGTTTTAAGTGACCCGTCCAGCCGACACAACAACATTGACTGTATTCAGTGTTTTGAGAAAGCTTGTTTTTTGCAATTCTGTTCGGTGGTGCTAGAGGTGCAGAAATTACACACTTCAGCTTTAAGGAAGCACTGTAGTATAATAAGGCTGATTTCGGGTTCCAGGAGGGTTTTACCAAATAGCTAAAACATTGGATAGCATTGGATGTTAACATGCTAATTGAAGCACCACCACTAAAAATTAAAAAATACAAGAAAACAAATATATAAGCTAGTCTATATTACTGATTAACTAGTTGGTTGTTGGATGACTAGTCAACCATCACTGCCCATCCAATTTTTATCTTAACAAGCTATCATATAAATGAATATGATTCGTGGTGGGACTCTCAAAAAGTAGTGCGATAAACACAATGGCCAAAGACAATCATCTACATGTAAACGGCTATGAATTTAAGGACTTCCGGGAGGGTTTTACCATGCAAACTACAGTAGCTAACAGCTGAAGCACACACTGTTGTTGACATGCAAATTGTAGCACCACCGTAAAAAATAAATAAATAAATAAATAAAATAAAAAATACAAGAACAAAATTAGGTAATGGAGTCGATCTCACTGATTAACTAGTTGGTTGTTGGATGGCTAGTTGATAATTGTGATTCATCCATATCTACTATGATTTTATAATTCCAATCACAACATAAGAACAACATAACACAACGTAAAAAAAAATATGACTTTAAACCACAGATCTTGTTGTACTGCTACATAAATAAATAGTCTCTGACTACTCACAATCTAGAAGCTTATTAGTGTCTTGACAGTCATAGACCACATACACACTACAAAGTTTCAGGAGTGACAAACGCATTTAAATGCAGGAGTGAATCCCCTAAATTATGGAATACAAGACTCCCGTAATTGCGATGATTGACAAGTGATAACCATAGCAACGCTTAAGTGTCTCGTGCCTGAGAAACATGAATGCCATTAGTTTAGCCCGTTTTGTGATCACTGTTTTTTGAGAAAAGAGATTGTCCACCATGTATTATCATCTGACAATGTTTAGTTAGCTGCCATCGACAGAATCATCGTGTTTTGTTTATGCGCATCTAAGCTGCTTTAATTTAAGAGCACACATTCTTTCTGGCAAGGACGGATTAAGAACTGAGAGGCCCATGGGCCAGTACACCATGGAGGCCCCCCATGATATGACTACTTTCACCCTTATGCACTACAGGACGCTTGACAGATTTGGTTGGATTTTTCTAATGATGGAGAAAAAGTTTGGAGCAATGTCTTACACTGCCAATTATATACTCCTTAATTTTGAACCAATCCAAAATCATGCATTATTAATAGGGATGTGCAAGGTATTAAAATACCAAAATCACTATTCAGTTATTCTGCATGTGTGTAGAGGTCTTCAACCCGATCTGAGACCTACGGTACCTGTCAAACCTACAGGTTTTGGGCCAGGTTCGGGTCAGTTTTTAAAGTAGGCTATAGGCGAGTTACATATTCGAGCTCGGGTCAAGTCTCGAGCCTCGAGCCCTTTGCCCCTCACCCCGGACAGCGAGCCACATGTTTACACTGTCCTTATTACAGGATTACATTAACTGCGAACTACACAATTAGGCTCATAGCTCACTGTGCACTGTATTCCCTGCTAATCTGAGTTTGTGTTTGACGGATACATGGCAATAAATGTTCTTTATTCCCGAGTCCCGAATCACAACAAATAACAGAATAACCATTCGTGAACCAATATTTGGTTATCGCGGATAACCAAATATTACAAATGGTTACCGTGCACGTATGGTTATTAAGGCATCTTTCGCTTTATTTCACACAGCCAGGGTAAACTGCACCTTATCTCTGTGTTTGAAAGCATTTTGTCAATCAAAAGCTGTTCTCTGTAGTCCTTCAAATAAACACGCTGCATCTGTGAGATGCAGATTTCCTGCTGCTGTTGTCCAGCACGCATTCGGCCAAACAAATTATGTTTTACATATGGCTGACATTTACGTGGATTTATAATAAATATCTCAAAATAAATAAATAAATAAATAATTGATTTAGAGCTCTGGGCCCTTTGGGTTTCGAGGCCCCTGGGCAACGGGCCAACCGGCACGGTGGTTAATCTGTCCCTGCTTTCTGGACTGTAATGTATGGGTTACCCCGAGACCGCAGGGCTGATGAGAGAAACAACAGTGAAGAGAGAGACTGGAATATATGAATAAATGAAGACACATAGGCTACCTCTGTTTGTGTGATTTACACCAGGAGAAGACAGACACATCTTACACGATTGATCCATTGATCACATCATTAACAACTAGTTGTTCAGTTTGTTTCCATACACACTAGGTGGATTTTTTGAAAACGCGGTTGTCACTACCTGAATTTTTTTGCGATTTAATTCTGTTGTACAATGCAGTTGTAACTTCTGTATTTTATCAAACTGTGTGTGTACAGAACAGGATTAAGAACAAAAAGATTAACTGACAATCAAATTTAGCTGCAGTGTGTGCGTGGCCATAATGTAATTGGAATGAAATCACAGTGAAGCCATAATGGTGAAGAGAGTAGTTTTTGGACAAGCTGTTATTTCCTCTCTGTGTCATTTCCTGTGCAGAAAATCTAATGTGTAGATGGAAAACCTGTCTGGTGTACAGTCTGAAGAGATTGAGAGAGAGAGCCAGAAGTCTATATCTGAAAGGCATAGCTGCAGTATTTGTATTGTCTTTATTGCTGTCTGCAAATACAATTTTCTCTCCACTCCAGACTTGTGCCATTATCACATGAAAATTATGAACATGACTTACTTCCAATATACTGTACCTCTGAGCCTGAACATTTCAAAACAGCTAATATAACAAACGGCTCCATGAGGCTTTACAAGAGCACATACAAAAAATTGCATTTCAATCAAACATTATAATGGGAAAAGTGCTTGCAGATGTTTGATTATTTAAACTCTGAGAGCCTGATGTCTTTCATGTGTGACTGTATTATAATCCACTAGGCAATTGCATTACCGTTAGAACCACCCCCCCATCCTTTTGGGGGTATTGACAACTCAATTGGCAAACAAGGCAAGCTTGACAGAGTTGCAATTTGGATTCAACTCAATTCTTATAATTTACATGTCATTTTGGGCACGTTGAACAGCCCTCCTAAAACATGTAGATATAAACCAGCTGCTTAATACCTCTGATTGTCTCTCTGAAATATGCCAATCAGCCACAACATTAAAACCACTTGCTTAATATTGTGTAGGTCCTCCTCGTGCTGCCAAACCAGCGCCAACCTGCATCTCAGAATAGCATTTTGAGATGCTATTCTTCTCACCACAATTGTAAAGAGCGGTTATCTGAGTTACCGTAGACTTTGTCAGTTCGAACCAGTCTGGCCATTCTCTGTTGACCTCTCTCATCAACAATGCGTTTCTGTCCGCAGAACTGCCTCTCACTGGATGTTTTTTGTTTTTGGCACCATTCTGAATAAATTCTAGAGACTGTTGTGTGTGAAAATCCCAGGAGATCAGCAGTTACAGAAATACTCAAACCAGCCCATCTGGCATCAACAATCATCCATGCGATTTGCAGTGCATAAAATCATTCAGATATGGGTCAGGAGCTTCAGTTAACGTTCACATTAACCATCAGAATGGGAAAAAAGTGATCTCAGTGATTTGGAGTGTGGCATGATTGTTGGTGCCAGATGGGCTGGTTTGAGTATTTCTGTAACTGCTGATCTCCTGGGATTTTCACACACAACAGTCTCTAGAATTTTATTTATTCATATTACACACACATTTGTGAATTCATTCTTATTTATAGAAATAAAGCGATTTACTGCTGGCTATGACTCCTTGGCCCCCAAAAAATATTTCTCTGGCAGTGTGTTAGCTTATTGTTATGCTGCACAAAGACATGTGGCATGATGCTGTTTTATGAGCTTTTGGGCATTTTGAAGCTGTGACGAAGGGGGGGGTCCCATGATGACGCACGCCAGGCGCTGAGTTAACTAATCAGCAGGACAGAGATAAGGAGGCTGGAGACGCCAGTTCGAGAGAGAGAGATGCGTCTTTGTTTGTTTTTCAGTTTAAGTTATGTTTGAGTTCAGTTTATTAAAGTTTTACATTGACTGTTCAGCTGGTTCCCACCTCCTCCTTGCCCATTTTAAGAACCTCGATACAGAAGCATCTGTGTGCACAGAACGTTTCTCTAACTGTCAAATTCAGTTCAGAACAGAAAAGTGAATCTATTCTAGTCTCACTTGAATGTACCAAAGCCATTAACTGCCCTTGCCATACCTGACAAATGAACCAATATGCATTAGATAAAGAGACATTTGCTCTCTCTTTCTCCACAATTTTCCTTTTAATCTGATACAGGTTAATCTGTTTGTGTTCTTTGCCTGCAAGACTTTATTTTCAAGCTATACACTGGCTTTTAGTAATTTTAGTACGATATTTTCTTGAATCTTGTTGTATGCCCTCCAGGATTTTGCTGATGTGTTTTATTCATGGTCCAGATATTTCACTTTTATCTCTGTACAGAAAGTGTTCCTGATTGGCAAAGGTATTCCTCATGATTTAAAGGGGTCATATCATGGAAAAACGGAATTTCCTCACTCATTTGGGAAGACAACATGTACTATATAGACCTACTTCAATGTACACAAGGAGATCTATAATATGGTAGTACTATACTACAATATACACAATGGCAGTTTAGCTAGAGCATGAACCTTTGGAAGTCTGCAGTATTAATTTAGCCATCTTTTCTGATGGGCACTTAGTTCTCAATACAAGTTTTTATTTTTATTTTTATTTTCTTCTTCATCTGAGCCATAAATAGCATGTTTATCACAGCCACATGAAAATTACGGTCTGACATGCTGACAAGGCTGATTCGCTAATGGCACCACAATTTTCTAAACAACAGAGGATGATATTATCCCAGTTGGTATTTTGATTTAGGTACTTAAATGTTGTAATGTCCCTGTGGTGAAGCACCTACTCTCTGTATAGCCTTCTAAATGATTCCAATGTTAGGAAAGATTGAGATCTGAGTTTATTTTTACCAAGGTCCCTGATGCTGACCTTAGCAACTTGTGTGGCACAATTTTAGTGCTTTTTTTAAGATCCTGCCTCAATTAAATGCAGGCATTGCAAAAATGCTGGTATTGAAGGATGGGGCAGTTCCAGCTATACTGCACATGACTGGAAACCTGCATGGCATTGTTGCTCTTTTTACATTAGCTAATCATAGAGATTAGCTAATCATAATACAGGTCATTTACAATAAAGTTATATATACAGTATATAGAGTAGGTTCAAAGAGAGCATGGAAATGGTCATTATGACTGTTTTCTGTTGAAAATGATAATGAAAACCAGTGAATTTAACAAAACCAGGTGAAAATGCTGCATTATATAAGAAAAACCCTAAATTAATAAATAGTTTTTGTAACACTTTACAATAAGTTTCCATTCAATATTAGTTAATGTATTTATAGGTATCATGAACAAAACAATTAACAATGTATTTTTGACATAATTTAATAATCTTTATTAATGTTAAGTAATACAAACAAAATGTTTAATTTTTAGTTCATGTTAGTTCCTAGTGCATTAACTCTGCACTTATAAGTTAATGTGGTGTGTTTAGAAGACATGGATTAAACTACTTGAGTCGTATGATTACATTTATGATGCCTTTATGTCATTTTTGGAGCTTTAAAGTTTTGGACCCCACTGACAAAAACCTCATACATCCTTCAAAATATTTTTGTTTGTGTTCCACAGAAGAAAGAAAGTCAGCATTTGAAACAGCATAAGGGTGAGTAAATTATGAGAGAAATAATTTTTGGGTGAGCAATCATTTTAATTTAAAGATGTAAAATTTCAAGGGAACATATTGTGCTGGAGTAATTATACTTTAGTTTAAGGTTTTTTGGTCTTTACAATAAGGTTCCATAACATGAGTTCCCTATCTGTCACTCACTCGAAGTTGTGTCGATGTAGTGACACTAGGGTCACTCTTGGGAGCCAAAAACACCTCTGGTCTTTGAAAAAAGGCCAATGCTGGGCTGCCCCCCTCGGGTGCGATCGCCCAGTCACAGGCTGACGTGGAGATGACGGATATGCTTTCCCGGGCAGCCGCGAGTGTCGGGCTAGAGTGGAACCCTCCACTCTCCTCTGAACCCTCGCGCTCGATGATTGGTTCCTGGGCTCACGGCGCCATGCACAGCCATGCCCTGCCCCAATTCATTTCTTCCCGGAAGTGCACGAGGAGCTGACAAGGTCGTGGGAGGCACCTTTTACTGCCCGGTCCTGATCTTTCAGCTCCCCCACCCTCACTACCCTCGATGGTGGGGTGGCCAAGGGCTATTCGGCGATCCCCCTGGTGGATAAGGTGCTCGCGGTGCACCTATGCACGCAGAGCACCGCCACCTGGCACGGGCACCCAAAGCTCCCGTCCAAGGCCTGTAGGTTAACGTCGTCCTTGATGGCCAATGCCTACGGTGCCGCTGGGCAAGCCGCCTCCGCCCTACATGCCATGGCTCTCCTGCAAGTCCACCAAGCCAAGGCGCTAAAGGAACTGCACAAGGGTAGTTCCGCCCCGGGATTGATGCAGAAGCTGTGCTCAGCGACTGACCTCGCCCTCCGGGCGACGAAGGTCATGGCGCAGTCTTTCGGGCAGGTGATGTCCACCTTGGTGGTCTAGGAGCATCAAAATGGCTCAACCTGGTCGAGATGGGAGAGGCCTACAAGGCACGGTTCCTTGGCGCCCCCATTTCCCAGGTTGGCCTGTTCAGCAACACCGTCAAGGACTTTGCCCAGCAGTTCTCGGCGGTGAAGCAGCAGACTGAGGCTATCCGGCACATCCTACCCCGGCGCGGCTCAAGATCCCGCACCCCGTCTGCTCGTCGCCAAGTGCGTCCCCCTGCAGCCTGCCCCCGTGGCCCGGCACCGGCGTGGAGCCCACCGCAGGAAGCAGAAGCCACCCGTCTCACGGCCGGCCACCAAGAAACCACGAAAGGCTTCGAAGCGCCCCTGAGATGGGTGACCCAGGGATGACGAAACCCGCTGCTCTGGAGCTGGTAAGCAGACCACTCCATCCCCCGGTGGAGGGCTGGGAGGAGAATCTTTTGTTACCTTTTCATTTAATTTTGCCGCATGCCCAAGTGGCTGCGGTACCCAAGAGTTCAGCAAAAGAGTGGTTTCCTTGTTCCCTGGGTCACATACCCAGTGCGCACGGCCATCATCATGACCACCGTCCACCATTCCATTTTGGCAGGTTTGGCACTCCAGAGGCGGTCACCCTGCCCCTGCGCGCCCAGCTGTGGCACAAATCCACCCCGATGTGATGGTCTCCATGGGTCACGAGGACAGGCCTCTTCCTCCCCCATCCCAGGCTGTTCCGGGGGTGGTCACAAGGAGCTAGTTAAGTACTTCAATGTCCCTGAACTCAGCACAACCACGACATGGTGCGGCACCTCAGGCTCCACCCTGCCGCGAGGCCCCACCCACCGGTACGTCCAACGAGATTGTCCCCTTTGTCCCCCTCGCCCAGATGCCAGATGCGTGGCTTGTGCTTTCCAACTCGTCACGATGGCTGGTCCGGACCGTCCGACTCGGCTACGCGGTTCAGTTCGCCAGGTGTATGCCCAGGTTCAGCGGCGTCCACTTCACCTTGGTGAAGGGTGAGAATGCCACTACCTTGTGCACGGAAATCGCTATCCTCCTACGGAAGGGTGCGATAGAGCCCGTCCCTCCGGCCGAGATGAAGAAGGGGTTTTACAGCCCCTACTTCATTGTACCAAAGAAAGGCGGTGGGTTGCGGCCAATCTTGGACCTGCGAGTACTGAACTGGGCTTTACACAGACTCCCGTTCAAGATGCTGATGCAAAAATGCATTCTAGCGAGCGTCCAGCATAAAGATTGGTTCGCAGCGGTAGACCTGAAGGACGCGTACTTCCACGTCTCGATTCTATCTCGACACAGACCCTTCCTGCGATTTGCATTCGAGGGTTGGGCGTATCAGTACAAGGTCCTCCCTTTCGGCCTGTCCTTGTCCCCTCGTGTCTTCACGAAGGTCGCAGAGGCAGCCCTTGCTCCGTTAAGGGAAGTGGGCATTCGCATCCTCAACTATCTCGATGATTGGCTAATCCTAGCTCACTCTCGGGATGTGTTGTGTGCACACAGGGACCTGGTGCTCTTGCACCTTAGCCGACTAGGGCTTCGGGTCAACTGGGGAAAGAGCAAGCACCTTCCATTTCAGAGCATCTCTTTTCTCGGCTTGGAGTTGGACTCAGTCTCGATGACCCCGAACATCGATGACCTCACGAACGAGCGTGCACAGTCGGTGCTGACCTGTTTGAAGGCATTCAGACAGAAGACAGCGGTTCCACTGTAACTGTTTCAGAGGCTCCTGGGGCATATGGCATCCTCAGCGGTGGCCATTCCGCTTGGGTTGATGCATATGAGACCGCTTCAGCACTGGCTCCAGACTTGAGTCCCGAGATGGGTATGGCACGCAGGACACATCGTGTGGCCATCACGCTGGTATGTCACCGCCTCTTCAGCCCTTGGACCGACCTCACATTTCTACGGGTAGGCGTTCCCCTAGAGCAGGTCTCCAGGCACGTCATGGTTACAACAGATGCCTCCAAAACGGGCTGGGGCACTGTATGCAACGGGCACGCAGCCGCTGGCTCCTGGACGGCCCACGGCTACATTGGCACATCAACTGCAATATCAAGTTGTTGGCAATTCTGCTCACCCTGCGGAGGTTTCAGACGTTGATCCAGGGCAAGCATGTGTTAGTTCGGACAGACAACATGGCAACAGTGGCATACATCAACTGTCAAGGCAGTTTACGCTCCCGTTGTATGTCACAACTCGCCCGCCGTCTCCTTCTCTGGAGTCAGCAGCACCTCAAGTCACTGCGAGCCACTCACATTCCGGGCGACCTCAACACTGCAGCGGACTCGCTGTCACGACAGGTTACCCTCAGGGGAGAGTGGAGACTCCACCCTCAGGTGGTCCAGCTGATATGGAGTCAATTTGGGCAGGCACAGGTGGACCTGTTCGCTTCCCAAGAATCCTCCCACTGCCCGCTCTGGTACGCCCTGACTGAGGCACCTCTCGGTATAGATGCGTTGGCACACAGCTGGCCCCCTGGCCTACGCAAATATGCATTTCCCCCAGTGAGCCTACTTGCACAGACCCTGTGCAAGGTCAGAGAGGACGAGGAGCAGGTCATCCTGGTAGCACCCTACTGGCCCACCCAGACATGGTTCTCAGACCTCATGCTCCTCACGAATTCCCCTGAGGAAGGACCTTCTTTCTCAGGGATGGGGCACCATCTGGCACCTGCGACCAGACCTCTGGAATCTCCATGTCTGGACCCTGGTCGAGATGCAGAAGACTCGAGTGGCCTACCACCCATGGTGGTAGACATGATCACTTAGGCTAGGGCCCCCTCTACGAGGCACCTGTATGCCTTGAAGTGGCGTCTGTTCGCTAAGTGGTGTTCTTCCTGACGCGAAGACCCCCAGAGATGTGCAGTCGGATCGGTGCTTTCCTTCTTGCAGGAGAGGTTGGAAGGGCGGCTGTCCCCCTCCACCTTGAAGGTGTATGTAGCCGCTATAGACACAGTGGACGGTAAGTCCTTAGGGAAGCACGACCTGATCATCAGGTTCCTGTGAGGCGCCAGGAGGTTGAATCCCTTCAGACCGCGCCTCATTCCTTCACAGGACCTCTCTGTAGTTCTTCAGGGTCTACGGAGAGCCCCCTTTGAGCCCCTGCAGGCAGCTGAGCTTAAGGCACTCTCTTTAAAGAGCTGCACCTCCTGACTGCGCTCACTTCCATCAAGAGGGTAGGAGACCTGCAAGCATTCTCTGTCAGCGAAACATGCCTGGATTTCGGTCCGGGCTACTCTCACGTGATCCTGAGACCCCGACTGGGCTATGTGCCCAAGGTTCCCACGACCCCTTTTAGGGATCAGGTGGTGAGCCTGCAAGCACTGCCCCAGGAGGAGGCAGACCCAGCCCTGACATTGCTGTGTCCGGTGCATGCTTTACGCATCTATTTGGATCGCAAATCCAGTCTCTGAGCAGCTCTTTGTCTGCTTTGGTGGACAGCAGAAAGGAAGCGCTGTCTCCAAGCAGAGGATCACCCACTGGGTCATTGACACCATAACAATGACATATTACACCCAAGACGTGCCGTCCCCGGCAGGGCTATGAGCCCATTCTACCAGGAGTGTGGCAGCCTCCTGGGCCTTGACCAGTGGCGCCTCTCTAACAGACATTTGCAGAGCAGCGGGCTGGGCAACACCCAACACCTTTGCGAGGTTCTACAATCTCCGGGTGGAACCGGTTTCATCCCGTGTAGTGGCAGGCACAAGCAGGTAAGTCTGGGACAGCTGGCCGGGTGTATCGCTTGCGCATGGCGCCTTTCACCTCCCCTGAGCTGAAAACGTGCGCTGTTGACTCCCAGTAGTGTTCACAAACTGTGTTCCCTGGATGATTTCCTCCTAGCCCTGTGGCAGACGAGTTTGTGGAGAAACTCGCTGCCGGCTCAGTACATGTGCTAACTAAGCCCTGTACTTGGGTAGGTGCTCCGCATGTGTTGGTTCCCCACAGGTAACCCTATGCTACGTTTATCTTCTGCTAATTCATTTCCCTGTTGGTAAACTGCGTCTTCCTTGGGCAGAGGCCCCTCCTTGCGAAACCTCCGTTCCCTGATGGAGGGAACGAGACGTTGTGTCCCTCCTGCCACAACGCTGGACTACCCACTGAAATGGCCGGGACCTTGTCTCGGCTCCTCAGCACAAAACCTGAATGAGTGGTTGCATACCAGCTTCTTTCATACCCGCATGTTTGGGGGAGTGGTATGCAAATACCACTCGCCAATTTTCATTGGCCTTTTTTCAAAGACCAGAGGTGTTTCGGGCTCCCAAGAGTGACCCCTAGGGTCACTTCATCGACACAGCGTCTCGTTCCCTCCATCAGGGAATGGAAGTTACGCAAGTAACCAGGATGCTAACAATGAACAATACTCATTAAACATGTATTAATATTAGTTAATGTTAATTTCAAAATATACTAAGCTAATACATTTTTAAAATCAAAAGGTGTATTTGTTAACATTAGTTAATGCACTATAAGCTAACTTGAACTAACATTGAACAATTGTATTTTTATTAACTAACTTTAACTAAGATTAATAAATGCTGTACAAAAATATGTTTATTCATGATCCCTAATGCATTAACGAATGTTAAGGAATGGAACCTTATTGTAAAGTGTTACTGAATTTTCTGCTTTTCTTTGTTGTCAAACACTTTGGTTACAACTGATTCATTCCTCAGTGTATTGTAAAATCAGTCAATAAAAAATTTTACATTTATAAAATGAATGGACATTTAAAGGCCATTTGAACTCAGTGAATTTGGCTGTTCTCACAGAGTGACAATGTGAGTGTATGGAGATGTGCGGCTGTATTGCGTTGACAGTATTACCGGCACATTACTGCAACCTCCCTCTGGTTGGATCAGGTGTCTGCTGCTCAGGATGTGGTGAGACAATTCATCCTCAGATTGATTCACTTCCTATTGAATTGCTCTCCAAACCTGAGGCGTAATTTAAGCTGTCCTTGTGAGTCATACTGCTTTGCTTTACTTGAAAAGATTAGGTTATATTTTCATGTTGTATTTTTTCACACCATGGCAAGCATAAACTCCAGATAGATATTATTTTTCCATAGTGGTAAAGAGATCACAAATGTATATTGACAAATATAAAGGTATGAGAATCATGCAGAATAAATAGCCACTCTTTAATTATTTTTTAAGGAACTATCTTAAGCATGTTGGCTTTTGTTCAAATCAGTATCAAGTTCAGTGAAAAAAGGCTAATCAAATAAATGTAATCTCTTCAAGAAGACAAGGAATTGTCGGGCAGACTGTGTGGTGTTAATTTGAGCTGAAAGCTTTTAAACTAGAAGAAAGTCAAATAATGCGACCTGTCTGTGAGCACCTCTCAGTCAATGAACATTGCTTTAGGCTGTTGTTTTAACTTACAGTGATTCTAGATTACCACTGGGAGATATCTGCTTCAGCACATTGGAAACACACTAAGCTAAACAACAAAATCGATGCAGCAATGTGCAAAATAAAGCAACATTAATATTAAAGACCATCAGTGATGGCATTTTTGTCATTGAGGGAGAATTACATTAAGGATTGCTGAAGTGAACAATTGCACTATGCAAAATCATCAGCACAGCATGTTCTATGCCTAATGGCCTGAATATGTATTAATCAAAAAGGAACGGCAAGTGTTCTATCAGAACAGTCCCGTTCCCCTGTCATCCTTCGCCCAATAATCTAATCACAAAGTTGGAGCATTATGAACTAGCCTTTGATATTTGATTTGATATTTGAAACTTGCATTAATATATTATTACACATTATTTGCTACCTGCTTTTAATTGTTACAAACACAATGTCTGCCTATGTTAAAATATCATTAAAAAGATCCCTCATCCAATATTTTTTTTCTCATTGCTGAACACCATAATGATAATTAATTTTTCTAACAGAACTGACAGAAACTGACTCAACAACTTATGTAAAGTTATGTGATTGACTAGGCCAATTTTGTATCTTCTTGCTCTTTATTTTCTTCTTTTTTTTGGTTCTTAATTCTTCCTTTGCCAAATCCACTCACCTCCATGCCAAACTGAATTCCAAAATGCTAAACAAACAAAGAAAATGGTAACCCAGGTAACGACGCCCTTCAAAGGCTTTGCATTTTTCAAAAACCTCTCATCTCCATTCAGAGAGGACTGCATGCATTACTCTTTGATCTCTTTGTTCTTTGCCTTTGATAACTGCCTTACAAGTTCATGGAGAAGCCATGACACTTTCATTGATTCACTTTATGCATAACACTGTAACCTTACCTCAACATTCAAAAAATAATAATAATCATATCCACCCATCCCAGAACAATGAATTACAATTTTCATGTGATTGTATGGACAGATGCAGAAACAGCCAAACAAACAGATGTCAGTGACAGAAATTCTCACCTATACTCCACCATATTTTCTATATGAACATGAACTGACGATATTCAGTAAATATGACTAGTATAGCTTATCAAGATAGGGAAGGTTCACATGAACTAGACAGAGAGATGTAAGTGAGGGTGAAATAAATACAGAAAGGCATATTTCACCTGCATTGTGAATGTAGTTAATGATTGCTGATTGAGATGAGACAGTGTTGAAATACTACATGAATATTTCCTGTAATACGTCTTTAGTGGTTGCACAAATTGGACAGGGTCTGTTGGTGTACTGGTAATGTATGAACATTGCTGTAGATCCACATTGCAAAAAGAAAAAAAAATCTATTTGCTATTGCTACTGATTCTATTTAAAATCATACAGCAAGTCGATATGTTGCTACTGAATGTCCGCCCCTGCATTCACCTAATCAATGATGAGCGTGATTCAGGTTGCATTTTCCCTCTAAGATTACATTTTTAATCCACTGACAGTTAGGTTTAGGGTTGAGGTTTGGGTTATACCATATCGTTAATAAAATATGCATTCCTGTTGACTGTATTACATCATTTACAACTAAAATTATATTATACAACTTTACAACTTGCTTTTGGTGTCACTCTGTGGACATTTCACTCAGAAACTGGAGCTCACACGTGCCCATATGTTTCGGAAATTAAAGACGGCACTTCCAGCTTCAGCCACTGGGGGCAGTGGTTCGAATTTCAGTGAGCACAATTTCAACTAAAGAACTCTCGACCTACCATTGCCGAGTTCACAGTGCGATTAGTCAGGTTTCAAAATGAATCACAAGAATGCTGCACCCATTATATGACAATAATAATTAAAAAAATATATATATTTCTCAAAGTAACAATCATATGTATCCTTCACTAATGACCTTGTGGAGGGGCCCTTCGTGAAGGCATCCAGGGGCAAAAATTAAATTGCGCTATTTACAATAAGTTCAATTTAGGTAATCTGAAAAGCATTTAATTTCAAATGCAAATATTTTATAGTGCTTCATAAAAGTAATATGCCCAAATTACAAACTAAAATAAAATGTACTGCTTTTCACAGATACTTTCAAAGACAGTGTGCACTGATGAGGTAGATTTAAATGTTTCAGTATTTTAGATTCCTCAAGTTCCTTTATGTTATCTTAACTGCAATGTGAAAGTTCTCTTGAAATGAGCAAGCAAATGAGAAAACTAGTGAAGGAGGTTTAATTGCAGCAAAAGCACTTAGTGGATAATTATGGCACAACAAGTCAATCAGAGAAAAACAACCATGCCTCAAGGTTTGTTCAGAGGAGAAACAGCAGGACTTGCTGGGGTTGCATGGGACTCCAGGCCTCCAGAGATGAAGTCTAATTAATCAGACTTTTGTGGTGATGGTTGATGGGAGGGTGTGTATGTTAAAGGTTGCGAGATAGCAGGAGGAGTTATGCACAAACACAAGGAGCAGCAGGCAGATTTTGGAGGGGATGGAAGGGGTAGAATGTTGCCTTCTGCGGCAGTGGGAAATAGTGGATCATGCCCACACTGGTGTGCACAATTTGCAGCAGTTTCCTGCTGCTGTTTATACAAAGCTTGAGGCTGTGTTTAAAGGGTTAGGATGGAAAAGCGATCCAGACTCCCACCCGGGCACTCTAGTTTTTTGTGTGTGTGTGTGTGTGTGTGTGTGTCGCTCTTATCAAATGCTTCAGGTGGCAATGACTGTCCTAATGCTGAATCGCATGAAGACTAGACCCTGTCTGCATTTAGTGAACATTTTACGGTTATGTGTAGGCACTGTGTCTGATTAATTGATGAGAGAGATAGCTCAGCTGTAATAAACGTGGTGAGTTTTGGAGAATAAATGGTAAAGAATTTAATATTAACTGATACGAATTCATCTGAACAATTAAACAGCAGAGAACTTTTATTCTGTCTCACAGCATTTGCAGCATTGAGAAAACGTCTGTGCAGGTTGACCAATCAGAAGAAAGGGGCGTTTCAGGCCCACCCATATGTGTGAATCATATATTCAAGCCATATATTCGTGAAATCAAATAATCAAAATGCACAGGGTCCGTGTACTTTTGCGTCCTTTCCTTTTTCTTTTTTGAACCCAAAAATGAAAAAACGAAAAATGCAGTTTCTTCTTTATTGGTTTTAACACTGATGAATAGAATAAGCAGATACAAACTCATTTTCTGTTGACTATTTCATTTTCTATTTAAAAAGGAATAAAGAGATTAGGGGAAAAGGCAAAATTTTCATTTTCTTTCATTGTTTAAAAAATTAATTTACGGCTTGAATATTTGATATGCACATGTGAACGGCACTGAAACGCCCCTTTTATCTGATTGGTCAACTTGCCCCGTCTTCTGTACTGCCTCAATCCTATCTGAAAATTTGTCTCAATTTTCATTAAATATTGTCCCGAACCACCACTAACTGTTAACTATGTATGCCATATGTATTAGAATCTTGCTGCTTGGCACATCATGGTGTTGTTGCGAGGTGTTGCCTATAATCGATGATGCGTGAGAGATCGCTAGCCACATCACTTGGCCATATGCTGACTGGGAGTTGGTCTATTATATATTATTTTTATTTTTAATAACATTGTATGGTTTTGTAGTACCTGTGTATTCATGTCCCATTGATAAATGTAATTAAAAAAGTTATGTTGCTTTGGATAAAAGCAAATGATAAATTAATTTATTAATTTAAGCATCATGAACATAGACTGGAGTGGACATAAAATTTGAATAGCTAAGACTATTCGGACACAAGGCGACAACTGTAAGTCCATCAGGACGTGGGACACGGTGTGTAAAATCAGGACTGTCCCTGTTATTGGGACGTCTAGTCACCGTATCTCCATAAGTGCAATGTTAATTACTGCAAACCGTAGATTGCTGATAGAGTATGCTGCCGACGTAATTGCCTCAGCCTGGATGAACATTTAGTAAATATATTATTAAATGTAAAAAATACACTTGTTTTAACTCGTGGGGCTTTTATACAAAGTGACGCAACTTTTTAAAATTACATTTATCAATGAGACGCGGCACTACAGTCACTACAAATTCATACAATGTTTTTAAAAATAGAAATAATATATAATAGACCAACTCCCAGTCAGCATATGGCCAAGTGATGTGGCTTGCGATCTCTCACGCATCATCGATTATAGGCAACACCTCGCAACAACACCATGATGTGCCAAGCAGCAAGATTCTAATACATATGGCATGCATAGTTTACAGTTAGTGGTGGTTCGGGACAGTATTTAATGAAAATTGAGACAAATTTGCAGAGCAATCCCAACTCTAATTCTAATTGATGAGATTAAGGCAGTAGGCTACAGACGACCGGGCAAGTTGACCAATCAGATAAAAGGGGCGTTTCAGTGCCGCTCACATGTGCATATCAAATATTCAAGCCGTAAACGAATTTTTCAAACACTGAAGGAAAATACTAATTTTCCCCCAATCTCTTTATTCCTTTTTAAATAGAAAATGAAATGGTCAACAGGAAATTAGTTTGTATCTGCTTATTTTATTAATCAGTGTTAAAACCAATAAAGAAAAACAAAATGCATTTTTAGTTTTTCATTTTTGGGTTAAAAAAAGAAACAGAATGGACGCTGTGGCAGCGGGGGCATGGTCAAGCCTCCGTCCAGAGAGAGAGAAAGCGGTAAGGGCGCTTGCACCTGAGCTAAATTATGTCTAACACCTGTCTCTAATTACAGTGAGCATGGGGAGAGCGGCATAAAAGAGCCACAATGCCAGCAGACCAGGGAGAGAAAGAGTCTGGGTCTTGAAGCTCTTCATGAAACTACAGTGTTATTGTGAAGCTAAAGTGTTATTGTGAAGCTAGAATCTTACTGTGAAGCTAAAGTGTATTGTGAGAGCGTGTAGCTGACGTGTTGTGGCAACACTGTAACTCCATTAAAGACCCTTACCTGAGTGAAAGAAACCTGGTTCCACGTGTCCTCCCTAGCAAAGGCCTTTACAGACGCAAAAGTACACGGACCGCACAGTGTACTATGGCTATTTTTTCAATTTTCCTATTTTAAACTTGAGCATTAAATCGAAATTGCGAAAAACAAGTCATTATTTGTTTTTAATATTGGTTTTTGTAAACAAACAATGAAACAACATATAGTTTTTTGTTTTTCTGATTTTGAATTCCTAATTGAATAGGAAATGAACGAATGATGCACAGATTCTGTTCGTTTTGATCATTTGATTTTCCATCTAAAAAGAAACTAAAGGAGGTGAAAAATTAATTCACACATGTGGGTGGCCCTGAAATGCCCCTTTTTTCTGATTGGTCAACCTGCAATGTCATCTGTTCTTCCTCAAGGCCGTGAGACAAAATAACAGTTCACTGCTGTTAAATTGTTCAGAAGAATTAGTCTCAATTAATATTAAATTCTTTATCATATATTCTCCAAAATGCGCCATGATTATTGCACCAGTGCTATCTCTCTAAACACAATGCCTATAACACATAGCTAACATAACAGTAAAATGTTCAACTAAATTTATTCACTTATGAAGGGCTTTGCCTTTGTGCCAGCGAGCTCAAGCATGTGACTCAGCATTGGGACAGTCATTGGCATGGGAAGCGAGTGATAAGAATGAGAGAGATGAATATCTATGCTCTATATAGGCCTACAGTGCATCTGGAAAGTATTCACAGTGCTTCACTTTTTCCACATTTTGTTATGTTACAGCCTTATTCCAAAATTGATTAAATTCATTATTTTCCTCAAAATTCTACAAACAATACCCCATAATGGCAAGTGAAAAAAGTTTGTTTGAAATCTTTGCAAAATTATAAAAAAAAAAAATAAATAAATAAAAAGAAAATCACGTACATAAGTATTCACAGCCTTTGCTCAATACTTTGTTGAAGCACCTTTGGTACCAATTACAGTCTCAAGTCTTTTTGAGTATGATGCTACAAGCTTTGCACACCTATTTTTGGGCAGATTCTCCCATTCTTCTTTGCAGGACCTCTCAAGCTCCATCAGGTTGGATGGGGAGCGTCGGTGCACAGCCATTTTCAGATCTCTCCAGAGATGTTCAATCAGGTTCAAGTCTGGGCTCTGGCTGGGCCACTCAAGGACATTCACAGAGTTGTCCCGGAGCCACTCCTTTGTTATCTTGGCTGTGTGCTTAGGGTCGTTGTCCTGTTGGAAGATGAACCTTCACCCCAGTCTGAGGTCCAGAGCGCTCTGGAGCAGGTTTTCATCAAGGATGTCTCTGTACATTGCTGCATTCATCTTTCCCTCGATCCTGACTAGTCTCCCAGTTCCTGCCACTGAAAAACATCCCCACAGCATGATGCTGCCACCACCATGCTTCACTGTAGGGATGGTATTGGCCAGGTGATGAGCGGTGCCTGGTTTCCTCCAGACATGACGCTTGCCATTCAGGCCAAAGAGTTCAATCTTTGTTTCTCATGGTCTGAGAGTCCTTCAGGTGCCTTTTGGCAAACTCCAGGTGGGCTGTCATGTGCCTTTTACTGAGGAGTGGCTTCCGTCTGGCCACTCTACCATACAGGCCTGATTGGTGGAGTGCTGCACAGATGATTGTTCTTCTGGAAGGTTCTCCCCTCTCCACAGAGAAATGCTGGAGCTCTGTCAGAGTGACCATCGGGTTCTTGGTCACCTCCCTGACTAAGGCCCTTCTCCCCTGATCGCTCAGTTTGGCCAGGCGGCCAGCTCTAGGAAGAGTCCTGGTGGTTCTAAACTTCTTCCATTTACGGATGATGGAGGCCACTGTGCTCATTGGGACCTTCAATGCTGCAGAAATTGTTCTGTACCCTTCCCCAGATCTGTGCCTCGATACAATCCTGTCTCGGAGGTCTACAGACAATTCCTTGGACTTTATGGCTTGGTTTGTGCTCTGACATGCACTGTTAACTGTGGGACCTTATATAGACAGGTGTGTGCCTTTCCAAATCATGTCCAATCAACTGAATTTACCACAGGTGGACTCCAATCAAGTTGTAGAAACAGCTCAAGGATGATCAGTGGAAACAGGATGCACCTGAGCTCAATTTTGAGTGTCATGGCAAAGGCTGTGAATACTTATGTACATGTGATTTTTTTCGTTTTTTATTTTTTATAAATTTGCAAAGAGTTCAAACAAACTTCTTTCATGTTGTCATTATGGGGTATTGTTTGTAGAATTTTGAGGAAAATAATGAATTTAATCCATTTTGAAATAAGGCTGTAACATAACAAAATGTGGAAAAAGTGAAGCGCAGTGAATACTTTCCGGATGCACTGTATTTCAAAATTATTTCATATTTTTTTAGATGTTTATAAGTAGTACCTTGGACTGTATGCCAAATGTCTTCTTACAGTTATCATTCCTCGTGCCACAAAAACATTCTATAAATGTATAAGTGCAGCTTTAAAGCAGCGCAGCTAATCAGTTCTGGGCACTGCTGGCTAATCCGAACTGCACTGGAGAATCGGCTGCAGTTGGGTATGGCATTCAGAGTTTAGGGTGGCCAGGCTTCCCGATAAAACCGGGACAGTCCCGATTATACAAGCGGTGTACCGTGTCCCGTTGGACTTAAAGTCGGGATGCCTTTTGTCCTGATAATTAGTCTTAGTTAGTTTGATTGCTTTAAATAAGCATTGTTTGGTGCTTTTTATGACATGAGAAACCAGTAGAGAGTAACTAAAGAATCGCTCACTGCAATTTCATTAGGGTCATTTTCTCAGAGTGGCTAACGCTGCTGTCTTTCCAGGAAAAAAATCATTACCTGCTAGATGCCAAAATCGAGAAAGAAATAGATCTTATGCTATATAGCACACAATAATATAAATACATATTATGTAATACTAATATGCTTCAGTATTTACTGCATGGTGATGCGCAATATGTATAAGAACAAAAAGAAAGCGTGAAAAAAGTCGGGGCACCGTTTCTGCCAATTATATACCCTGGCTATACTTGCATTGAATCTAAATGCAAACATTGTGATAATTCTGTTATTTTAGTAGAATACCTGTTAACTGAGCTGTTTCAGTCAGGTTTATTGTCATTTTACATATTGCAGTGCCATGAACAAAACGAAATACGGTTCAAGAAATACATTACACAGTCTAATTGCCGCATCCAAGCAGACAGATGAAAGTCATGGGCTACATTCATGGCAGCACATTAAAACAGTTATAACAGTAAATTACAAATAATACTTTCGAAGATATTAATCCATTTAATATAAGACAATAAGTATTTACATAACAGTGGTTAGGACTATGATTTGAACAGCCAAGATCATTCCAACCAGCCCCTGTTTTTAAATGGGAATATGGTTTGCCTATTATACTGGGGTGTAAAATGGTAGGCTACTAGACAGCAGTATTGTTTGCATTATTATTGGACAAATCTGAAGGCTATGTGTAAATGCTGATTTTAAATTAACTGGTTGAGCTTTTGAGAGACCAGCATTCAAGAACATGTCGCTCACACCCAAGTGCCCTGTTATTATTTCTTCTTTCTTATTTCCTTTTTCTTTCTAATTTTCGTTATTTCGGTAATATTAACTGAGACAAATTAATCTGAACAATTTAACAGATGTGAACTGTTATTTTGTCTCACGGCCTTGAGGAAGAACAAACAAAGCTGCAGGTTGACCAATCAGAAAAAAGGGGTGTTTCAGGGCCACCCACATGTGCAAATGAAATTTTCCCCTCTTTTTGTTTATTTTTAGATGAAATCAAATTATCAAAAAGAACAGTGTTCAGTGGGCATTTTTCCAATTTCTTATTTTTAGCTTGAGCATAAAATTGAATGTACGAAAAGCAAGTCTTATTTGTTTTGTAATATTGGTTTTATAAATGATTAATGAAATAAGTCATTTTTCATTTTTCAGATTTTTAATTCTTAATTGAATGTAAAAAGAATGAATGAAACACGGATTGTTGAGAACTACTGCTCTATACTTTATTTTCTTATAACAACAGTACAGTGGCAATATATAATTTTCAGAAGGACAAGGTAATTGATAAAACTAATTGATGAAACTAAAGAGCAAAAAATGAAACAAATTTAAATGCTAAATTCTCCAACCTCTGAGTAAAACAAACTCTCATTTTTATTACATTCCAATGATTAGAGATCACTCAACCACCCAGTGACCTACTTGACTGACTTTCCGTACTTGATAAAGACAGTGTAGCATTGTAGCACTGAAGGATGGAGGGGTAGTTTGTGAACACATCACACAGAAACCACTTTAATCAATAATGAGCTTATGACAGTGATGGACTGCCGGAATGTCCAGAGTAACAGGAGACAAAAATATTCACTGCTCACAATGCTGTGCCTGCCCCTGCACCAAGGTCGTCTACATTTTCACCGTGACTAGAAATTAATGTCTGGATTAGACATTTATTATTACAGCATTTTCTAAATAACCTTGACCTGACAATGATAGTGCTGTGCCCTTTGAACATTTGCAACAGTTCACAGAATATGAAATAAGTTTGATTTAATGCAGCTTGTATCACTACAATATTTTTTTTTTTTTTTTTTGCAGAATAATGTTTCTGCTTTTGTTGGTAATTGACTGCTTTAGCAATGGTCAGTAACATGTTACATCTGTTTTGACTTGAAAACCTATGTCCCTATGTTGTGACTGGGGACATTTAATCTAAGATTTTTATATTCTAGTCATTAGAACACATTAAGGGAATGTAAAGAGTCTGGAGTTGCAAGAAATGTAAGCGTAGCGTAGTTCTAGCGGGAAGACTAGAAGCTGTATCATCGCACCATTAGCTAGGTAACTCCTAGCCAATCACATGTAAGCCAGTGCTTTATAAGTCTGCTCACAATCTATCACATTGCTGTTTCAGTGTGCTAACACGGCAACCTCCACCACCCCACCACCACAAGTTGAGTCCCGTCCTGCACGGGGGTAGGCTCATCGCCCCTGCCTCCTATCTCCGGCAGGATATGACGATTCCGAGTACAAATTCTTCGGACCGCCAGACGGGGCTTATGCCAAAGAGAGACATTACATTTCTGTTTTATATTCATCAAATAAATGTCATCTTAAATTTCACTCAAGTCTGCGAGTCTTCCTGATAGAATTGTTGTGATGTTGCAGTTACATTTCCAATTAGTAAGTCATGAAATTACCAAAATGTACAAATAAATTATGCAACTGGTCTGTCCTGTTTTAGCTGGATTGCCAGAATTTACAGTAGAAAGTTATTTTTGTGCCATCTCCATGCTTAAATTCAATGCTTTTAAACATGGACTACATTATGAGATAAATATATTGTATGAGTTTGACACTTGACCCCAAATGAAAACAAAATAAGCAAAAAAGGAAGTTTAACTCATAGTGGGGCTGTAACACTGAAATGTATTTCCTTTTATTGGCCATAAAAATAAATTGGCTCCTTATCTATTATTTTAGCGAAAGGAGCAACCAGTAGAATTCTCTTCCCTGTTTCATGTGGGATACAGTGAAATGTATACTTTTAGACCCATTTCAGCCTTTAAATTGTCTATAATATGGCTGAATCTTTGACATTATATTGTGCACACCAGAGTGCAAGAAGCAATAAATGTCATTTCAAAATGTGTCGCAGAGAATTGAGAGAATTTGGTCCCTGGATAAGTGTTATCTTTTTAACCTCACCTTGAAATATGTATTGGTCTCAGATTACTCCCAAGGAGAAATTAACACAAAAATCATCAAAGAGTGTGATCACCTTGAAAATATGTAATGTTGAAAAACACAAAATGTTCCATTATATCTTAAAATCCAATTTAAGTGATTCAAATCCTGTGCACATTGGTCACATTCTCTTTTTAGGTATTTGGGAAAACATGATTTTGGACTGCAAATGTTGGCACTTTCCCAGCTGCATAACGATATGATGACTGAGTAACAAGACATACTTTACATAACAAACAGATACAAAAAACTTTGGTTGTTTATTAAAAATTAAAAAATAAATAAAAATAAAAATCTCCTGTAACATCAAAATCCAATAATTTTTTTTTTACTTTTCTCACAAGGATCCCCTATTACTAATTACTGAAATTAATAGAAATTGCCACCACATTTGCATTACCACATATAATTCACAAAGCAATGTAATTTTGGACGACAGTTACTTCAGTGGTTGCTGTGAGCTTGACTGTTTCACCATTAGTGTGCAAAGCTCATTTGTATTCAGGGCCGTGGATGATTTTAGAAAGTTTTCCTTAAATTAGGAACATATGCTTCAAATGCTCTGACTCTAGACATGATACATTATTCTGCCAAATCTCTTAGCATAGTTCTCATTGCATGGGGAAAGGCACAGCTAATAAACTAAACAGTTTTTTACCAAGCCCTTCATTTCCAGTGCTCTCCTTTTTTTTTTTTTTGCTGTTTTACTCAAACAATTAGATAATGAATTCTTGTTTGATTTCAAATGTGCTGTATGTATTTTCAGTGCAGTGTTACAGTATTTGTCATCTCTGCCTCACCATGGAAAACAGACATTCTGTCAGACTGACGTATTGTTTCACATAGTAGCTCTCATTATACAGTATTATGAATTTTAGTGTGGCTGGTATGCTGTATTTTTTTTTTATTTTCTCACATTTTCTCCCCAATTTGGAATGCCCAATTCCAAATGCACCCTAAGTCCTTGTGGTGGGGTAGAGACTCCCCTCAATCCAGGTGGCGGAGGACGAATCTCAGTTGCCTCCTCATCTGAGACAGTCAATCCGCACATCTTATCACGTGGCTTGTTAAGCGCGTTACCGCGGAGACATAGCACATGTGGAGGCTTCACGCTATTCTCCGCGGCATCCATGCACAACTCACCACGTGTCCCATCGAGAGCGAGAACCACATTATAGCGACCATGAGGAGGTTACCCCATGTGACTCTACCCTCCCTAGCAACCGGGCCAATTTGGTTGCTTAGAAGACCTGGCTGGAGTCACTCAGCATGCCCTGGATTCGAACTTGTGACTCCAGGGGTGGTAGTCAGCATCTTTACTCGCTGAGCTACCTAGGCCCCTGGAACGCTGTATTGACCAATCAGTATCCAGGACCAAAACGATCCATTGATGAGCAACACACAAACTTGCAGCTGTGAACACAAACAAACAAGTGGAGTAATCCAACACTGAAGTGTCCCAGTGCTGTTATACTGAATATTAGCACTCTTGGAACTCTGCTTGTCCAAACAGATAAGAAATTGATAAAATGGCATGGCTTATGGTATTTATAGGTGATTATAAGATACAGGAAGAATACTATAAAACGTGGCAAAAACATGCCAAATATTGTAATGCTTGAAAAAATATAACACACTATTTAGAGCTGAACACATTTACTAAACTAAGTAAACTAAGCACTTCTAATAGTGGCGTTCTCACAGACTGATCTTCATGGCTTGAATTGTTGACTTCTTTTGAGCCATGAAAGCGGGATTTCAGTTTGGCATGCGCCTGCTCCATATCCATCACCCTCAGCGCAGCAGACTATGAATCCTAAACTAATGAGCCTCATCCGAGAGCAGAGGTGCCCACACAGAGAGGTCGACTCCACAATCCTCCCATTAAACAGTTTTTTATTTATTTATTTATTTATTTATTAAAGCTGTATTTCATTAAGAAGGATATGGTGAACGTACGCATTGCTCCAGAAAGCCACACTCTGGCAAGCAGATCCATATTAACGGAGACACCGTAAGGGAATAGAGAGCCATCCATGGACAAACTTTAAAACAATCTCTGTCAGAGAGCTAAATAATGCACAGCTGAAAGAAAAAAAAAAAAAAAACTCTCAAGGCTGTCTAGCCTGCAAGGAGTTGTAAATACAACACACATGGTGCGAAGCCTTGATAAAAAATGCATTCAATCCAAGTTGCAGTCTGCAGGAAGTTTCACCAAAGCCCAAAGCTTGAACATGGGTGACAAAGGACATTATGTTCAAAAACGGATTTTCGCTTGATGTGTGTTCAGCCTAACAAGCATGCACACTCAGGTTCTCCAAGATTCTTCTAGAGGTGGGTCATAAACAATGTATATAATTTTCCCATAGGCTAGTCTTTACTTCAGATCACTAGATGATTGTGGACTTTAGGAGGAACACCCCAACACGGACCCCCCTCACCATTCTAAACAGCACTGTGGCAGCAGTGGAGTCATTCATCCTGGACACTACCATCTCACAGGACCTGAAGTGGGAGACCTGCATTGACTCCATTGTGAAAAAGGCCCAGCAGAGGTTGTACTTCCTTCACCAGTTGAGGAAGTTCAACCTGTCACAGGCGCTGCTGATACAGTTCTACACAGCAGTCATTGAGTCTGTCCTCTGCACTTCAGTAACTGTCTGGTTTGGTGCAGCTACGAAATCAGATATCAGAAGACTACAGAGGACAGTTCGGACTGCTGAGAGGATTATTGGTTGCCCCCTGCCCTCCTTTCAAGAACTGTACACTTCCAGAGTGAGGAAAAGGACTGGATCAATCACTCTGGACCCCACTCACCCTGCCCACTACCTTTTTGAAATGTTGTCTTCTGGCCGACGCTACAGAGCTCTGAGCACCAGAACTGTCAGGCACAGGAACAGTTTTTTTCCCTCAGGCTATCCATCTCATGAACAGTTAAAACTGCCCCGTTGAGCAATAATTATGTGCAATTCACAGTTTAGTCTTCTTATATTTATCCAACACATCCTATCTCTTCTGCTATTACATTCCCTTACACTGTATATAACAGATTTGTATTTGCACTACGTGCAATATATATATATATATTTTAGGGCTGTCAATCGATTACAATTTTTTATCGAATTAATTATATGGTATGCCGATTAATAAATATAATTAATCGCAATTGATTGCATATATAAATATTTGCTTAGAAAGCCCCTCAAATAACAAATAACAAAAATTCAATAAATAATGATTAAATACTTATAAATAGTTGTATTTAAATCATTACAAATAAAATATATATTATAAAAATGTATAATATTGATCATTAAAATGCATTACATCATTGTGGCACATGAGTAAAGCATTAAAAAAAGACGGTAACACTTTACAATGAGGTTCCATTTGTTAACATTAGTTAATAACATTAGTTAACATGAACTAACAATGGACAATACTTTTACAGCTTTTATTAATCTTAGTTAATGCTAATTTCATCATATACTAATACATTTCTCAAATCAAAAGTTGTGTATGTTAACATTAGTAAATGCATTATGAACTAACATGAACTTACAATCAATTATTATATTTAATTAATCTTGTATTTTAGATTAAAAAATGCTGTAAACATTATATTGTTCATGATACCTAATGTGTTAAATAATATTAACGAATAGAACCTTATCGTAAAGTGCTACCAAAAAGACAACTCAAATAGTGGCTTTAGTATGCAATATATGTTTATTTTCATATTACTGAACTTATGTCATCTGCCTATCATTGGCCTACAGTTCACACAATCCATTTTGCAAATGAATTCGTCAATTAGTCCGAGATAGATTTACTATGAGGGCTTTTCTAAAGACACGTCAATGCACACCTGAGTCAGACGCTTTTGGAGCGTCTCGTTTGCGTCGCGTCATAAACATACCGTTTTAGGTTGCTGTGTCAAGTTAAACATAGTTTGAAGCTTAGAAAAATACATCTTGAGATCCCTGCATTCGTATTTGTGCTCCATCAAGCTTGAACGCAAGAACGTGTTCTCATATTGTGTTGTCTGCTGTCGGTGAGTGTGGCGCGTTGCCCAAACAGCTGAAGTTTCGCTTACTGGCCCTTGGAGATACAGGTGGTATTTCAAGCTTAAATTGCTCAGATGGAGGGAATTTTCCTTATCACAGTCCGGGGACATGATTACCTGCATTTTTTATTTTTTTTTTTTTTTTTTTTATGCGTTATTTTTTATATAATTAATCGCACTGAATTAACACGTTAAATCGACAGTCCTAATATATATATATATATATTATTGTGTATTCTATATATACTTTATCTTCTA
This sequence comes from Myxocyprinus asiaticus, assembly GCF_019703515.2. Taxonomy (NCBI): domain Eukaryota; kingdom Metazoa; phylum Chordata; class Actinopteri; order Cypriniformes; family Catostomidae; genus Myxocyprinus; species Myxocyprinus asiaticus. The sequence continues at coordinate 26,887,537 of NC_059369.1, read as the reverse complement.
TCCAATTTTTATTCTTATTCTATTTCTATTTTTTATTTTTTATTATTATTATTTTTATTATTATTATTACCTCTGTCTTGTTGCTGTATTGTATTGTTGTGTACTGGAAGCTCCTGTCACCAAGACAAATTCCTTGTATGTGTAAGCATACCTGGCAATAAAGCTGATTTTGATTCTTCTGATTCTGTTATAGTCCAGGAAAAAAGACTTGAGAGATGTTTGAGAGAAGAGGAGTGCGAGAGAGGTTTATTAGGTATAACTTTCTGTCTCATCTGTACCTCACCCTCTGCACACTTCACTTTTTGGTCTCACTCTAATCTTATGGATCCATAGACCTCTGTATTGTAACCAGAGAATCTGAACCTAACAACGGTGTGGATGTGCATTTTTCGTGCTGAAGACCCATGTTCAATTCTACCTTTTGTCCCACTTTTTCTCATTCTGTTTCCTGTCTCCACACTTACTATTTCCTTTAATGCTGCTTATATTAATAAATAAAAATTAATTTAAAGATTGATTTCCATGCAGTGTATCACATGTATCGCGTGAATAATGTTTAAAAAAAAATACAAATAAAAAAATAACGTTGCGCATTCTGAAACCGATTTTCTATCCATTGTGCAAAATCAAATACTACATGCTGTTATATGCTGGGACCGGTTTAGTGTCTAACCCATTTTTCAGTACATCAGTTTAGCTCAGTTTTTGTGCTGGCAAACGAGCATTGAATATTTTCAGTTTGAGTTTTGCCTCTGCCTCCATGGGTCTCAGGGCATGTGTAATATAACTCAATGTACAATAAAAATAGGTCTACACACGAGCCTTATGAGCTACCTGTGTATCAAAGGGTGAGCCTCCTTTCAGTGAATGAAACTGGACTGTATAAACGTATCCGTTTCTCCCGTTTACCCTTCGGTCAGTATCGGGATGAGTTCGACATTGTACATGCCTCGAACGCCCAACAACCAGAATATGGTTCAGTTTTCCCCCGCAGCTTGCTCTGGGGTGCAAACATAAAAATTTTTTAAAAAATGCTTCCCGAATTCAGCCTCTGTCTCCATTAACAAGGGTCTCGAGACATGCATAACAGAATTCGATGTTTATCAAGCACAAGTGAACACAAAACACACAGTGAACATAAGCACCACAGGTTGTCCCCCCATAAAGAATGCTCGGGCTATTGTGGCGAACCAGTTTTTCTCAAATAAACATTCCCCCCCAACGTTCACATACACTTCCCCATTCAAAATACCAGGTAAAAGGTTTATTCTGTCAGCGTCCCTTCTGTAAATCCATTTCAGGGTGCTCATCATTAATGCCTGAATACAATAAAGGCAGAAACATTATTAAATCCCATTCAACCAGCCACAATAGTAGAGGCGCAAAGGTCCCCTTCTGCTGTGCCACTGGTTGTAGGGCAGTCGTCAAAATGAAGCCAAGCACCATCTAGTGGTTATATGTCGCGCTACATGCGAGAGCCATGCATTGATTCCTCTGTCTGCCCGTCTACCGGCTTGGCAGCAGTTGCAGGGCGTTTCGAACAGGGAACTTTGAATGATAGAGCATGGTTATGTCATTAAATTCAGGCGGACTCTGCCAGTATTCATTGGGGTTGTTCCGACAGACCTCTCTGTTCGGGAAGCCCCTTTTTGATTCGGGAAATTCACTCTCTCTTAGAAAAAGGGGCAATAGAGGAGACTCCCCCTTCTCAGAGAGAATGCAGCTTTTACAGTCGTTAATTTCTGGTCCTGAAAAAGACGGCGGCTTGCGTCCCATTCTGGATTTGAGATGTTTGAATTTCACTTGAATGAAATGTCAATTCAGAATGTCGACACAGAAACAAATAATGTCACAAGTACTCACGGTGCTGCTGACAGTCATGTCCTGAATCTCATCCGGTCAGGCAACTGGATGGTGGTGTCCCACATCCATCGCCAGGGAGGGGTGTGCTCTCGTGCCATGCTCACATTCTTCTGTGGGCATGGAACAATTTCTATGAGCTGTACATGTTCAAGACCGGCTGAACTCAGGGGTGGATCTCCTGTCCAGGCAGGGTCTGACACCCAGAGAATGGACACTACATCCTCAGATTATGGAACAAATCTGGAGGAGGTTCGGCAGAGCACAAGTGGACCTGTTCGCTATGAGCGAGTCATTGAACTGTCCCCTCTGGTTTTCTCTCTCACCCCCAACACCACTGGGCATCGATGTGCTGGTGCATCAGTGGCCGAGAACGCATCTTTACGCATTTCCACCGATCAGTCTGCTGCACGCAGTTCTACAGAGGGTTCGGGAGGATCGGGTTTGGCTTCTGTTAGTGCCGCCGTATTGGCCATCTCAAGTATGGTTTTCAACTCTGGTCTCTCTCCTGGAAAAAATGCCTTGGAAGATTCCAGTCAGAGCGAACATGTTGTCTTAGGCATGGGGCATCATTTGGCACCCCCAGCCGGACTTGTGGAAGTTATTGGTGTGGCCCCTCAACGGGGTGCTCTTTGAATGATAGGTTATCCCCTGCTGTGGTTGATGCCATTCTAAATGCTAGCCTCCTCAGTGATGGAGCTCTATATATACGTTTAAGTGCCGTATTTTTACTTCTTGGTGTACAGCACGAAGTGAAAATCCAGTTCACTGCCCTGTCAGTACAGTGCTGGAATTTTTGTATTTCGGGGCTGGGGTTGCCCTGGCAACACTTAAAGTCTATGTTGCCGCTATAGCGGCTGAACATGCGCTTATCAATGGAGTCTCTGTCAGTAGATATTCTCGTCTCTCGCATTATGTGCGGGGTATGCAAGTTTAGAACTTTTCGTCTCGTCCACGTTCCTTTATGGGATTTATCTATTGTTTTAGAGGTGCTCTCAGGTGCTCCATTCGAGCCCTTGACAACAGTTACTGATATGTTTTTTGACTCTCAAGATGGCACTGCTAGTGGCATTGGCATCATTTAAGAGAGGTGATTTGCATGCCCTGTCGGTCAATCCTTTGTGTATGGATTTTGCGCCAGTGAATTCAAAAGTTGTGTTAAGACCTCATTTGGGATATTTCCTCCCTAGGAGACGTCGCTTAAGCACCATCACCCAGTAAATTGGTGTGATTGTATAAGGGCTCCAGACCACATGACACTCGGACGGTGTCCCATAGCGATCATACACCTCAGGGAACCAAGGTTACACTATATTGCCGAAAGTATTCACTCACCCATCCAAATAATTGAATTCAGGTGTTCCAATCATTTCCATGGCCACAGGTGTATAAAATGAAGCACCTAGGCATGCAGACTGCTTCTACAAACATTTGTGAAAGAATGGGCCGCTCTCAGGAGCTCAGTGAATTCCAGCGTGGTACTGTGATAGGATGCCACCTGTGCAACAAGTCCAGTTGTGAAATTTCCTCGCTACTAAATATTCTACAGTCAACTGTCAGTGGTATTATAACAAAGTGGAAGCGATTGGGAATGACAGCAACTCAGCCACGAAGTGGTAGGCCACGTAAAATGACAGAGCGGGGTCAGCGGATGCTGAGGCGCATAGTGCGCAGAGGTCGCCAACTTTCTGCAGAGTCAATCGTTACAGACCTCCAAAGTTCATGTGGCCTTCAGATTAGCTCAAGAACAGTGTGCAGAGAGCTTCATGGAATGGGTTTACATGGCCGAGCAGCTGCAGCCAAGCCATACATCACCAAGTGCAATGCAAAGCGTCGGATGCAGTGGTGTAAAGCACGCCGCCACTGGACTCTAGAGCAGTGGAGACGCGTTCTCTGGAGTGACGAATCACGCTTCTCCATCTGGCAATCTGATGGACGAGTCTGGGTTTGGCGGTTGCCAGGAGAACGGTACTTGTCTGACTGCATTGTGCCAACTGTGAAGTTTGGTGGAGGGGGGATTATGTTGTGGGGTTGTTTTTCAGGAGCTGGGCTTGGCCCCTTAGTTCCAGTGAAAGGAACTCTGAATGCTTCAGCATACCAAGAGATTTTGGACAATTCCATGCTCCCAACTTTGTGGGAACAGTTTGGGGATGGCCCCTTCCTGTTCCAACATGAATGCACACCAGTGCACAAAGCAAGGTCCATAAAGACATGGATGAGCGAGTTTGGTGTGGAAGAACTTGACTGGCCTACACAGAGTCCTGACCTCAACCCGACAGAGCACCTTTGGGATGAATTAGAGCGAAGACTGCGAGCCAGGCCTTCTCGTCCAACATCAGTGTCTGACCTCACAAATGCGCTTCTGGAAGAATGGTCAAAAATTCCCATAAACACACTCCTAAACCTTGTGAAAAGCCTTCCCAGAAGAGTTGAAGCTGTTATAGCCGCAAAGGGTGGGCCGACGTCATATTAAACCCTATGGATTAAGAATGGGATGTCACTTAAGTTCATATGCGTCTAAAGGCAGATGAGCGAATACTTTTGGCAATATAGTGTATGTACATAACTGAGACTTTTTAATATTGTAGTAACCATGGTTTTTGGTAATAGTTTTAATGCAATTAACCATAATGTTCAATTCTGTGGTTACTATGATTTTACTTCAAAATACCATGGTGATACTATGGTTATTGTAGTAAAACCATGGTTAATTTTTGTAAGGAAAGGTTAGGGTTAGGTTTAGGGGTATGGGTTGGTTTAGGGTTACTGTGGGATTCTAAATAAACACAATAAACACACCGCAGTGATGCTAGTATTTAATTAGGTGTCGAAATAGTATCTATTTGCCAGTATTTGCACCAGGGTATCTAACACTATTTGCCCTTAGTGCAGTGAAGATGCTTTTTGCTTGTGTTTACTCTTAGTGTAAATAGCATCTATTGTTGTTTGCACTTAGTGCAACTAGCCTCTGCCTAATAATAATAATAATAATAATAATAATAATAATAATAATAAATATTTTCAATGTTTTTCAGTATTTTCAACATAGTAACTCGTAATAATATCTACGTCATGGCAAAATTGTAAGTTACAACACTTATTCCCATAAAATACCAACCAATCAATGGACAGAATTTCAAATTGATACAGTATAATACTGGCACCAAATGTATGATAGCCTCGTGTCCAAAATGTATCTAAACATCTATACAGTATAACAGAATACTTGAGAAGCAAATTTATGTTAAATAACAAGACTTGCTTTCATAGACCATCAAAATAAATAAATACATAAAATAAAAATTGTGGTCCATTGTTCGCCTTTTTATTTATTTATGTATTTATTTTTTTTTTGGTCGTTTTTAAGGATAAGCATCACAATCTTTTCTTTTATATCTGCATAAAGAAGAAGAAGGGAAAAAATCTAATTGGCTTACTTATTTTAAGATACATTCTCTGAAAATGTTAAATAAGCGAAAACCTCTGAAAAGCTTCTTAAGTAAATGTGTCTTGTTTTAAAGATGTTTAGATATTTTTTTTTAAAAAAGGAAACGCCGAACATCTCTTTTTTGCCCTTTTTCTTGTGCCATTATTCATAATTAAAATATATTCAAAATTCCAGATGTTTCTTTCTTCATGTTTGAATCATTCCTGACAAATCAAATCTGTCACTTTTGTTGTCCCCGTGAAGTGCTTGACAAGGCAGTTGTGCTCTTCCAGTATCCCTATCAATCCCTCATTAGACTGTGACAAGGGCATAGATCTTACAAAACCACATGCCTTTTCGATACTGGCATTCCAAATATATCAAGAAGGCATGGAATACTTATGATCTAATTACAGATCTTTTCAGAGCAGCTTCAGGGCTTACTGTCAGGCATTGTTCTTGCCTATCTGAGGGTCTTTACAAGTTTAGTCTGTATATGTGCAAATCTTGAAAATGAATGCAAGCTGCTGTCTCATCCCTGTGCAGTGAACTCTGAATCCCTGAGTCTGAGTGTCTGGGCTCTGGGCTGGTGATGAGTTACAGAGGTATAAATCCCTGGGTATTTGGCACTCAGGATGGACTGCTCCATTGGAGGGTTCATTCCTGCAACTGCACCAAAAGCCAGCATGTGTGCATTCTTGAAAGGGTTGAAATCCCTATGTCATGTGGTTCTAGGGTGGCATCCAGAACTCCACCACCACCTGAACAGATTTTACTTGACAATTTGCCTTAGTGTGATTGTGATCTCTGTGAACTTGATCACACAAAAATAAATAGTAGTATGGTCTTTAAAAATTGATAGAGGTTGGAAAACACACACACAATCAGATCCACTTAACTCTTTATATAGATCCTAAAAAAATAAAGACAAAACTGTAAGTTATGTTGACAGATTGTAACTCTTTGGTAACACTTTACAATAAGGTTCCATTCGTTAACATTAGTTAACGTATTAGGTATCATGAACTAACCATTAACAATATATTTGTTACACAATTTATTAATCTTTGTTAATGTTAGTTTTATAGGTCTCAAGATGGCGCCGAGTATGGCTGCAGCGTTGCGAGCTCCGACACAACTTACTCTTATATCTCACACCGGACCGTCATAAATTATATTATTATTATATTATATTCTCTCTTAACAACTTACTATCAACCGACAGCCTGAATGTCAATACAGTACAATACAACCTACTGTACATTCTATATATACTATATATACTTTTTTATTGAATAATGTGTATCTATATTGTGTGTATTGTATACTGTACAGTGTATATTATTATTTGTATATTGTGTTGTGTGTAATTATGTGTATATTAGACTTTAAATTGTGTTGTGTTGATTTGATGTTATTGTAAATTGGTATATGTCTCATCACTGTCACGACTGCTATGTTGATCGGAACTGCACCCAAGAATTTCACACACCATTGCACTTGTGTATATGGCTGTGTGACAATAAAAGTGATTTGATTTCATTTCATTTATATACATAGTTTATATATATATATATATATATATATATATATATTCATTGTTAGTTCATGCTAGTTCATGCTGCATTAACTAATGTTAACAAATACAGCTTTTGATTTAAACAAATGTATTATTACATGTTGAAATTGACATTAACTAAGACTAAAAAATGCTAAATAAGTATTATTCATTGTTATTCCTTTAACTATTTCTCAAGTCTCATAATGCCTACACAGAAGAAGAGAGATAGATGTGTTGTTTTATAGCTCTAATGTCTAGTCTTTGTGATTAGTATTAGTATTTTTGTCAGACAGTTTGTTGTAAGAATGTTTATATATATATATATATATATATATATATATATATATATATATATATATATATATATATATATACAACAGTTAGTTCTGGTCCTCAGATCTGATTGGATAAGAGATGTTCAGTGAGTACTGATGTTTCAGAATATCGGCACTAGGTCGTTTCACTGTTTGTATCACTCCACTTGTGTTTGTGCCGTTCTAAACTAAAGTGTAAGAGCAGCGCAGATAAGAGTAGCTAGATGTGTCTTTTCATGTATCCCTGTGACATTAAAAATTTTAGCCAACAGGTGGTGACAAAAGACTATTTTCATGTGTTATGAGTTAGTTCATTTTGACGTGCATTGAGTCAGCACAGGACAGTCAGCAAGCAGTTTCTTTGAAGTCATCGGGGTTGTCTCTCACTTCTTTAAAAAAAGCAAAAATCAAGGTTACAGTGAGGCCAACAGTCAGGGTTTGCAGGAAGGAGGACCCAAGTGTAGGTATGAAACAATGAGGTAATTATTAAACAAAAATACAACAGAACAAAAACTCTCACAGTGGAGAAAAACAGGAGAAATAAATAAGAAACTAGTAACAAAAAACTAACTGAGGCAGAAAAGGTCTAGACTGGCGTGACAAAACAGAATAACACACAAAACGATCCATCAAAAGACAGAGCACACGAGGGAACTATAAAGAGGGAGAAATCAAGAGGTAAACGAGGAAGACAGGTGAAGCACATTAACTAATAACAAGGTAACAAGGACGAGGGGTCTAGACAAGAGACAGGAGAGCACATGGCAAACAAACCTGACAGAAGCCATGTGTTCATGCCAAACACGATGACGAGACATGGAGCATGGGTATCCGGATCCCGACTCAGAAACCAAACCAAACCAGACTGAAGAGTCATGATCCAGACACCATGCTCCAAACATGTAAACACAGACAGGACAGAAGAGGGCATGGCAAGGAATTAACACCCAAAACTGTACACTCACATGAAAACACAGAACATCAGTCAGGATCCTGTCACCACAATAAACATAAATGACAAGATGGCAGGACCCTGACACTACTCCATCTCACAAAACAGACCAAAACACAAACTAGGCCGGGGCAGGAGGCACGGACCAGGGCGGGGCAACCCATAGAAGACCAGGCAGGGCAAGAGGGTAGAAGACAGAGCAGGGGCGTAGGCAGTACCAGCCGGGGGGCGGGGGTGGAGGTGGTTTCCAGGAGAAGGGGTCTGGTGGACTGAGAGGAGGATCCAGGTAGGGGTCGGGTCCGGCAGCCTGGGAGAAGGGTTCAGGTAGGTGGCGGGGTCCGATTGCCTAGGAGGAAGGTCCAGGTAGGGGGCGGGGTCTGGCAGCCTGGGAGGAGGGTCCAGGTAGGGGGTGTGGTCCGGCGGCCTGGGAGGATAGTCCAAGTAAGGGACAGGATAATGGGGCCGGGGGGAGGGGGGGCGGCTACAGGAACTGAGCGGGGTCTGGCAGTCAGGGAGGCAGCTCCAGGAAAGGAGTGGGGTCATGTGGCCAGGGGGGCTTCTCCAGGAAAGGGGTCTGGTGGCTAGGGAGGAAGGATGAGGTCAGGCAGCCTCAGGACGGGGATAAGGTCAGGCAGTTCAAGGGCAGGGCAGGGGTCAGACTGGACAGCCAAGGGGAACTGGACAGGTTTGTTGACAGCCACGGGGAACTAGACGGGCCCGTCGACGGCCATGGGGTCTTCCGCCTCCTGGCGGTCAGCAACCGGCTCCTCCGCCACCTGGCGGTTAGCAGCGTGACCCTCCACCCCCTGGCCATCAGCAGAAGCTGCCTCCTGGTGGTCAGCAGCGGGCCCCTCCACTTCCTGCCGGTCAACAGCGGGCCTCTCCACCTCCTGGCGGTCAGCAGCGGGCCCCTCCGCCTCCTGGTACTCAGCAGCGGGCCCCTCTGCCTCCTGGTGGTCAGCAGCGGGCCCCTCCGCCTCCTGGCGGTCAGCAGCGGGCCCTGCCACATCCTGGCGGTCAGCAGCGGGCCCCTCCACCTCCTGGCGGTCAGCAGCGGACCCTCCGTCTCCTGGTACTCAGCAGCGGGGTCTTCCGCCTCCTGGCGGTCAGCATCCGGCTCCTCCGCCACCTGGCGGTTAGCAGCATGCCCCTCCACCCCCTGGCCATCAGCAGAAGCTGCCTCCTGGTGGTCAGCAGCGGGCCCCTCCACCTCCTGCCGGTCAACAGCGGGCCTCTCCACCTCCTGGCGGTCAGCAGCGGGCCCCTCCACCTCCTGGCGGTCAGCAGCGGACCCTCCGTCTCCTGGTACTCAGCAGCGGGCCCTTCTGCCTCCTGGCGGTCAGCAGCGGGCCCATCCGCCACCTGGCGTTCAGCAGTGGGCCCCGCCGCATCCTGGCGGTCAGCAGCGGGCCCCACCACATCCTGGTAGTCAGCAGCAGGCCCACCTGATTCCCTGCGGTCAGCAGCGGGCCCCTCTGCCTCTTGGTGGTCAGCAACTGGCCCCTCCTCCTCTTGGCCGTCAGCAACGGGCTCCTCCACCGCCTGACAGTCAGCATCGAGCTCGGCCGCCTCCTGGTGGTCGGCCACAGACTTGGACGTCGAGCTCCGTCTATTCCTCATCCTCTTCCGTGTGGTGGGAATGACAGCCGCAGCGTCCACTGCTGGTGAGAGGGTATTGTTGTCCTCGGGATAGGGTGAGAAGAGGAGGTCCCCAGAGGCCCAGGCTGAGATGATACCATCCCACTTGATAGCCAAATTGATGACCTCTGATCAACTCTCCCACTCACCCCTCACAGGGTGTACCATACAGACCACAGGACCTTAGAGGTTCAACCAGACCTGCCATAAACAGATCTATCAGGCAGGACTGATTGAACTCTAGGCCCGGGGACAACACCAGAAATTCCAGTGCATGCCCCCTCACCGACCATTTTGTCAGGGTTTGCAGGAAGGAGGACCCAAGTGCAGGCATGAAACAATGAGGTTTTTATTAAACAAAAATACAACAGAACAAAACTCTCACAGTGAAGAAAAACAGGAGAAATAAACAAGAATCTACGAACAAAATACTGACTGAGGCAGAACAGGACTAGACTGGTGTGACAAAACAGAGTAACACACAAAACAATCCAACACAGGGCAGAGCACACGAGGGAACTATAAAGAGGGAGAAATCAAGAGGTAAATGAGGAAGGCAGGTGAAGCAGGGGTCTAGACAAGAGACAGGAGAGCACATGGCATACAAACCTGACAGAAGCCATGTGCTCACACCGAACATGATGACGAGACATGGAGTATGGGTATGGGCATCTTTTGCCATAAATGCTGTCAATTGAACTTAACTTATGTTGAACCCAGAATATTCCTTTTAAGGCTTATCACGCCAGAGAGACACAACTGACTGAATAAATGACCCTTCGCTAATCCCCGGCTAAAAAGCATTTCTGACCAATCTTGTCTTAGCAACTGTTGCCCCGCTGCCATTTCTCTGGCAAGCATTTGCCTTTTTACAATGAAAGCCTACAGGAGTAATGTGTGTTTGAGTTGTTTTAAGTGGGATTTTATCGAAATGTTCCAATAAATAAAAAATAAATTAAAAAAACTTTGTTGCTGGGTCACTCGTAATAATGGCTTGAGGTACCTAGAGAGGATACATGGAGTGTTTTTTCTTTCTTTTAAAAAAAAATCTTTAAATAAATACTGAGAAGAGCATGCTATGGATTAATGTGTGTCATTCCTCATTCCCAAATGAGCATGTATAACATCAGCGAGGACACCTACATTTCCTCCGTGGTAAATTAAAGCTTACAACTTTAACATTAATTGATTTACATATTGATTCAGGTCTTAGTAAAGGTGATAGTAAATAAAGAGTTCACAACATCAAAATGAGTGTGTTATGAGGCATTATAAGCCATTCTTTTTACTTACACTAATGTTATGAGGTTTGTAATAACTATCAAGTAACTCGTATCTCTTTTTATGTGACTGTGATGATTGTTTGCCTCAATTCTGATTCACAGTCTGCACAGTTTTCAATCAAATTATTGTGTAATTTAACTATTTCTTTTATTTAATAATCAGATAAATATGCTTTACGATGTCACTCTTCATTCCAGCCCACGCAACAATATTATCCATTCCGTTTATGACAATATTTTGTCAAAAACCATGCTGTTCATGGCTATCTCCCATTCATTCCATTGGGGAGATCTGCAGAGCTTGTCAGAGCGAGCAACCGTAACCAAGGGGGTTGGAGCTTAGCGAAGGGTCAATTGTACATATGTTTACCTGATACTATTGGAGTGTCCACATTGGGAAATGTAAACATTCAACATGGCAGAGAAGAGTACGAACCGGCTACCGTGAAATACTCAGGGGGGACCCACCGCTCGGGTGGCAATTTTTACATAGAAAAATAGGATGTATTTGACCACAATTACTTTATTTTTAGCAAGCTGACTAACACTACAGCTGAGGAATAAAGTTAAATAGCTATAGCTTTCTCTAATATGGAGTTGATAATCTAGTAACTTGTCAAGACAGGGTTCTGGTGCACAGTGTTTCCCATTTATAAACAGTTGTTTCCTATCTTCCTACTGAGCAAAATTTTGGCATTAATATGTAATATTTATTAGTTTCTGCTTGCAAGTTCAGATGGATCTAAAAATATAATATGGAGGCCAGTTAGTTTCATCAGTTCTGAAGTAAACACAGATTACTTTATTGAAAAACCTGCAGCTTCCAATGAATAGTTCACCTAAAAGTAAAAATTCTGTCATCATTTACTCACACACATATCATTCCAAACTTGGACTGTCAAGATCCAGAATGACCATATTAGAAAGGTATTAGAAAAGTAGTCCACATGACTAACTGTAACTTTAATCCTAACACATACGGCTATTTTTCAAGTCTTTTTAAGCCATTTGACAGCTTTGCCATTGGCCCAATATTGATTTGAGAGCTACTACAGAGGGGAAAATTAGTGACTTTAATTTCAGTCCGTTCCTCACACAAAGCTATTATATGGCTTTAAAATGCCATATTCTGTATGTATATAATGACATATAATGACTTATTGGAATACAGTGGAATATAGGTCACAATTCATAAGTGCTAATTCTATACTAAGTTTATGGGTTTTTATTTTTTTATTATTATTATTATTTTGGAGCTTGACAGGCCTAGTCCCCTTTTAGTTTAATTATATTAACAAGAGCTACCAGGCTATTCTTCAGAATTTCTCCTTCTGTGTTCTACTGAAAATATTCATTCAGGTATGGAACAACATGAAGGTGATGACAGAATTTCCATTTTTGTGTTAACAATCCCTTTAATGCCCTCATGTTATAAATTAGCATGATGTTTATAAGCTTCTAATGTAGCTGATTTTTAAACATCTGAATATCTGTCTAGCAACTGACAGTTCAAATAAAATGTACAACATTTATTGCCCGTAGTGTTGGTAGTGTTGTTACTTGTCTCTCTCTGTCTCACACACACACACACACACACACACACACACACACACACACACACACACACACACACAATCGATCTTTGACTGTCTCAGAGATAATCTGTCTTAGGTCATTCAATATGGTCTGATCTATTACCTATCAAAGGCCATCCAGCCGTTCCTACAGAAACAGTATTAAATACAAACCCAAACCTCATTGATCTCCTCTCAAGAGGCCCATGAAAACAATGAGTGTGAGGAGATATGTTTCACAGAGGAAATGTTTGGAGTAGATATCTCTGAAAAGGTGGCAATGTAACCTTTAAATAAAAACATGGTTCAGATTAGCACATGAAAAAAGCATTCATGTTTTGAAAGAATACACTACGTTGTACTCTATCTGTTGGCCCTGTAAAGATATCATTGTTTCTAGTCTAGATCTGTAGAATATTTTGCTCCAAGGCTCATTGTTGTGCATGGCCTGTGTAAAGAATATAATATAAAAACTCACATTTCTAAAAATCGATAAAACTTTACAATAGGTCTAATGGTCACAGCCTCTGGCATTTCCCAATCCCATTGGTAATACTACAACTAAAAGAAGGATGATTGTGGTGAAGGGGGCGTGGTCATATGTCTGTTTGCGGGAGAGAGGGAGTGGTGTGGCTCGTCAAGCTGGTTGACATGATCTCTAACAGCTGTTTCATGTTACAGTGATAGCGGGGAGAGGCCTCAAGCAGCCTAAACATGCCAGAGAGCGGAGAGAGAGAGAGGGACACAAGTCTGCAGTGACTGGAGTGTCTTATTTTGAGTGTTCTAATGTTTTTGAGTGTTCTAATGTTTTTAACATTGTGAAGCTGAGATTTCAAGTAGTTTATGCCTGAGTTTTGTGAAGCTGAATATTTCAAGAAGTTTATGCTGACTGAGAGTTTTTTTACACTGAACTGTTTGAAATAAGAAACACACTGAGAGTGTGGAAGGTAGAAAAATAAAAGCCTACCTGAAGCATGTCACTGCTCCCCGTCTCCTCCTTTCCCATACCTGTACCTGAAGGAGTGTTACACTGGTGCCGAAACCCAGGATTCGAGGAGAAATGTCATCATGGAGTCCTCACCACTGGGCGAGGTGATCAAGACCCTTGCCGGCATCCAGCAAAACCAGCATCAGGCCCTCGTCAAACTGCGGCTGAAGCAGGAGCAGTATTTTCATCTCCTGCTCCAGGCCCAATTGGAGGACCAACAGGCATTCCGGAGCCTGATCAGACACGAGGGGATTGCTGCTGCGGCCCCGGAGCCCACCCCGGCTGTCCAACCAGTCACCCTTGTTAAAATCGGGCCGGCCGACGATGCCGAAGCATATCTCGACCTCTTCGAGAAGACCGCAGAGGTGTGGGTATGGCCGCCTGACCAGTGGGTGCCCCTACTTTTGCCACTACTCTCCGGGGAAGCGCAGCTTGTGGCCCAACAGCTCCCCGCAGCCAACCTCCTCGTTTACGCTGACTTGAAAAGAGCCATTCTGCAGCGGTTTGGCCAGACCCCTGAACAGAGCCGACAGCATTTCCACTCCCTGAAGCTGGGCAAACATGGCCGCCTGTTTGCCTTCGCACAGCAGCTCCAGGAAGCCTGCCGTAAATGGCTGCTGGTAGGGAACCCCGCACGCCCAGGACATCGTGGACAAAATGGTACTGGAGCAGATCATCGCCCAGCTGCCCCGTGGGATGGCTGAGTGGGTCCAGTGCCACTGTCCGGCTTTGCTGGAGGAAGTGATCAAGCTGGCCGAGGACTACTTGAAGGCGTTTTGGGAATGCAGTGATCCGGAATCCCTTCTCTCTCTCACACACCTACCCCCAAACCCCGCTTCCGCCCCTCCTCTTCCCGTCCCTGCCCCCAGGAGGCTGGGCGGTCCTTTGCCCAGGTTTCCTCCCTGCTTAGGGGGGGTCTTCTCACCCGTCTCTCTCTCCTGCTAACTCTGCCTCGCTTCGTTATCCCTCCCTGGTTGGTGAGTCTGTTCCCATGGGTGTAGGAGGGGGGCCTGGGCCGGTCTGTTGGAGCTGCGGGGATTCAAGGCATTTCCAAAACTGTTGCCCCATAATGGAGGTGGGTATGCTGGTCCGGATTCCCAATGTTCCACAGGCTGCCCCCAATCAAGCAGGGGCGTATCGAATACTGGTGAGTACCCATGGGGATACATATCAAGCTTTGGTGGATTCTGGCTGTTCTCAAACTCCATCCACCAACATTTGGTACAAGACAGGGCATTGGGCACAAATAGTTGGGTGAAGGTGCAGTGTGTGCATGGGGATATCCACACGTTCATTTGAAGTCAGAAGTTTACATACTCTTAGGTTGAAGTCATTAAAACTTATTTTTTAACCACTCCACAGATTTAATATTAACTATAATATTATTAATATTATAAACTATATTTTGGCAAGTCATTTAGGACATCTACTTTGTGCATGACACAAGTAATTTTTCCATCAATTGTTTACAGACAGATTGTTTCTCTTTTAATTGACTATATCACAATTCCAGTGGGTCAGAAGTTTACATACACTAAGTTAACTGTGCCTTTAAGCAGCTTGGAAAATTCCAGAAAGTGATGTCAATCCTTTAGACAATTAGCTTCTGATAGGAGGTGTCCTGAATTGGAGGTGTACCTGTGGATTTATTTTAAGGTTTACCTTCAAACTCAGTGCCTCTTTGCTTGACATTGTGGGAAAATCAAAAGAAATCAGCCAATTCCTCAGAAAAACAAATTGTGGACCTCCACAAGTGTGGTTCATCCTTGGGAGCAATTTTCAAATGCCTGAAGGTACCACGTTCATCTGTACAAACAATAGTACGCAAGTATAAACACCATGGGACTACACAGCCATCATACCGCTCAGGAAGGAGACGCATTCTGTCTCCTAGAGATGAACGTAGTTTGGTGCAAAATGTGAAAATCAATCCCGTAACAACAGCAAAGGACCTTGTGAAGATGCTGGAGGAAACAGGTAGACAAGTATCTATATCCATAGTAAAACGATATCGACATAACCTGAAAGGCTGCTCAGCAAGGAAGAAGCCACTGCTCCAAAAAAGCCAGACTACAGTTTGCAAGTGCACATGGGGACAAAGATCTTACTTTTTGGAGAAATGTTCTCTGGTCTAATGAAACAAAAATTGAACTGTTTGGCCATAATGACCATCGTTATGTTTGGAGGAAAAAGTGTGAGGCTTGCAAGCTGAAGAACATCATCCCAACTGTGAAGCATGGGAGTGGCAGTATCATGTTGTGGGGGTGCTTTGCTTCAGGAGGGACTGGTGCACTTCTCAAAATAGATGGCATCATGAGGAAGAAAAATTACATGGATATATTGAAGCAACATCTCAAGACATCAGCCAGGAAGTTAAAGCTTGGTTGCAATTGGGTCTTCAAAATGAACAATGACCCCAAGCATACCTCCAAAGTTATGGCAAAATGGCTTATGGACAACAAAGTCAAAGTATTGGAGTGGCCTTCACAAAGCCCTGACCTCAATCTCATAAAAAATTTCTGGGCAGAGCTGAAAAAGCATGTGCAAGCAAGGAGGCCTACAAACCTGACTCAGTTACACCAGTTCTGTCTGGAGGAATGGGCCAAAATTCCAGCAGCTTATTGTGAGAAGCTTGTGGAAGGCTACTTAAAATGTTTGTCCCAAGTTAAACAATTTAAAGGCAATGCTACCAAATACTAACAAAGTGTATGGAAACTTCTGACCCACTGGGAATGTGAAGAAAGAAATAAAAGCTGAAATAAATCATTCTCTCTACTATTATTCTGACACTTCACATTCTTAAAATAAAGTAGTGATCCTAACTGACCTCATACAGGGAATGTTTTCTACGATTAAATCTGAGTTTAAATGTATTTGGCTAAGGTGTATGTAAACTTCTGACTTCAACTGTATCCGGTGGTTACCATTGAGATACTATAACTAGGCTTTTAGTTTTCTGCCTTCCACATTCTCTGTGTGTGTTTTTCACAGTATGTTTCTCATTTCAAACAGTTCAGTGTAAAAAAAATCTCAGTCAGCATTAACTTCTTGAAAACTTCAGCTTCACAAAATTCAAACTCACAATACTAAAAACATTAGAACACTCAAAATAAGACATGGCAGTCACTGCACACTCACGTCCCTCTCTCTCTCCGCTCTCTGGCATGTTTAAGCTGCTTTTGAGGCCTCTCCCCGCTATCACTGTAACAAGAAACAGCTGTTAGAGATCATGTCTACCAACCACATCACTCCCTCTCCCCCGCAAACAGACACAAGACCACGCCCCCATCACCATAATGATGTAATGGTTTGTTTGTCTTTGTCTTTTTTTCATGTGTTGTCTTTAATTTGACATTTCACCATTTCTTCTGAGACCTTCTTTCCTGGTCTTTGTCCACTGAGTCTCTCACTGACTAGGTGTATCTTGTTTATAGTCATTGGTTGTTGTTGATTAGTCTTGTTACATCACTAAATGGAGTTTTACAAACAAAGTTCGGGAGAAGCATGCACATTTATTCCGACCAATCATAATGCCAGAGTGGGCATTTATAAACTGCTGTGACAATTCTTCCAGCATGTGGCCCCGCCACTTACCCGTGACAGATCCTGGCGACAGACTTTGATGACTCGCTACCCAGCACAAACCATTTGCCCCTTATCAAATAAGCTCTTCCATTGCAATTATCACATTATTCAACAAAAGCTGCTGTAGCAGCTCACAATTTTCATATTTAGTGGCAATGGCGGCTACCACTTTAACTGTTGTTTTCTGCCTTGTCTTTCTTTTATTCTAATTTTTACTCACTGAAGCAGTCCCTGGTGTTGAGGCTGCCTCCACAAAGTGGCCACTGTTTCACTGTATACCTGTGGTACAGCTCATTATGGCTGTATACTGGTCCTCTCATCTTAACTTTCCACCTGGAGTGGTACCGATAGCGCA